>NW_004444048.1:2533816-2597336 GCF_000243295.1 Trichechus manatus latirostris | reverse complement strand
TGGTATCTGGCTGGTACGATCCTGCCTCCTACATTCTGCCTGTGAACTGAAGTTGTTTGTTCTCAGATCGAAGAACTCACTTTTATAATTCTTGTAAGTTTGGTTTGACTTTTACATATTCCCTTAATTTCTGTTTATAGGGAAATGATCTAATTTCACCATCATATTTGAACGAGAGTTTTGCAGGATATATTATTCTTGGCCAGCAATTTTTCTTTCAAGATTTTATATATGTCATGCCATTGCCTTCTTGCCTGCATGGTTTCTGCTGAATAATCTGAACTTAGTCTTACTGTTTCTCCTCTGTATGTGACTTCTTGTTTTTCACAAGCTGCTCTCAGGATTCTTTGTTTGTCTTTGGTTTTGGTGAGTGTGATTATGATATGCCTTGGTGATTTTCTTTTGGGGTCTCTCCTATATGGGGTTCGTTGAACTTCTTGGATGGCCAGCTTTTCATCTTTCATGATATTGGGGAAGTTTTCTGTCAGCAGTTCCTCAATGATCCTCTCTGTGTTTTCTGTTTTCTCTCCCTGTTCTGGAACACCAATCACTCAAAAATTTTTGCTTTTGATTGTATCCCACATAACTCTCAGGGTTTCTTCATTTTCCTTTTTCTTTTTTCTGAGTTTTCCTGAAACAGAGTTGTATCCAAGTGTTTGTCGTCTATTCCACTGATCTTGTCTTCCACCATTTCAAATCTGCTTCTCAGTCCTTCTATGACACCGTCCATTTCTGAAATCTTGTTTATCTTTTGGATTTCTAATTGTTGTTTTTGTATAATTTATAGTTGTGAATTTATTCTGGCATTTTGTTCTTGCATTATTTTTCTGAATTCTTCCAATTTCTTGTCTGTATTTTCCATGAATTTGTCTATTTTTTCCTCATTTTTGTCTGCTTTTTGCTTCAGCTCTTGGAGAATTCTGAGTATTAGAGATCTGAATTCCCTATCAGGTAGTTCTAGTGCATTTTCTTCCACTGGAAAGTCATCCGGTGTTTTAGTTTGGATGCCTACTGGAACCACCCTGTCCTGTTTTTGTAAATATTTTGATATTGTATGCTGTCTTTGGGGCATTCAGTAGTAATTTTTCTCATTTATTGATTGTAGATTTGTTAGTTTCATCCCTTTTTTTCTAAATTTGGCTATGTCTGAACAGGCGGGCTGTGTGTTCTTTGTTGTTTGCTCATCTGTGGGCAGAATACTTTTCGCCTCCTTCTTCAATTGGCTGGGTCAGTCACTCAGATATGGTACAGCAGGGCAGGTCTAGCTGAAGAGGAGTTTTCGGGATGGGTTGTTTGTCGCACTTACTACAGCCACCAGGCGGGTCAGTAGTCAGTGGAGGGCAGGTTCCTAAAGGCCGTGTCTGTGCTGCTTGGTGGTGTGATGTTAAGCACACAGTGCAGGTAGGCAGGATGTGTTGGGGAGATTGTTATGTGTGGAGCTAAGATGGATATGGGAGAGAGGAGAGAGGCACAGGAGCCAAAAACATAGAAACAAACAAAAAATAATGCTAGGGGACCTTGCCATTGGAGTGGAGAGATGAGAGACTATGAAATGGAGAAAAACAAAAAGGGGAAGAGGAAGAAAAAAAAGAAAAGAAAAGAATGAATAAACAAAAATTGAAAACTTGAAAAGGGAAAATAACAGCAAAGTTCCCAGGATCCCACCACTGCAGCTATGAGCTCCGGGGAAGTTGTTCTCAGGTGTTGCAGTATAGCCTGGCTAGAAGATGTAGAGGTATACAACTCCAGGTATTCAGGTAACAGAAAGAGAAGGAGGATATAGAGAGATGAGAAACTGAGTAATGATAAAGACAAAAAGGGAAAAAGAGGAAAAAGAAAACAAAACAAATGTAAAAAAAAAAAAAGAACAAGAAAAGCCCCCAAAAAAACAGAAAAAAAACAACAAAAAAAGAAATGCTCTCAGGGATCCCTCTGCACGTCTGTGCAAACCGAGGGGGTAGGTTCCAAGCCATGCAGCACTGCCTGGCCAGAACGGGCTCCCAACTCAAGAAAAGGAAAAGAAAATAAACCAAGAGTTCAAAACAAACAAACGAACAAAAGTCCCAGGATCCCACCAGCGCAGTAGCCCAGACCGGGAAGCAGCTCCACACTCGAACGGAGCTCAGCAGCCCTGCATGAAGAAGCAAAGATGGCGCACGGAGCAAGGTATTTGAGTGAAAGGATGGGGAGGTGGTGAGAGGTAAGGAAGAAATCAAAAGAAGCGGAAAAAAGCAACACCAGCAGCCAACAAATGGCACTCAGAGAGCCGGCCCATTCAGATGGGTGGAATCCAAGCAGCCAGTGCTTCCAGGACAAGAGATTGTGGCCGCGGGAAGCAGAGGAGGCTGAGTGGGGGTGAAGAAGGGTGGGGGGTGCGAAAGCGTATATCGCAAATTGCCAGTTGTTTTGTTTCCTTCTGGAAGCTCTGTGAAGCTGCTTTCTCATACCTCCTGTTTGCTGGCTCTGATAGGAGACCAAGATGGTGGATCTGCACTGCATTAGCTCATAGGAGACCTCTGCATGAATTTCTCCTCACTCTCTGTTCTCTGTCAGTTTTCTCACTCCATTTGGTGCTTGGCTGAGTTCTTTATCTCTTCATTTGATGTTTTAGGGTTTCAGGATTGTTGTTTTCTCTGTTTGGCTTAGTTTTTCAGATCTTTGCTGTGGAGGGACAGGGTGGTGCTTCTGCCTAGAGCGCCATTTTGCCAGAAGTCTCTATTGTTGAGTTTTAAGAGTTCTTTATGCATTCTGGATACTAATTTCTTATCAGATATATATATGATCTGTAAATATTTTTTCCCGTTGTTTGGGTTTTCTTTTCACTTTCTTACTGGTGTCCTTGAAAGCCAAAAGTGTTTAAATTTGATGAAGTCCAATTTATCTATTTTTTTTCTTTCATTGCTTATGTTTTTGGTATCATATCTAAGAAACTGTTGTCTGATTCAAAGTTATGAAGATTTACACTTATGTTTTCTTCTAAGAGTTTCATACTTTTAGCTCTTACATTTGGGTTTTTGGTCCATTTTGCATTAATTTTTGTATAGGATATGATGCATTCTCAAAGCATTTTGAATGGTCTCCTTGCTATAAGTATTCTGAATGGTCTACATCTTAAATACTTTCATTTTTCTCATAAAGTTACAAAGGTCACATTACTTTATTTTCATTTAATACATAGGTATATTTGTTGAATAATCAATCTTATTCTGCTCTCTGTTTAAAAATATAGAAGACTGACAACTCTGTATTTTTTTAGGCTTTCTGTTTGAGGTATTTTTCTTTCCTGGGATATATACTAGATATTAGGTCTGGCCAGGATATGTTGCTTATTCTCAAGTACAGGAAATCCTCAATTAAATTTTAAATAGCTCTTTTAGTACTCTATTGGAGGACAGATATGATAATATTTTTAGAACCTGGTTCTAGAAGCCTATTGCAAGTATCTTTTTTTTTTTCCCCCTGGATATAAAGGTTAATTGTACACCTATAAGAGTTAAATAAATAAACTGCAAACCACAAACCTCCTTTAACTGGGTGTCTTAGTCACCTAAGGCTGCTATAACAGAAATACCACAAGTGGATTGGTTTAACAAAGAGAAATTTATTATCTCACAGTCAGAAGGCTAGAAGTCCACATTCAGGGTGCCAGCTCCAGGGGAAGCCTTTCTTTCTTTGTGGGTTCTGGGGGAATATTCTTGCCATCAGTCTTCCCTGGTCGAGGAGCTTCTCAGCACAGGGACCCCAGGTCCAAAGATCACACTATTCTCCTCTCATTTCTGGGTGGTATGAGGTCCCCTTGTCTCTCTGCTTGCTTCTCTCTTTTATATCTCAAAAGAGATTGACTTAACACACAACCTAATCTTGTAGACTGAGTCCTGCCTCATTAACATAACTGCCGCTAATCCTGCCTCATTAACATCATAGAGGTAGGATTTATAACACGTAGGAAAATCACATCAGATGACAAAATTGTGGATAATCACACAATACTGGGAATCAAGTAGACATATATTTCTATGCTTATTTTCTTTCTGCTTTAAAATTCTGTACTTTGAGTTCTAAATTGATTTATCTTATCCTGTATGAGTATGCCTAATATTTGGGTTAGCTGTAGCTCAGTTAATTGGCTACAGCTGTGAAAGGGTATTTTTCCCTCTCTTGTGGTCAACTCATAATATTCTTTGTAATAAATAACTATTATATTCCCAAAGGATCTTTGGTTGTATTAAAAGAGCCATTTATAAAATCTGCTATTTCTCTGAATGTGAGTTTCTATATGGTTTCATTTAAGTCCTTTATATTTTTACCTTCCCAAGTGAGTGAACCAAATGGAAACGTTCTATAAAAACTGGGCCTCTTAGTCCAAAAGAACAAAAACTGATTTGTTTACTTGGCAAAAGGACATAGGGATGGTGTTTATCTGAGAGAGGCAGCAACTGGAAAATGTCCAATAGTGATTTTTTAAAAAATTTTACCAATGTAGGATTTGGTGTCCTCACATACTTTCTGGCAGGCTCTTCTGTGACATGGACCCTTACACTGGTCTTTGGTCCACAATGCAAATTATAGGTGCTGGGACAGATTGCCATGTGAGACTATTCCAATAAAAAAGGCAGCAATGTAAACGCCTACTATATGGGAAGGAAAGAGTAAAGAAATACATATGATCTCAACCTAAAATGTGCAGGACAGTCACTTATTTGCTTCGTCAGTATTAGAGAATTTCTTGTTACAAGATATTAACTGAGGTTGAATAGGCCTTAAAAGGCCCAAATAAGATATTAAAAACAGTTAACATTCAAGAATTATTAAAAGTCCTTTTTCCTACTTTTTAAAGTGTATGCTAATCACCAGTTGGAATCAGGTATTTCCTTCCATGGAGTACTAATCCCTGGTTAAGTAAAAGAATTTCCTTTGAAGTATATGATCACCATTTGTCATAAGGGAACTGACAAGGAAGGACATTCATTATTTTTTTTCACCGTAAAGAAACTTGATTTAATGGTTCATAAGAATAACATTTATTTTCAGCTTTGTATTTTCCTAGGATTGTATTTTCATTCATGCTTAGTATATTATTCATTATCTTATTTGATCATTCAACTCATTTATTTAACTCAAATTCTCTTATTCACTTAATAAATTTTCTTAGTCATTGAGATCCATGCTATTCTCTGGGAGAGAGATCCTTGAGTTATTTTCGGGCTTAAGAAGTGAATGGGATTGGGGTTCGTTGGGCCACTGTCATGATTGATCCTCATCACTGTATTCAAAACAGAATTGTGTGAGCTTCTTGAGTCAAGCACGTTACTGCATTTATCTTTGTATCTGCAGTTATATTGTAGGCACTCAATTACATTTTTGTTGAATTGAAGTGAATAGGACCCTAAAATGTTAGACTGGGAAATGTACCTCAAAGATCATCTAGCCCAGTGGCTCTACGAGGCTCATAAAAGTGCCCAAGAGATTACCAAAAGCTAGGATGACAAGCCAGGTTTCTGGGAGTCCCATACTTGGACTTCAATTAGAGAATCCTCCCTTTTAAGTTTGGGCTTCTGTATAAGATTTTGTTTTTTAAAAAGATGTCTACTGTCCAAAAAAATGTTGAAAACCATAGATCGTACAATTACCTCATTTACAAATCTATTTTTCAGCAATCTATGTAAGTCGTACATCATTTACTTTTTTTTTAAACAACAGCTATAGTTCAGATCATGTCCCCTGCCCTTAACTCTTTGTTGTTGTTGTTTTAAAGAACGAAGGAGTGGGAGATAGCCTAAAAATAATTTTCTCAAGAAATGATGAAACAATAAAGTACAAAAGCCTTTGAAGCTCTCTAGCAGACTATGTCAGTGTCTGTAATATGAAACTGCTTGAGGTCTCTTCAGTGCTGTGTGCCCTCACACTGTGAATGAATTCATTAAAACAATGCAGAATACATCTGGGGCAGGAAAATAAGGAAACTAATTTTTAAATGACTAAGGACTGAGGATAAGATCCTCTCTTAATTTCCCTGGCCTAACGGCAAACATACACATATGCTACCAGCTCATCTCTACCGTGAAAAATAAGTTAGAATCAAGAACACGCACAATCACATCAAGGGTTGGCAATTAAAAATCAACCCAAAAAAGAGGTTTTAGAGATTACTGAGACTGTCTCCTCCCATGAAAGGCGGCCCAGAGAGTGAAGCATCAGTAGATATTGAAGTCTTTGTTATAAAGTGAAGCAAAGTTGCCTCCTCCAGATGAGTTGATGTCGATATCATTAGCAGGAACAGTATTTCCAGATGACCAAAATGATTATGTGCCATACACCTGAACATGGGTGCTCTAGGTTTAAGTCAACAAGATTGATTCAGAAATTTGAGGGCTATCAGATGAAGGCATTAAGTATCACAGGATATGCTTCTATCTCTCTTTCTAAGCAGGAAATTATAGAAAGCATGAAAATAAGCATTTTGTTCTACAACTTGGATTGTGGAATTTTCTTTCTTTTTTCTAACTTCAGAGAATGGAATGCGACTCTTTGGTGGAGTTTTGTCTTCAGTTTTCAAGTGTTTCATAAATTTGAAAATTTCAAAGGCAGAGCTGAGAATGATTTTTTACAAATTTCAGAAATCTATGAACTTCCTTTTCTTTAAAAAGGAGTCATATTGACCCCGAGTGAGTATTTTGAGTCTATATGTTTATCAAAAAAGGTTGATGAAATAAGTTTCTAAGAAGTCAGCTGAGACTATGGGGATGAAACACATAATAAAAAATAAAGAGATGAAGGCAGTCCTCATGATAGCTTGTCAAGTGACAGGCCAAGCATGTCATTTCAGTATTAAAACGTCAGGAGGATAAAGGAAAAAGTTGAGTAGGCTCTCGAAACCAAGGAGGTAGCAGCCAAAAGCAAATACCTTCAGTCTTCCACACATGTGAGGAAAACAGCTGGGAAAGCAGCATGGAAGACGTAGACAGGTGGTAAGCAAAAGAACAGCAAGTTTCAGAAGTTAGAGTTAGAGAGTTTTGGGGGCAGGATGGGGAGAATTGGGGAATGAAGAATGTCCACGGATAGAGAAGTTGACTGTTACATGGGATCAGAGTATATAGGACACAAAGTGTTATCTAGATGAAGTTGAATAACACAAGGTAACAGGGAAGAAGGTGAGCTGGGGAAGACTTCCTTTATTGATTTCCATCACAGTAGAGGATAAAATGATATGAGTGAATCATTTTTATAATGAAAAACAAAAACCACACGTGCAAGATATTTTTGCTTAAAACTTATTTAAAATAGGTGTCTAAAATGTGCGCTGAACCTGTATTGGAAAGAAAAAGTAATCTTGTCTCTTATGTGCACTATAATTCTAATTGTGTTAATTGCATACATATTCCCTAAAGGACAATTCACTTTTGTTTGCAAAGGCATAATCCTTGAGTTTCCTATTAAGATTTGTCTGATGATTGCTTTGTAAAATTAAGATTTTATTTTTGTCCAAGTAAAATACTTGTATACTTTAAAAAGTCATATAGGCTTATAACAATGCTTAAAACAAAACATAAAACCAAGCAATGCAATGCCTACTATTTTTCCAACTCTGACTTCTGCAGAAGTGACCACTTTCAGCAAGAGATTATCTATTTCCCAATAATGTGTATATGTCATTGCACTTCTGTTAAACACAAATATACACACACATCTCCCTGGATACATATGCAGCTTTCCCCACATGAACTGCAGCCTTGCCTTCAGAGCTCTCTAGATGACAGACCCCTGAACAACTTCAACACTTTCCTCATTTCTCCGAGAGTTCACATGATACGTGACACTGGCCCAAGCAGATCCAAAAATCAGTTTTAGCAAAATATAAAGCTCACAGACCTGGACTCTAGACTCTGTCTCCAGCTTTTCTGGGAGAATTTTAGAGAATACTTGCTAATTTGGATGGTGTTATTGTTATTCAGAGTTCATCCTTCTAATTTGAGTCACATCTGTGACGGCTTTGCTGAACTAGGAGCCTCAGCCTTAAGCTCTATCTTCCTTTGCTCGGGGGACACATGGTGTGTGTAGGAGCCATCATGCTTTGTTTTTATAAATCAAACTCTTAATTAATTACTGAACATACTGCAATTCACTAATCAAGCTGTATTTTTTGAGACATTTCTGACTGATAAATATCTAGTCATCTGGCTTTGCAATATATTCTCTTGTCCTGCCTTTAGACACAAATGGTGGGAGTCATCAGAAATGTTTCTTTTTAATTTGTCCATTGTCATGCACAAGCTTGGGGGGAAAAAAAACAACCAATTTCCTGTGGAACTTTATCTGTATTCCTCTGGCCCACGTTGAGACGCAGTGTTTTCAAGTCAGCGGAGAAACTGGATGCAGAATCATTAAGATTTGGGTTCAAATTCTGGTTTTGCCATTTCCAGGTGACAGAACTTTAGATGTCAGTTTTTAATTGGGTAAAATTTGTCTTTAAAATTAAGTGAGAAAAGCCTAATAAAGCACCTACTACTGTGCAGTGAATCATTCATTCACTTCAACAAATATTTGTGGAAGACACACTATTTCCTGGGCCCTTTGGCATGGAGGAAACAATGGTGGGCAAGGTAGATGTAGTACCTCATCACAGGAGGCTTACACTTGGGGGATTCATGATAAACCAGATGCAAATTAAAACAGCTAAGCAAGTACATGCACATTCTAATTGCTCTCTTTTGTTTATAGATAATCATGTACATATCTCATTTTCCACTCAGAGGTGAGGGTAATGTATTATATCCTCCTCGGTACCTAGATCACTGTTGCACATATTAGGAAAAACATGTCTGTTGAATAAACTAACGAACAAGTGAAAGAAAATCTCCAGTTTGTCTACATATTTAGAATGGTTTATTGCTTGCTGAAAGTGAAGAGGACTTGAAGCACTTACTAATCAAGATCAAAAACCAGCCTTCAGTCTGGATTACACCTCAACATAAAGAAAACAAAAATCCTCACAAGTGGAGCAATAAGCAACATCATGATAAATGGAGAAAAGATTGAAGTTGTCTAGGATTTCATTTTACTTGGATCCACAATCAACACCCATGGAAGGAGCAGTCAAGAAATCAAAAGACGCATTGCATTGGGCAAATCTGCTGCAAAAGACCTCTTTATAGTGTTAAAAAAGCAATGATGTCACCTTGAAGGCTAATCGCCTCATATGCATGCAAAAGCTGGGCAATGAATAAGGAAGACCGAAGAAGAATTGACGCTTTTGAATTATGGAGTTGGTGAAGAATATTGAATATACCATGGACTGCCAAAAGAACGAACAAATCTGTCTTGGAAGAAGTACAACCAGGATGTTACTTAGAAGCAAGGATGGAGAGACTACGGCTCACATACTTTGGACATGTTATGAGGAGGGGTCAGTCCCTGGAGAAGGACATCATGCTTGGTAAAGTAGCGGGTCAGCAAAAAAGAGGACGATCCTTAACAAGATGGGTTGACACAGTGGCTACAACAATGGGCTCAAGCATAACGATTGTGAGGATGGGGCAGGAGCGGGCAGTGTTTCGTTCTGTTGTACGTAGGGTTGCTATGAGTTGGAATGACTTGATGGCTCCTAACAACAACAATGTTGCTTTATAAGAATATTTTAACAAACATATCAACTACAAAATTAAAAAGCATCCCTGGAATTCTTAAAGAGGCAGTTTAGCGTAAAGGTTAAGAACTACGCCCTGCACTGAGACTTCCTGGATTCAAATCCCAGTCCTGCCAGTTATGAATTGTGTAGCTAACATCTCTGTGCCTTGGTTCTCTCACAAGTAAAATGTGAATGATGAATTCTTGTGCAATATAGTTGTCACAGAGCCCTGGTGGCACAGTGGTTAAGAGCTTGGCTGCCAAGCAAAAGGTCGGCAGTTCAAATCCACCAGCCGCTCCTTGGAAACCCTATGGGGCAGTTCTACCCTGTCCTATAGGGTCGCTATGAGTTGGAATCGACTCGATAGCAATGGGTTTGGTTCTTTGGTTTTATAGTTGTTATGCAGATTCAAAGAATGATTTCATGCAGAGCACTAAGAACAATGCCTAACACATGGCAAACGCTCAGTAAATGTTAGTTATTTTTCTTTAACTGAACTCCAGGAACAGATAGAGGTTCTTAGGGGTATACTCAGGGGTCTTCTATTCTGTATGTTATTGTGGTTGTTAATTGCCATTGAGTCGGTTCCCACTCATGGTGACCCCAAATGTGCAGAGTAGATCTGCTCCATGGGGTTTTCAAGGTTGTGATCTTTCAGAAGCTGATCACTAGGCCTGTCTTCTGAGACGATTCTAGGTGGGTTTGAATCACCATCCTTTTGGTTAGTAGTTGAGCACTTACCCCTTTGTGCTACCTGAGGACCTTCTATTTTGTATAAGAATTTAAATTTTGTATTTTTATTTTGATGAAAATTTTTAAAACACTAAAATGAGCTTATTTTTGGAATATCTTATAACTGAATGCAACCGAGCAATTTCAGTGACTATATTTACACTTGTCCTTAAGTTACTTTGGGTGATCATCTGACATGACAGTGTTTAACCTTTAGTTTTCACCCTTTTAGTTCGTCAAACTGGGATTTCATATATTCTTTTTTTTTAATTAAATAATATTTTATTGTGTTTTTGGTGAAGGTTTACACAGCAGTTTAGGTTTCCTATCAACAATTTTTACACAAATTGTCAGTGACATTGGTTACAGCCTTCACAATGCGTGAACATTCTTATTATTTCCATTCTGGTTATTCCATTTTCCTTAATCTAGTTTCCCTGCCCCTTTACATTCTCATCTTCGTTTTAAAGTAATTGTTGACCATTTGGTCCTACATAGGTGATTTTTTAAAGGAGCACAGTACTTATGGGTGATATTCATTATTTTGTGAGCTAATCTGTTATTTAGCCACCAGGTGACCTCAGAGGTTAGTTTCTGTTCAAGGTCTGAGGAGTATCTCAGGGCAGTAGTCTTCAGGAGTCCTCCAGTCTCAACCAGTCCAATAAAATCTGGTTTTTGTTATTGTCATTGTTTTTGAGGAATTTGAGGTTCTTTCCACATTTTTCTCCCAGGGATTTCGTATATTCTTGAGAGCTTAAAATTCCTCAAGATTGAAAAATACTATGTTAGAGCATCCAACATATGTGCCATACCTCATAATGTAAATCTTCACAGTGCAAAAGTAGTCGTCTGTCATATTATTGAACACATATTTATTGTGGCCATTATTAGTGCTATCTCCCAATTGCATTAGGCTCTTTGTCTTCAGAGCACAAGGTAGGTTTGCAGTTCTTGGCCTCATTTGTGTTTGGGTGAGGAGCCTGTGGCTAATTCTGGCCAGTGAGTGGTGAACAGAATAAACACATGCTACTTCTGTACCAGAGCATTTAAGTACTGGTGCGAGACCTTCCAGAACTCTTTTTTCAATTTTTAGCTGTTCATTGGCTGGGATCCTGAGACGCCCTGCCAACCTACATTGGACATGTAGCTTGTGTGAGAAATAACGTATTTGTTGATTTAAGCTACTGAGGTTCACGTGTTGTTTTTCGTCATTGCATCCTGACTAATACGTACTCCTCTTGCACCTGCCATTTTCAAGACATGATGATAGTTGCTTTATAAATCAAAAGTAAAGCCAGTTTTTCAGTGAAGCCTTTTTCTCTGTTTATTCTCTGCCAAATGATATGCTGAGGATTGAGGTAATGTGAGACCTGTATTATTTTGAATTTTCACTCAACCTGTAATTCCTTCAGGTTCATGTTGTTCTCCCTCAAAGTGAGGAGAATAATAAAACACCTAATCTCTACCCTTCTCACTAGATGTTAAGTGAACAATAATAATTTACATTTTTATCCCCCCAAGAGAAATGGAGAGCTGACATGAAGAAAATGACTATTACTTGGCAAGACAGTCTCCCTCAGCCTAACCACCCATGTGTCACTCCCAGCCTGGATCTCTATAGAACTTTTCTAGTAGTGACTCCTACAGGGAGCTTGAGGCAGATCTAGAGAGCAATGGTTTCTGTTGATAGTGGTTCCTTGATATTCCGTTTCCTGGTCATGGTTTTCAGCAAAGGCTCAAAAAACCTTCAGAAGTCACATTTGCCTGTGTTACTGACAGTTAGTCACAAGACTCAACTAAGCCTCCTGGAGAATATTTGATGTTCTTCAAAGGAACAGTTCTTTTAAAGAATTGACTAGAGAATTGTTCTGGCAGCAAGCTTAGGTCCACTGAGGCAATGGGAAAAGCGAATGACCTTCTTGCTTCTATTACCATTCTGTCTAATAATAACTGCTCCTCATCTCTGCCCTAACCTAGGCTCAGTGTCTACAAGTTCTCTCTTGCTCCAAGCTCATTGTCCAACTCCCTCAGGGATGGTCTTCCAGAGAATTGGACTTTACATCCCAATATTTCCTCATGGCAAGACCTTAACTCAAAGAAACTGACAACCACACCAGAAAATCTACTTCATAACCTCACCCCTATGTTCAATAAGGATTAGGTTCTTTAAGAATTATCTTCCAAGACATAAAAAGAAATCCCAGCTCATTTCTCAAACTCTAAAGCATGAACTTCGAAATCAGATATTTTCTCTTTTAGCAAATTTAGACCTTACACATTAACACATTAATACACCCATTACAACCAAACCCATTGCTGTTGAGTGGATTCCGACTCATAGTGACCCTATAGGACAGAGTAGAACTGCCTCATAGGGTTTCCAAGGCTGTAATCTTTACGGAAGCAGACTGCTACATCTTTCTCCCATGGAGTGGCTGGTGGGTTCTAACCTCTGACCTTTTGGTTAGCAGCCAAGTGCTTAACCACTGTGCCACCAGAGCTCCTTAACACATTAATACTTACGTATTAATATACTCAAGAAAATCTTTCTGGAGGAATTAGCATAAGAAATTAAGAAATGAAATCACCATACTGAACAAAAGCAAGGAAGTGCCAAGAAATAAGTTGAAGAGTTTTATGGGGACATTACCAGGAAGTGTTTGTAAGACATGTCAAAAAGTTTGTACTTTTCCAAAGTGTAATGGGAAACCATTAAAAGTTTAGGGGGTGGGTAACATGGTCAGAAATGCATTTTAAAATGGTCAGTCTGCTACAGTGTAAGATGATGGAGTCAAGACTGGAAGTAAAGACAGCGGTAAGGAAATTGTTTCAGACATTCAGACAGAGAGGATGGTGGCTTTGACTAGAAGATCAAGAGAGAGATTTAGTATAGAGATAGTGATACAGGAGTCATCACCATAGAGGTGGTTATTGTAGTCCCATTAGTGGTTGAGATAGTACAGGAAATGTATGGAGAGTGAGAACAGGATCAAAGATTGAACAATGAGGAACATCAATCTTGAAAAGCCTAGAAGAAAAAAGAATTGGTGAAGGGAACAAAGAAGTATCAGAGAACAGGCATACCAAGAGAATGTGATATCACAGAAGCCTTGGAAGAGAGTATTTCAAGAAGTAGTGTTGTTAAAAGCTTAAGTAAGTCAGGGACCAAAACATTTCTATTGGATTTAGTAACAAGGAGGTTTCTTTTGGAGTGAGCGTTGTCACTGAAACATGGTAGGAAAAATCAGACTGCATTAGGCTGATGAGGGAAAGGAAAGTGAAAAAGTGAAGAGAACAAACATAGATAGCTCCTGCAAGAAACATGACTTTGAAGGAAAGGAGAGAGAGGAGAGTAGCTGAAAGGAGACATAGGCTCCAGGGAATTTTCTTTGGTTTTACTTCTAATTGTAAGGAAACTATAAAAGGAGAGAGGTAGAAGATTCAGAGAGAACAGATGGGAGGATTTTCTTAAGGAGACAAGAGAGAATGGAATCCAGGATCCAGGTAGAAGGAGTAACTTTAGACACTAAGGACAACACCTCTTCCATTGTAACTGGAGGGAAGCAGAAAGGATAGCTGTGGATGTAACTCCATTCCTAGGCTAGGTAGGAGGCAGTTAAAGGAGTTCTCGTCTCTTGGCTATTTTCTTTTTGGAGTAGGAGGTGAGATCATCTGTTGAGATTGAGTGGAGAGGTTGAAGTTGGAAGCTTGAGATGAGTGAAGATTCTTTGAGAAACAGCTGCTGTTAAGAATTGAAGAGAGAAGTAACAATGGAAATATAAAAGCCTTTTTTTCCCAATATGTGGATAATTATATCTTCCTCACAATTGAGAGGTTAAATAAGATGATATACGGATAGTTGTTATCAACAGAGTTGGTACAAAATAACTCAATAGAGAGTAGCTATTATTATTGTAATCAATATTGTCCTTTTCCTTCTTCTGCTCTGTACCACAACACTAATCTGTAATCCCATCTTCCCTCAGTGCTGATCTGGGCCAATTTTTTATTTTTATCTCTACCTTTTCCCTTCAGTTTGGTCTGTTTGGCTTCTTAGTTTCTCTTTTCACTGTACTTCCAGGCTCCTGCTTTTATCTCTTCACTTCACCCCCCAGGTTGGTAGTTTTACATAATGCCATCCTGATTCTCTTCCTTCTAATATGGCCAGGCTCCCACCATATTTCCTGATTCTTTCCCTGTACAGCAGCTCCCCAAGTAATCACTCCAAAATTCATCGTCAGAACCCCAGCAACATTGAGTCCGGGAAGATCTGTGAGCATTCTGTAGTTTACCAAAGTTTACTAGCAAGTAAAATTCTAATAATGGTCCTGCATACAAATAATATTATTCTATAAAAAATAATCAAATTTATTAGAGGATCAGATTTAATCATTTATAATACTATAAATTTGAAGGTTGTGTGTATGTCTATGATTCTAGCACGCAAAATGAGATAGTAATTGTATCTTTTATATTTGCAATTGCCAACATATGTCTTAGGTCAATCTGTCTTAAAACTCTCCCTTTTGTAACAAGGCAAAACTGATCTCCTGCACAATTCTGCCTTTTCCACTGTCTGATCTGCTGTCAGAGAAGCTTCTGCCCATGTGACTGATGACTTTCTCCAGTGTCTGAGCTGTCAGCTTCAGTGCACGGCCTTCTCTCCATGTTCCATAACTATAATCATGGTGTCTTAGGACTTAGGGCTTGGGTCTTAGTCAATATTAGCTCTGACTGCCTATCTATAGTTTATGGTCTGAGAACCTGAGGCAACCAGCTTACCTTCTCTCAACTACTTCTCATCAATTATTATCATGGTCAAGTCTTTCCCTCCCACGGTCCACCATGATCTGTAATTTCCACCTTTCCCCACTTCCAGATGAACAATATGACATTGAAAACTATTGTGGATAACAGAGTGAAGAGGCCCACAATGGATGAGTATTGAATACCCTGGAGAAATTAAGCTCCTGCTTCAATAAATGAAAAGCCCTTTTCATTAGCTGGTGATCCAAAACTAGATTTCACAAGGCTAATTGCATACCTACCCAACCCTACCCTGTCACAGGAGCCCTGCTGACACGGTGCTTAAGAGCTCAGCTGCTAACCAATAGGTCAGCAGTTCAAAACCACCAGCCTCTCCTTGGAAACCCTATGGGGCAGTTCTACTCTGTCCTATAGGGTCACTATGAGTCAGAATTGACTCGATGGCAAAGGATTTGAAACTCTCACAACCTATACCTTGATTACATTTTCAGAGGTATGTAGCATATATTTCAATTTGGTTATTAATGCAGAGCAGCTTAATTACTGCTCACCAGACAGGAAATCACATGGAAGCCTTCTGTAACTCTAAAAGTACACTAAGTATGTGTTTTTGAAGCCAGGCAGAGGGCACGTGTAGACACACCAGAAACATCATCAGCTTCTATATCCCAGTGAAGTTTGTTTGCAACAGACTGAGGATGCAGGTACAAAATATCTGAGTGATTTTTTTTTCTGACCAACTGAGCTGCTAGTTAGCAACTAGAAAGGACGCCTAGATCTCAAACAGTATTAAACAAGTGTTTCTTCAATATGAGATCATTATGTTTCTCTTCTAAATCCAAATACTAATTGCAACCTTGCTGTGAGCATACAATATTAAGGCCATCATAGCCATGGCAACAGAATGCAACATAAAGTGAAATCCTATCATCTGCACAGTGTTGTTAGTGGTTTGGGTGGCAGACGAGCACTTTCTTACAACATCTCTAATATCCAACTCAAAAGAGCAGATTGCACTGCATACCTTCAGGCAATTTTGCTACACAGATTCTGTTATCTTTGAACATTTTGTATATCTCTATAATTAATTTCAATATAGGATGGCTTGTTAGTCCATAGACAAAGATACAAGCACAAATTAAAATTTCAACAGGCACTTTACAATGGCCATTTACATTTCAAAATTAAACCCATAATAAAAACTTCTGTGTGCTTATAATTGGACTGATTTGTAACATCCAATGATAAACATCTATGTAGATAGCCTCCCAAAGATTTTACACTTAAGGGGGGAAAAAAAAAGCACTTTAAATGAGCTGTTTAAAGTCACCTTCTCTGCTTTGCATGATAATTGTAATGCAAAATAATAAACAGCACAGGGCACCAAGTACAACACTTCCAGGATGATAGGGTGCCATTTATATGAAGATAATTAGGCATTTAAAACCTACCAATACCAATTTAAAAACCTACCAATTAAAAAAAAATGTGCTTACAGTAAACTCACTGAAATAAATTTCCATTTGCCTTTTGCTGTGCTTTCATTGAAAATATGTCCACAGCTTGTGCAGCCCCAAGGACTGTGTTTGTGTGTAGCAAGTGAGGTGCAGATTAAGAGTTCACAACCCAGCCTATCTTTCTATAAAAACAAAAAAGTATTTTGTAAAGATTTGCTGTAAACATATGAACCATATGCCATTGTTAAAAAGAAAGGAAACAGTTGTGTTGGCGGAAAGACTTGTTACTATTAGGAAGATGGAGGCGTGAACAGACCTCCAAACTCATTTTCTCCGAGATTATGCTGGGAAGAGGCAAGGAGACAATAGGATCTGCCATCAGCATTCAGAGGCAAATGCATTGGGCTTTGCTTTAATAGTTAATGAAATAAAATTCACCTTCTCAAGAATATACCTGAAAATGGACCATGAACTTCATGGGAAAGCAATCAAGAGGTTACATAGCTTTCCCAGATCTATAAAATGTGACATGTCATTTAGCCTGTGAGAAAATAAAGAAATTCCTAGCAGATAGATTCGATTTTTTTTTTTTTTTACCATTATTAGTGCTGTGTTCATTCATTCATCAACCATTCATTAAATACCTACTGTCATGGATTGAACTGTGTCCCCCAAAAACATCTGTCAATTTGGCTAGGTCATGATTCCCAGTATTGTATGACTGTCTACCATTTTGTCATCTGATGTGATTTCCCTATGTGTTGTAAATCCTATCATTATGATGTAATGAAATGAATTAGTGGCAGTTATACTGATGAGGTCTACGCGATTAGATAGTGTTATAAGCCAATCTCTTTTGAGATATAAAAGAGAGAAGTGAGCAGAGAGACAGGGGACCTCATACCACAAAGAAAGCAGTGCCAGGAGCAGAGCACATCCTTTGGACCCGAGGTTCCTGTGCAGAGAAGCTCCTAGTCCAGGGGAAGATTGATGACAAGGACCTTCCTCCAGAGCTGACAAAGCCTTCACCTGGAGGTGATGCCCTGAATTTGGACTTCTAGCCTACTAGACTGTGAGAGAATAAATTTCTCTTTGTTGAAGCTATCCACTTACGGTATTTCGGTTATAGCAGCACTAGATGAGTAAGACACCTACTTTGTATTAGGCATTATGCTAGATGCTGGCAAATGAAATGCAAATTGAACTCTCAAGAAGATGACACACATATTGTAAACAAGTAATTTGATAAAATAGGGAAAAATTATGAGTGAGTTCTATACAAACTGCAATAGAAACAAAGGAGAAAATGACTTACTTTACAGCTATAAGGGAAGATGTCATAATAATAGTAATGTTTCAGCTAAGTGTTGAGCGATAAGCAGTGTTTATTAGATGATGGAGAGAGGAGAGAAGTAGGGAAGTCTGGGAGGGGCTGTGGAAAGTGGAGACATCAAAGTGATGTATTTTGGTGCCTTCAAGTAATAATGCGTAGAACACAGGGCGTTAGTTGGGAGGATGTTCCGTGTTTCACTATTTACCTTTCTATTAACTCATTTCTTCAGCCTGGTCTACAAAACCTTTCCGACTAGTTTAGGCAGGGAAATTGTTGACTTAAATAATTGTAAAATCAAGAGATTCATTTAAGGCACAGCTGAATTTAAGTGCTCTGAAGGAATATGTCTCTAGCTGTAGAATTTGCTTTCCCAGTATTGATTTCACTCTCTAGGCTACACTTATGAGCCCAGCAAAACCAGCAGAAATTTGGGTTTATATAAAGGATGATTTTTTTTTGCAAAGGAATTGTTGTTCTTGAATTATTCACCAATTCCCCAGAACTATTTGTTGAATAATAAAGTTGTTTTATATATGCAAAAAAACTGGAGAGTCAGTATTTCTTGACTATATTTTTGGTCGAATTCATGAATTCATCCTATAGGTATCTATTGGATGCTTACTATGGCAGGCATTGTTCCAAAGATCTATGTATATACATTTGACACACTTTATTTGTTAAATTTCTACAATTTGTTTTATTGTCTATTGAGTCAATGTTTCCCAAAATCTGAAACTCATACTTCTGAGGATACTGAGGTTATTTTAGACCCAGAAAGGAAGGATATTGAATCAAGCAGAGCAAATGTTATTCCCTTTTCAGTTCTCTTGCAAGCTTTCTATTTATGTCAGGAGAAAGTCTGTCTGGTACCTGGGTGTCTTTAACATCTTTCCAATCTCCCTTTTTAACAGAGAGAGTAAAATTTTGGCCCAGTGCTTCTGGTAGGCTCAATAGCTAGCTAAAATCTAATGACAGTATTTGGTTTATTTTATAATTTTTATATAATTATTTGTATACAAGTCTTTGTATACAAATAATTTTATTTTTACTTGTATGATTATTTTCTATTAATGGCAAAAATGTCAATTTTCCAGTTACATTTCTGATATGAAGTTTCTCTTTAAGTAAACTTATTTAAGTAATATGTACAAACTGTTTTAAAGGAACATTTAAAAGTAATTTTATCAGTGATATATGAATGTGGTAAAAATGGTGACCAAAAACCAAAAAACAACCCATTGCTGTTGAGTTGATTCCAACTCATGGTGACGCCATGTGTTTCAGGTAGAACTCTAGGAATCTTTACAAAAGATTGGCTATAAACTTTACAAAAGCAGATTGCCAGGCCTTTCTTCCAAGGTGCTGCTGGATGGATTAGAACTACCAACCACTAGGTTAGTAGTTGAGCACAAACTGATTGCGTGACCCAGGACCCAAAATGGTGATGTTGTTGTGTGCCATCAAGTTGATTCCAACTCATAGCAGCTCTATAAATCACAGTAGAACTGACCCATAGAATTTCCAAGGAGCAGCTGGTGGATTTGAACTGCTGACCTTTTGGTTAGCAGCAGTAGCTCTTAACCACTGTGCCACCAGGGCTCCAATAGTGATAGTAATAGTGATAGTAATATGTAAACAATGAAAATTTAGAAAATTCCATAGTAAAGCATAATCCTCTGCCATTTTAAAATTTCTCATATATTTGTATTTCTTCTTCATATGATCTTTATAAGAACTTTATCAAGTCCTAATAAACCTCATTAATTTTATTATAACTTAATTATATCTATAAATTAATTTGCAAACAAAAATTTCCTCTGTCATATTCAATTTTCTTTCCTAGGAACATGGCACAGTTCTTTATTTAATCAAATCTTTTATGTCCCTTGGTAACATGCTATAATTTTCTTCACTAAATCCCACATATACCCTTCGAAAGTCATTCCCAGGTATTTTATAATTTTGTTGCTATTATTAAAGGGATTTAAAAATATATTGTCTACACAGTTATTGCTTATGTATGGTGCAGCTACTGCTTTTGCATATATTTATATCCAACCATCCTTCTGAATTATTTTGTTAGTTTCATTTTCACTTTTTTTCCTAGGTAGATAATTATAGTAAATTTTCAGGTTATGAACGTCTGACTTACAGACAACGGTACTTGCCCTTTAACGTTATGTAAATTTGCCCTGACTTTGTTTTTGTTTTATTGTACTTTAGATGAAGACTTACAGAGTACATTAATTTCTTATTAAACTATAAATACACATATTGTTTTGTGACATTGGTTTCCAACCCCACGATATGTCAACATTCTCCCCCTCTCGAGCTTGAGTTCCCCATTACAAGCTTCCCTGTCCCCTCCTGTGCCTTCTTGTCTCTGCGCCTGAGCTGGTGTGCCCATTTAGTCTCGTTTTGTTTTATGGGCCTACCTAATCTTTGGCTGAAGGGTGAATCTCAGGAGTGACTTCAGTACTGAGCTATCAGTGTGTCCAGGGACCATACTCTTGGGGTTTCTCCAGTCTCTGCCAGGCCAGGAAGTCTGGTCTTTTTTTGTGAGTTAGAATTTTGTTCTACATTTTTCTCCGGCTCTGTCCGGGACCCTCTGTTGTGATCACTGTCAGAACAGCTGGGTACCATCTATTTGTGCTGGACTCAGTCTGGTGGAGGCTGTGGTAGTCGTGGTCCTTAGTCCTTTGGACTAATCTTTCCCTTGTGTCTTTGGTTTCCTTCATTCTCCCTTGCTCCAGGTGAGCCCAGTAGAGTATCTTAGATGGCTGCGTACAAGCTTTTAAGACCCTAGACGCTACTCACCAAACTAGGATATAGAACATTTTCTTTATAAACTATGTTAAGCCAATTGAGCTAGATGTCCCCCGAGACCATGGTCCCCAGCCCTCAGTCCAGTAATTTGGTCCCTCAGGGAGTTTGGATGCATCTATGAAGCTTCCATGAACTTCACTTGTACAAGTTGTGCTGACTTCCCCAGAATTGTGTACTGTCTTGTACTTTTAGCAAAGTTACCACTGATCTATTGTCTAGTTAGTGTTTTTCCCTT
The DNA here is from genome assembly GCF_000243295.1 of Trichechus manatus latirostris. Lineage (NCBI taxonomy): Eukaryota > Metazoa > Chordata > Mammalia > Sirenia > Trichechidae > Trichechus > Trichechus manatus. The sequence goes on along the minus strand of NW_004444048.1, from coordinate 2,576,361 downwards.
CCCAACACTCCCCTCCCTAGTAACCATCAAAGATTTTTCTTTCTGTGTGGAAACTTTTTCATGAGTTTTTATAATAGTGTTCTCATACTGTGTTTGTCCTTTTGTGATTGACTTATTACACTCTGCATAATGCCCTCCAGATTCATCCATATTGTGAGATGTTTCGCAGATCCATCATTGTTGTTTATTGTTGCGTAGTATTCCATTCTGTGTATGTACCATAGTTTGTTTATCCATTCATCTGTTGCTGAATCTACCCTCACTTTGAATGATTGAACTAACTCCTAAAAAACTTGTTGCGGTTGAGTCAAGTCGATTCCGACTCATAATGACCCTATAGGACAGAGTAGAACTACCCCATAGGGTTTACCAAGGAGCAGCTAGCGCATTCAGACTGCCAACCTTTTGGTTAGCAGCTGAGCTCCTAAACACTGCACCACTAGAGCTCCAAACCCTATAGCAAAAATTCTTCATCACAATCACCTTTACTTGCTGCACGTGCAGCTTTTAAATTACTGAAAAGGCTTTGAGACTTTTCTTGCACTAAAGGAAGGCTAAATAATAACCGTATGCACCTGTTCTGACTCACCTACAAATTCGACTTAAAGACACACTTAGGACCAGATCTCATTTGTAACCCGGGGACTGCCTGTACGTCATTTGCAGATTAACGATTATCATTTATTTTCCTTTCCAATAGTTATTATCTAATTTCTGTTCTGTATCTTACTATCTAGAACTTCTAGAATGAGTTTATTTAACAGTGGTGATAGGAGGTATCCTTGCTCGTATGTTCTTAATTTTAATGGGAATGCCTTTTCTCATCAGTAAGTACCATGTTGAACATTGGTTTGAGTTATTCTTTTTGTCATTTAAGGAAGTATCTTTCCATTTCTGATTAGTTAAGTGTTACAGAAGCATAACTTTCTAACTCTTTTTGTAATGCAATTGTAATTTTAGATTGTAATATGTGTATAAAATGTTGTGCTTGCACCTATTACTGCCTAGAACAAAGACTCTGACTGAATTCAAGTTGGTGGTTAGAAAACTTGTCTTCAAAATAGCCAGTTTGATTACATTCAACTGCCTCCTTTTGACCACCCCAAACTAGACAATATGTAGGCAAAGCCAAACTTTTGCTGAAATAAACTTTGTGTCGGATGACCCCTCTGGCAGATTTTATAGCAAGAATTTAAAAATTCTTCACCTCTGAAAAATCAGAATTTTAAAAACTAGACTAGAATTTACAGATTTTCTAATTTAAACACTGTATTTACAGATCAACAATAAAATCCACAGAGACTAAATGACTTTGGATAATATTTTGGGCTCTGATTAATTTTAAGATTCTTTTTAGTACAGTGGTTAAGCGCTTGGTTGGTAACCAAAAGGTCAGCAGTTTGAATCCACCAGCCGCTCTGTTGGAGAAAGATGCAGCAGTCTGCTTCTGTAAAGATTTACAGCTTTGGAAACCCTATGGGGAAGTTCTTCTGTCTTGTAGGTTCAGCATGAGTTGGAATCAACTTGATAACAATGGGTAATTACTTATTAGTCTATTAGTATTCGGTAAGAAAGGCCAAACTTTTTATGCTTCTTCATTGGTTTTATATGAACATATATGAGGTTCAGTCAGAATTTATGCTTACTAATCTTTATTTTGCTACACAGTTATTAAAATTTGGTGGGATAAACCAGGAGTTTTGTCTTTGTTATACTGGCTTTGAGGTATTTGTAGGCTACTCAACTAGAGAGAATATGAGGATACCAGGAGCTCATGTACTTGAATAATGAGAGAATTTGGAGTTTAGAAGAATCAATGTGGGAAACAGAAGAAACAAGAAAAGTTAATGAGTTCCCTCAAAATAAAAAGGGCAGATGGAAAACAGTCTCAAAGTGTCTCTCAACACAAATAAACGGTTAGAAATTAATTAGAAAACTTTTCAAATTAGGAAAAAATAGAATGTCATAAAGGGGAAAACGGCTGTATATTTTCTTGAGTTTTTTTTTTTTTTTTTAAATATACAAACATGTAGGCCCTTAACTAATGATATAAAAAATCACTGTCCAGCATAAAGCGGAGAGAAATCAACTTTTCCTTTCACTGTGCCTCTCAACGTCACATACTTTGCCTTAGCCCTTTTTCTTATCTTCCAAATTTATGCACATTGGATAGTAAGTAATAAGTATATCAGGAAAGTAGAGAAATAAATCTTGACATACCAAGAAATGGAACTGTTTGTGCTCACCAAAATATTTGGATGTTAAAAATGCTGTAAATACTAAATTAGCAGGAAAGAAAAATTAAATTTTCTATTATGATTTACTTAAATTATTTTTACGTGTCATCCTAATTAAGCTCCAAAAGAGGAAAATAAAGGACAAATTAGAAGCGGAAGTTTTATTTTAATGTTAATAATAGTTGGCACTTAATTGAGATCCCATCTTTAATCTCATCTTTCTCCCCCCAATAGCCCGTCTTTATTCTTATTATCTTGTGTTCAGTGCAGACTTATCACCCACTGGTTTTCAATTACAGAGATGCCCATATTGATTCTGCTCTCGATTTTAGCTCACAACTGAAAAATTATTCATTTAGGCCTATAAAGCTGGATTCTACAGCTAGTTTAAGCTTTTTAAAAATTATATGAACTCAAAACACATAAAGATAAAACTCATAAACACTACAGCTTAGTTGTATGACGCTATTGCGAAACAGACTTGAAATTATTTTAGCTCAAATCACTATTAAAATGTAAGAAGACAAATAGTAATCAAAAATGTCATCACCATATGGAGGAAAACTTGATGTCAGTCACAGCATTTATAAAGAACAGGTGGCGCTTAAGCAATCAAAAACCCATTATGGAATTATACAAATGTAACCTAAATTCCATAGATCTGTAGCAAAGTGATGTACATAAATTGGACAAATATCTTTCATTAGCACGTACATTATAAGTTGTTTGACTGTAATTTCCAAAGTTTCACAAAAGGAATGAAAATATTCTCACCGACATCACATTGTTTACTTCCATATTTTCTAAGCAAATAATTGCCTCCTTTTTTCCCTGTCAAAGATTGTGCTCACCTATTAGCAGTGGAAAATCTGCAGCCACCAATTGCTCTCCTTGAGTCAGATAGGAGACCACAGATGAAATACAAGCCCAAGCTCAAGATTTTTTTTTTTTTTCAAAATGAGTTTTATTCCAATTCACAACAGGCATAACCATTAACATTATTTGGAAATGTCGGAGGATAAAGGTATTTTCTTACAGGAGTAGTACAAAAGTACAGGTGAAAATATCAATCTAATCTTCCTCAAAAAAAATTAAAGTTATGGTTTTGCTGTAATATTTCCATTTGTTCCAAACAGCTTCATTCCCCAAATGGCTTCTTACAAATTATGTAAAAGTGCTACCTCCTGAAATGGTTGAATGTCAACCAATTCTTTTTGGTTCAGTGACTGTGTATTCCTTCCATCTTTTTTTGATGCTTCCTGTGTCGTTCAATATTTTACCCATAGAATCCTTCAATATTGCAACTCGAGGCTTGAATTTTTTCCTCAGTTCTATCAGCTTGAGAAATGCTGAGTGTGTTCTTCCCTTTTGGTTCCCTAACTCCAGGTCTTTGCACATTTCACTATAATATTTTACTTTGTCTTCCCAAGCTGCCCTTTGAAATCTTCTGTTCAGCTCTTTTCATCATATCTTCTGTTCACTTTAGCTACTCTGCGTTCAAGAGCACGTTTCATAGTCTCTTCTGACATCCATTTTGGTCTTTTCTTTCTTTCCTGTCTTTTTAACGACCTCTTGCTTTCTTCGTGTATAACGTCCTTGATGTCATTCCACAACTCATCTGGTCTTCAGTCATTAGTGTTCAATATGTCAAATCTATTCTTGAGATGGTCTCCAAATTCAGATGGAATATACTCAAGGTCATATTTTGGCTCTCATGGACTTGTTTTAATTTTCTTCAGCTTCAACTTGAACTTACACAGGAGCAATTAATGATCTGTTCCATAGTCGACCCCTGGCCTTGTTCTGACTGACGATATTGAGCTTTTCCATTGTCTCTTTTCACAGATGGAGTCAATTTGATTCCTGTGTTTTCCATCTGGTGAGGTCCGCATGTATTGTTGCCATTTATGTTGTTGAAAAAAGGTATTTGCAATGAAGAAGTCGTTGGTCTTGCAAAATTCTATCATGTGATCTCTGGCGCTTTTTCTAACACCAAGGCCATATTTTCCAAGTACGAATCCTTCTTTGTTTCCAACTTTCACATTCCAGGGGAACTTATTAGAAATGCAGATTGTGGAGGGAGGTGCTGGGGATGGTCTGGTCTTGAAGACCATCAGCTAAGTCATTTAGAGTCCAACTGATCCAGGCTCCTTAAAGGGATCCAATATCCACCCACAGCATCTACTATCCAGAGAAGCTGTTCTGAATCTCCTCAGTCTGGAAGCCAGGCTCATTCATTCTCCATAGCATGCAAGTCTTTAAACCATACACCATGTTCATACAATTTGTAAGAAGCCGTATGGGGGATGAAGTCGTTTGGAGCGAATGGAAATATTACAGCAAAACCATAATTTCAATTTTTTTTTGAGGAAGAAGAGATTGATATTTTCAGCTGTACTTTTGTACAAGCTTATGAGAAAATATCTTTATCCTTTGACATTCCCAAATAATGTTAATAGTTATGCCCATTGTTAATTGGAATAAAAGTCTCATTTTGGAAAAGAAAAAAAAAAAGTCTTGGGCTTGGACTTGAATTTTATATGTGGTCTCCTATTTGACTCAAGGAGCCCTGATGGCGCTAGTGGTTAAGCGTTTGGCTGCTAACCAAAAGGTTGGCAGTTTGAATCTACTAGCTGCTCCTTGGAAACCCTGTGGGGCAGTTCTATTCTGTCCTAAAGGGTTGCTATGAGCCAGAATCCACTCAATGGCAATGGGTTTGGTTTGGTTTTCTCATCTGACTCAAGGAGATCAATTAAGGGCAGTAGATTTTCCACTGCTAATAGGTGAGCCTTGTAATTACGTCTGAAAGGAAAATCCCCTTTCCCAGGGTTCTTCATATTAACCTGGAATTGCCTGAGTAGTGAAAAATCCTGATGGCAGACTAGAATGTTACTAAGTTTGTTCCCCATTTTTATTCGGAATTAACATCAATATCAACCTCTCACTACTTTTTTCTTTAATATGAAAAGGAAACTCAAGATTAAATTTTCTGAAGAAAGCAAAGTTTCTCTCAACGATGTAGCTATACTCAGCAGATCTCGGGCTTAAAGATCAGATCTGAACTGCTTCTGTTTTTTATGTATTTTATTGCTCTATGACCATTTGATTTTTAGAACATGTTAAAAATATGCTAGTTACTCTTAAGTTACCTGATTTCTTCATACCTTCTCTGTGTTTAAATTCCATTTCTACCCAGCCATTGAGTTACAAGATAGTTAGTAGCACTTAAAGTTACATATTCAAAGTTATTTCCCACATACAAAATGGCTTTAGTCACAAGACATAATTAAATTAATACTTCCACACACTGATTCTTGTAGCATTTATTCTATACCTTTCTTAGGATGCTTGCCACTTTATACCTGGCTCAGTATATGTATGCATATCTCCACTGAACTTCTATAAGTTCGTTGAGGAAAAGAATGGAACTTAGTTATGTTTCTGTCCCCTCTACTGCATCTCACAGCCCCTGGCATGGAATAAACTCAATAAATACCTGATAAATAAATAAAAGAATGGATGAATAAATGTTCATTACATTAGTTTCCTGATATTTTCTCTAGGGTACCATTTTAAAGATGTAGCAAATGAGATTACAACTCTGCCTTCAGTAGTAGGTAGGTTTATTATTCAGCTTCTGAATTTGGGGTAACATTGAGTATCAGTATTTATGCTACAAAATCTTATATCGGAAATATTTTTATTCATATTTCTAGATTTATTTAGGTGGATTCAGCTTTAACATTATTTTTCTAGGCTATAAAATGAGTATACTACCTACTACCTAATAAATCCACTATAAGTGAGGAGGCAAAGGACTGTTTCTAAATTATATCAAGCATCTTTAAATATCACGTATGACATAAATAATTACTTTCCACTTCTGCAGAATATACTAGGGCACGCTGTCGAGGTTGCATGTGTGTGGGTGTATGTGTGTATGTGTTTAGAGAAAATTGGAGACAGGAGTATGCATTTTCCTATTGAAACATATAATAACAAAAACAATAATAACAATTGCTGATATTTATTGAGAGCTTACAATGGCTCAGAATGCACTGTGCTAAGTGCTTTATATACAATTTTGAACTTAATTCCAATAATTTTCCTGTGATATAGGTACTATTATTATCCCTCTTTTTCAGATGAGAAAACTGAGGTTTACAGAAATGAAAGAACGTGTCCAAAGTCACACAGGTGATAAGCAGCAGGATAAGGATTCAAACCCAAATAAATCTCTTCCAACAACTTCATTCTTTACTTCGCTGCATCATTCCTGTGTTGGTGGGTGGGCTTGCTGAAAACATATTAGTATGACCAGTGATAGCCCCAGATCCAATCAAAGATAACAAAAAAACTGAAACCAGTTGCCACTGAGTCGATTCTGACTCATGGCGACTCCATGTTTACAGAGTACAACTGTGCTCCATAGAGTTTTCAATGGCTGGGTTTTGGGATGTAGATCACCAGGACTTTCTTTCAAGGTACCTCTGGGTGAGTTCAAACTGCAAACTCAATTGCACCATTTAGGGACTCCATTCCAACCAAGGATACCAGTGTTTATTTCCTGTTAAATCTCTTCCTCCTTTCTTCTCCCATAAACATAAAGCAGTCAATGCCATTCAATTACCAGCAGAATTTCAAATGAAATCTCCTTTCTAGAAATGTGCATTGAAGTTAGAGATTTAAGAGTTACCCTGCTCACCCAGAGGGTATAGACTGGTGCCCTCCTATAAGAAACAGGAAGAATTTATATCCATTTACAAAGTAACCTCTTTCTGGTAATCAGGGGATCTTCCCCCACTGGGTTCAAAAGGCTTCCCTCTCCTTTGTTGTGCAATTTCTAAAGCTTTGTACAATACATAAAGAAAAGACCAAGAACATATCATTGCCTTGGAAACTGCTATGGAATTCAACAGACTGTAGGTTGTTGAGAACAAATGTTCTGTTGCAAGTAGCATTGACTGGCAAAGTGGCTGAATGCTCATCTGCTAATCTTGATGTCAACTTAACTTGTCATCCCTGCCCTAACGATAGGGTGGGAAGTTTGTCTTGTTTTGTTTTCGAATTATTTCATTGCCAACTGTCAGTGGTGAAATCAGAAAGCAAGGTCTATAGACAAAACGGCAGCTCTCTACAATGGATAGCCATCGCTCATGGAGGTGAGAATTTGCAACCCATGTTTTTATTAAATGAAATATAACTCCGTAATCTTGGGAAACTATACCGGCTCTTTTAAAAATAATTGTGACTCTTATGCTGTATTGTAATAGCAAAAGGTAGAGGGAAAATACCTTCTGAATTCAGAGAATGCCACTCATTGTGTCCCTTTCTAATGAAATGTCTGGGAAAACAAATAAAACTCTGTATAAAATGGGAAGGGAAAAAATAAGTAAGAAACGAAGGTAGGGCACCAATCCTTGGAAGCTCTTTCCCAAGAAGCAAATGTGACTCTGGCTAGTTGGTAGCATTTTATTTATTTGTTTGTTGGTGGAAACACTGAGAACAAAAATAAAAGTGATCCTTTTGTGATCCTGTTTGGCCGTGACAGATTCCTTCCGCATTGCCATAGTAACTGAAAGAAGTGCATTTATGAATAGACTTAGCATTCTAAGGCTTGAGTTTCCTGCCAAGAAGAGAACACAGGGCGGAGAAAGCAGAGGAAAGTCAAGGCAAAGAAAAGAAAATAGATTGAGGTGTTGATTTCCAAGCTCTCTGACTTGGAGAGTGCAGGCACACACCAGGCAGAGACAATCTTGCCTACTTGGGCCTTCTAAGAGTTTTAAACAATTAAATTATGCCTCTTTCAGCAGAAGTTTTGGCCATCTCCTCAGCTCCTTTTGATGCTAGAAAGGGAAAGACACACTCCGGATTATCAACATTTGTGCATAAGAGGAAGGAGAACCCCTCTGTATGATTAGATAAGGACATGGAGCAGAGATGTGCAATGCAAATGCTTACTGGGCAAGGCAAGTAACATAAATAAGTGAAATGACCTCAATGTAAGAAAAATCACTTAGCCTCCTTGTCCTATTTGTCATTTTGCCAAGTGTCTTGAGAACTATTTCTTTAAAGAAACTTTTAAAAAATAACAATGCAAGATGATAAAGGGTGATCAACACTAAGTTCTGTGCAAGACAACAGGACCACGCACAGTGGGGAGAGAGTGCCGAAGATGTGCCGCCGTGACATAATTCCAGCTGGTATCTGGCAATAAGGAATGTGAGCTCAGTGCTGCCAGCTCTTACTATTTTTCAAGAGAAGCTGGATGTCAGGATTTTTACATGAAATCTTCTGATATTTTCGTTATACTCAAAGATTTTAAAATACCGTTAGGCCAAACAAAATATGCCTGAAAGTTACATTTAGCTCCTAGATCACCAGTTCGTGACTTTCAGAGTCTGACTCTAAACTCATAGTCATGTCTCTGGCACAAGAGCCAGTGGTAACAAGGAAGTATCCAGAGATGAGGGATTCAGGAGGTGGAGATAGGCAGTGAGGATGATGTATGAAGCTTGGAAGAACTACAATCAAAATTGAGAGACACCATCAATCCCCAGGGCTTGAGGTAGAAGCGGATGCTTCAGGCTTCATATTTCAGTATTCCATAAATATTTATTGAGTGCCTTCTCTATGTCAGAAACTGTGCTAGACAGAGGATGTTCCTAGGCTTCTTGGTTCTCTCTAATTTTATTTTTTGATCCATAATATAATTATTATTAAGAAATAATGAACACATATAGAATTATATGTATTCACACATATTACATTATACACAGCATATACATAGAATTTAAAGAATAGTAATGAAATGAACATTCATCTATCCACCTCACAGCTTAAGCAGCAGACCATTATGAGGACTTTTGAGACTCTTTCCTTGCTCTTCCCCAGTTGCATCCCTCCCTCCAACCCAGATATAATCACTACTCTGAATTTTGTGTAAATCATTCCCTTGTTTTGTTTGTTTTCAATAATTTTTATAATTGGTTTGTAGTTGTTTATATATGGTCATTTCTAGTTCAGCTGTATGGCATACTATATACACTATATATGCCATTTACTTTTGAGTATATACATATACTTTGATATAGTATAATCTTGTATGTATATAGTGTATTTGCTTATAGTTGTTTTTTATAGTTTCATTTTTCCCACATTTAAATTCTCTATAAATGGAATCATGGTCTATATATTTTTCTGACTTGTTTTCTTTGTTTCAACAATATTTTTTAAATTCATGTACACTGATGTTTAGAGCTGTCATAGACTATGCTGCCGTAAACATTTTTATCCATGTTTCCTGATGTACCCCTGCAAGAATTCCTCTAGGAAGTATATAATAGAATACAATTGCTGAATCATGTATCATGTGCATATTCAACTTCAAATTGCTTTTCATAGTGGTTGTACCAAATTATATTCCTACAAGTAATCTATAAGAGCTGTCATTGTTCCACAGGCTTATGAACATTTTTATCAGCAGTTTTTACAACTTGAAGTTGAATATGCACATACTCAGGAGTATGCACATACTCTTTAAAGTGCTGAAAAGCAAAGACGTCACCTTGAAGACTAAGGTGCACCTGACCCAAGCCATGTGTTTTCATGTGAAAGCTGGACAATGAATAAGGAAGACTGAAGAAGAATTGACGCCTTTGAACTGTGGTGTTGGTGAAGAATATTGAGTATACCATGGACTGCCAAAAGAATGAACAAATCTGTCTTGGAAGAAGTACCGTCAGAATGCTTTTTAGAAGCAAGGATGGTGAGACTACCTCTCACATATTTTGGACATGTTATCAGGAGGGATCAGTCCCTGGAGAAGAACATCATGCTTGGTAAAGGAGAGGGTCAGCAAAAAAGAGGAAGACCCTCAACAAGATGGAATGGCACAGTGGCTGCAACAATGAGCTCAGACATAACAACTATTGTGAGGATGGTGCAGGACTAGGCAGTGTTTCCTCCCATTGTACCTGCAAGAGTTCCTCTAGGAAGAATATAATAGGGTCGTTACGCGTCAGAACTGACTCAAGGGAACCTAACAACAACAACAAATGGGAATGGGAATGTAGTGGAAATGAGTAAAAGATAGTTATTTCTAAGGTCTATTTAAACATTCCTGCATGTGTCTGTCATTTTGTCATACTGTGGGGGCTTGCATGCTGCCTTGATGCTGGAAGCTATGCCACCAAAATTCAAACACCAGCAGGGTCACCCATAGTGGACATGTTTCGGCTGAGCTTCCAGACTAAGACAGACTAGGAAGAATGACGTGGATGGAGTCAAGCTTTCAGGACCTTCATTTGCTGATGTGGCATGACACAAAAAGAGAAGAAACAGCTACAAACATTCAGTAATGATCAGAATGTGGAATGTACGAAATATGAATCTAGGAAAATTGGATGTCATCAAAAATGAAACGGAATGCATAAACATCGATATTCTAGCATTAGGGAGCTGAATTGGACTGGTACTGGCCATTTTGAATCAGACAATCATATAGCATAGTATACCAAGAATGACAAGTAAGAGGAATGGCATTGCATTCATCATCAAAAAGCACATTTCAAGATCTATCCTGAAGTAAAACGCTGTCAGGAATAAGATAATATCCATATGCCTACAAGGAAGACCAGTTAATGAGACTATTATTTAAATTTATCCACCAACCACTAAGGCCAAAGATGAAGAAATTGAAGATTTTTACCAACTTCTACAGTCTGAAATTGATCAAACATGCCATCAAGATGCATTGATAATTACTGGCGATTGGAACGCAAAAGTTGGAAACAAAGAAGGATCAGTAGTTGTAAAACATGGCCTTGGTGAAAGAAACGATGCAGGAAATTGCATGACAAAATTTTGCAAGACCAGCGACTTCTTCATTGCTAATACCTTTTTCAACAACATAAACGGCAACTACACACGTGCACCTCGCCAGATGGAATACACATGAATCAAATTGACTAAATCTGTGGAAAGAGACGATGTACAAGTTCAATATCATTAGTCAGAACAAGGCCAGGGGCCGACTGTGGAACAGACCATCAATTGCTCATATGCAAGTTCAATTGAAGCTGAAGAAAATTAGAACAAGTTTACAAGAGCCGAAGTACAACCTTGAGTATATCTCACCTGAATTTAGAGACCGTCTCAAGAATAGATTGGACGCCTTGAACATTAATGACTGAAGACCAGACAAGTTGTGGAGTGACATCAAGGACATCATAAATGAAGAAGCAAGGGGTCATCAAAAAGACAAGAAAGAAAGAAAAGACCAAAATGGATGTCAGAAGAGACTCTGAAACTTGCTCTTGAATGTCAAGTAGCTAAAGAAAACAGAAGAAATGATGGAAGTAAAAGAACTGAACAGAACATTTCAAAGGGCAGCTTGAGAAGACAAAGTAAAATATTATAATGAAATGTGCAAAGACCTGGAGTTAGAAAACCAAAAGGGAAAAATATGCTTAGCATTTCTCAAGCTGAAAGAACTGAAGAAATAATTCAAGTCTCAAGTTGCAATATTGAAGGATTCTATGGGCAAAATACTGAATGAAGCAGGAAGCATCAAAAGAAGATGGAAAGAGTACACAGAGTCACTGTACCAAAAAGAATTAGTCAACATTCAACCGTTTCAGGAGATAGCATATGATCAAGAACCAATGGTACTGAAAGAAGAAGTCCAAGCTGCACTGAAGACATTGGTGAAAAATAAGGCTCCAGGAATTGATGAAATACCAATTAAGATGTTTCAACAAACAGATGCAGCACTGGAAGTGCTCACTCATCTCTGCAAAGAAATTTGAAAGATAGCTTTTCTGGCCAAAAGACTGGAAGAGATCTATTTTTATGCCTATTCCAAAGAAAGGTGATCCAACCGAACGTGGAAATTATCGAACAGTATCATCGATGTCATGCAAGTGAAATATTGCTGAAGCGCATTCAAAAACGGTTGCTGCAGTACATCAACAGGGAAGTGCCAGAAATTCAAGCCAGATTCTGAAGAGGACGTGGAATGAGGGATATTATTGCTGATGTCAGATGGATCCTGGCTGAAAGCAGAGAATACCAGAAAATGTTTACCTGTGTTTCATTGACTCTGCAAAGGCATTCGGTTGTGTGAATCATAACAAATTATGTATAATATTGTGAAGAATGGGAATTCCAGAACACTTCATTTGTGCTCTTGAGGAACCTGTACATAGGCCCAGTGGCAGTCATTCAAACAGAACAAGAGGATACTGCGTGTTTCAAAGTCAGGAAAGATGTGTGTCAGGATTATATCCTTTCACCATACTTATTCAATCTGTATGCTGAGCAAATAATTTGAGAAGCTGGACTATATGAAGAAGAGCGCAGCATCAGAATTGGAGGAAGACTCATTAACAACCTGCGTTATGCACACAACTTTGCTTGCTAACAGTGAAGATGACTTGAAGCACTTACTGATGAAGATCAAAGACCACATCGTTAGTATGGATTACACCTCAACATAAAACAAAAATCCTCACAACTGGACGAATAAGCAACATCATGATAAACGGAGAAAAGATTGAAGTTGTCAAGGACTTCATTTTACTCGGATCCACAATCAACACCCATGGAAGCAGCAGTCAAGAAATCGAATGATGCATTGCCTTGGGAAAACCTGCTGCAAAAGATCTCTTTAAAGTGTTACAAAGCAAAGACGTCACTTTAAGGACTAAGGTGTGCCTGACCCAAGCCATGGTGTTTTCAGTCACTTCATATGCATGTGAAAGTTAGACAATGAATAAGGAAGGCTGAGGAAGAATTGACGGCTTTGCATTATGGTTTTGGTGAAGAATATTGAATATACCATGAGCTGCCAAAAGAACGAACAAATTTGTCTTGGAAGAAGTACAGCCAGAATGCTCCTTAGAAGTGAGGATGGCGAGACTTCGTCTCACATACTTTGGACATGTTATCAGGAGGGACCAGTCCCTGGAGAAGGACATCATGCTTGGTAAAGTAGAGGGTGAGCGATAAAGAGGAAGACCCTCAAGGAGACAGATTGACACAGTGGCTGTAATAATGGGCTCAAGCATAACAATGATCATGAGGGTGACACATGACCTCGCAGTGTTTCATTCTGTTGTACATAGGGTCGCTATGAGTAGGAACCAACTAAAGGGCACCTAACAACAACAACAAGAATGTTTGAAGTTTTTACCTCTTTAACATGCAAATTCCTATGTCGAATCCATGAAAAAATCAGTCCCTTGCCGCTCATTATTTTTTGTACTATTATTATTTTTTTATTGTCATAAGTATATATATAACAAAATATTTGCCAGTTCAACATTTTTTACATGTACAATTCAGTGACATTAATTATAGTCATCATGTTGTACAACTCTCACCACTATCCGTTTCCAAATTTTTCCATCACCCTTAACAGAAGCTCAGTGCCCCCTAAGCAATGACGTCCTCTTTCCCCTTCCCTTCGATCCCTATTAACTACTAATAAACTGTGGTCTCTATACATTTGCCTCTTCTAGATATTTTATATAAGTGGTATCATACGCTATTTGTCCTTTTGTGATCCACTCATTATTTTTACGCCTTTTCACTCTTCTTATTTTCGCTTGCTTATCCTGAGACTTTGGACAATCTCTTCAAGGCTAAGATAATTTTGCTATTCTACCATTGAGGGATTAGAAGAAATTTGTCCATTCAAAATCTATTATCCTTTCTATTTAATTGAAAAAATAGAATAAATCGGAAGGAGATAGTTACATGCTCTTATCATCTCATCTACCCGTCTCCTTGTATCATTGTTCATATACTCCATCTTTCCTCATTATTCCACACACCATCTACGGTCAACTCCTTCATTTGTACACTAAATCTCATCCCTTCTACTCTACTTATGGATATCACTCTAACAATTCTCCTTGACTCCCTTGCTTCATCAATATTTTTCTAGCTATTAAATGATTCCTATCAACATACAAATATACATTTATGTGTACCATAATTAAAAATAAAAACCTCTTGACCCCACGTAGCTCTCCAGCACTGTCCCAGTGCTCTGTCCTTCTCAGAAAGGAGTTGTTTATATACCACATCTCTAATCCTTCTGCCCATTCTCTCTCCACACTCAACTTTTTTTTATAATTTATTTTATTTTTGTTGTTATTGAGAATATACATAGCAGAACATACACCAGTTCAACAATTTCCACACGTGCAATTTAGTGACATTGATTACATTCTTTGAGTTACATAACCATTCTCTCCCTCCTTTTCTGGGTTGTTACTCCCCCATCAACATAAACTCACTGCTCCCTAGGTTTCCTATCTGATCTTTTGCACACTCAACTTTTTTTAAATTTTATTTTGGAAAATTTTTAAACATATACAAAAGTAGACAGGATTGGTTTCACTTCCAGTAATGGACTAATAGCTCTTATCAGATCCCTTTAACAAGTAAAAACTATAAACTCTGGACAAAATATAAAAAATAGCTACCTAAAAACTCTGAAGAGTGAAAAAAGGGCCAGCAAATCCTGGATGGGGGTTGATAGGTGAAGGAAAGGAATGCCACTGGGTAAATTTCCTGAGTTTTATAGCTTTTAGCCTGAGAGTAGTCTCCAGTTTGTACTACGCGGGGTGGCTAAAACCGAGGTAGAAACCCTGTTATCTTAAACTGGCTCAAAAAATTAGAGAACACAGATCAGAACAACTAGAAAGTGAGGAGGGAAGTAACAGAATAATTTATTAGGGCATGTCCAAAGTAACATTTATTCTAGGGCTACATTCATCCTACTTCTAAAGTTCCTTCACGGCCAGACTCTCATGAATCTTTTTGACATGACCCTAGAAATATCAAAACTTCCTTGCAAGCTCTTATGACAAGATATTTCAGGGTAATCTTGTACATTTTTGGCACAGAGCTAGCATAGATTTTTCTCTAAGAGCTCTGCTTCATTTTACGGGAAATGGTATTTGAAGACTACAATCTAGGTGCTAGAAGAATGCATTGCTACTGAGTTGCTTTTTGTTTCTAGATCTTTTAAATTGCAGAGCTAGGATTTATCTAGATATAGATCTACATCAACATCTTGATACATAATGATTTTATATCATTCTCTCTTGAACCCACTCCATCAGGCTTTACCTTCCCTTTCTACCAAAACTCTTACTATCAAAGTCACTACCTCTCTTACCCCTGACCTATCGGCAGTTTTTCACACAGTTGATCCCTCTCCCTCTTCTTTGAAACACTTTATTCCCTTATCTTCCAGAACATATCATTTTCTACTCAACATCTCCATTTGGATAGCTCAAGGCATCTCATATTTAATATGTCCAAACCCAGACTCTCCCCCGAAATCTCCTTACATAGTCTTCTTCACCTCAATAAATAGGAACTTCACCCTTGCAGTTTCTCAGGTCAAAAACCTTGAAATAAGTCTTCACTCTTATATTTCTTTCGGATCCTACATTCTATCCATTAAACCTAACCCATGTGGCTTCATCTTCAAAATATATATAGAATCTGACCACTTCTCACCACTTCTATCACTACAATTTTGATACAAGCCACCATTTCTCACATGGATTATTACAATAACCTCCTAACAAGTATCCCCCTAGAGTCTAGGCAAGAGTAATCCCATTAAAATATAAGTCACTTCATTTCACACCACCACTCAAAAACCTTCAGAAACTTCCTATCTTTGCAGAGTAAAAGACTAATATTCTTAAAATGTCCCACAAGACTCTGTATGACTTGTTCTATCACTTCCTCTGACTACCATCTCTTAACTCTCCCATCAGTTACTCTACATCAGCCACTTTGCTATTTCTTGAGCATACCATGGACACTCCTACCTTAGGGGTTTGTACTTGCTATTCCCATCACCTGGAGTACTCTTCTCCCAGATGTGTTCTAGGCTCACCCCGTCTCCGTACCATATATTTAACTTTTTTATTGGTTTATCATATGTCCTTTTTCACTAGACTCTAAGCTCCATGAGGGCAAGGAGAATGACTAGAATACAACAGGAATTTAATATTTTGTTTAAACAATGAATAAACAGATTCTCTTGACCCCTCCCACATCCTCATTTTCAGTATGTGGGCTGGCTCCTGAACTCATCTACATTTTACCTATACTGGGGCTGCTCCTAGTCCTTCCCACTTCCTCATTATTCATACTTGGGCTGCCCCGGCCCTTCCAATTTCTTCACTGGCCACACCATGACTTCTTCTGACCTCTGCTACTTTCTTACTCCAGATAATTTTACCTTCTCCTCACCCTTCCCACCTCCTTACTCTCCATACTTGAATGTTCTCCCAACCATGTCCACCTCTTAATTACTGATACCTGTGCCTTCTCCT
Organism: Trichechus manatus latirostris; assembly: GCF_000243295.1. Classification (NCBI taxonomy): domain Eukaryota; kingdom Metazoa; phylum Chordata; class Mammalia; order Sirenia; family Trichechidae; genus Trichechus; species Trichechus manatus. Next base: position 2,559,755 of record NW_004444048.1, on the reverse strand, counting down.
GCCCTCTCCTACCTTCTTACTTCCCACACCTGGGCCTACACATGTCCTCACTCCCCATACCTTGGCCTTCTACTGGTCACTACTATCTCTTTTCTCCCCATACCTGGGCTTTTGCCTGACATCACCCACTTCCTAACACCATACAACTAGGTATTTTCTTTATCCCTCCTACCTCCTCACTCGCTACTTCCTCTTCATTTCTCACACTTGTGTGTTCTCCTGACCCCCCCCCCAATAATCCACACCTGGGATGCCTATTGTCACATCTACCTCATTACCATACTTGTGTTTTATCATGGTCCCTCACTTCCCACACCTGAGTGCAAAATTAAAGAAAAAATGAATAAACATATTTACTGAGCACCTACTAGGTGCCAGGGACTGTGCTACTTGCTAGCACACGTATGTAACATGTAAGCTCTGCCCTTAAGAGAAGTTAGGGACACAAATGGGAAATTTTCATATAAAACCCCTGACACTAGTCTTCAACTTCCATGCACCTACCCTATTGTTATGGCTACACATTTCTCAAAGTTTTACCTTGTATGAGTACCTTTGATATATTATATGTGATTGCCCTTTAACCTTTGAGAAAGCCACGCTCTTAAAATAGCCTACCGGGCAAGCTCTGAGAAAGCGGAATTGGGAATTGATGGCACCTCTCTTTGTGGCTTTGGGCAAATCCAAGAACCTTTCTGCTTCTGTTTCTCCAGCTGTAAAATAGGATTAATAGTTCCTGCTTCACTGGAGTCTTTTGAGGATTCTTTCATTCATGTAGTAATATTTATTGAAAATGATAAGTGCTAAGTAGTATTATGCCTAATTAATTAGGTCCTCTTTTCCCTAGTGTGGGTTATGGTGTCTGGCTGGTCATTAACAAAATAATCTGGAAGATTTTCAGATTTTTCTTTCAGAGCTCTCCTGATGACTACATAAGCAATGCATGAATTGGGCATCTAACCTTGTAGTTAAATACATACCCCTGTTTGAGTTCTACCATGCTCACATTTATTTAGTTCTCAGACAATACAAAATTGGAAGGTGCTGAGAATACCAGTTAAGAAAGAGAAATACTACAAAGAATCCTAGGGTGGTTAGTAATAAAGCCAGGAAATAAAACTAAGACTCAATTTGGAATTTGCCAGATAATACCAATGGAGATCCTAACACCTCCTCTGAAAAATTCAAGTGCAAGTGAGCTGATAGTCAAATAATAAGCAATAGTATAACTGGGTGCCAGGGAGGATATTACAGGGAAAGTTAAATAAGAATGTTGGATAATACATCAATAATGGGTAATATTTAAATCATTGTTATATCAAATCACAAGAGAAGGTTTTTTTCTGTGAATGGACTTATCATAAAGCTTTTATGATTGGGATTCCCCAGAAAGCAGAGCCTGAGGAAGAGGTCCTATGTACAATTATTTTACAATCTAGGGCAATCCTAGGGAGAAGGAGTGAAGCATAAGTAGAGTTAAGCAGAGAAGGAGGAAAAACCAGTACTAGGATGTGTTATCAAGCTGGCCATTGCTATATGCAATTAATTGCTCAGTACATGGGTCCATATCTCTCTGGCCCTTCTCAGAAAGTATAATAAGGTTGTGGGGTGTCCAGATTTACACCATATATCCATTCAAATATCCCCACTTCCCTGAGCCTTCTAACCCTTTCTTCCATACCATGTCAGGAAAGTTCTAATGTCTCCACCTCATTTACTATTGGCCATCATTGCATCCAAGTTTCAAGAGGCCATCTCGATAAACTGTAAGGACTGGTTCTGGGTATCCTTCACAGAATATTGAATCCTGAGTGCCCCATGTCAATAAAATTTACCCTGCCCAGTTTTATACTCCTCCTTCCTCTCCTGCCCGTGTCAGAACATATTGTCTTCGAGTTGGAAGGGTGGACTGAAAACATTACGTAAGACAATCTTCTATTTAATGGAAGAATTGTTTTCTCAAACGTTGTCCAATGGCAGTCATTGAGTTACTGTTTGCATAATTCAGTGACAATGTAGTCACTATCTCTCAAGGAAACCAATTCCATTTTTCTCCTTTTCCTAATACTAGATAATTCTTCTTTATATTGAGCAAAAAAATCAGTCCACATCTGACCTTCTCCTTCAATACATACATGCTGAGTATCCTCATAGAAACCTCTGACTTCAACTTGTTGTTGTTACGTGCCATCAAGTCAATTCCAACTCATAGTGACCCTATGTACAACAGAATGAAACACTGCCCAGTCCTGCGCCATCCTCACAATTGTTGTTATGCTTGAGCCTATTGTTGCAGCCACGAAGTCAATCTATCTTGTTGAGGCACTTCCTCTTTTTCCCTCACCCTCTACCAAGAAGAATGTCCTTCTCCAGGGGCTGATCCCTCCTGATAACAAGTCCAAAGTATGTGAGACGAAGTCTCACTATCTTCACTTCTAAGGAGCATTCTGGCTGTACTTCTTTTGGCAGTCCATAGTATATTCAATATTCTTCGCCAATACCACAATTCAAAAGAGTCAATTCTTCTTCAGTCTTCCAAATTCATTGTCCAGCTTTCACATGCATATGAGGCAATTGAAAACACCATGGCTTGGGTCAGGTGCACCTTAGTCTTCAAGGTGACATCTTTGCTTTTTAACACTTTAAAGAGGTCTTTTGCAGCAGATTTGACCAAGGCAATGCGTCTTTTGATTTTTTGACTGCTGCTTCCATGGGTGTTGATTGTGGATCCAAGTAAAATGAAATCCTTGACAACATCAGTCTTTTCTCTGTTTATCATGATGTTGCTTATAGTTCCATTTGTGAGGATTTTTATTTTCTTTATGTTGAGGTGTAAGCCGTACTGAAGGCTCTGTCTTTGATCTTCATCTGTAAGTGCTCCAAGTCCTCTTTACTTTCAGCAAGCAAGGTTGTGTCATCTGCATAACGCAGGTTGTTAATAATGAGTCTTCCTCCAATCCTGATGCCACGTTCTTCTTCATATAGTTCAGCTTCTTGGAGTGTTTCCTTAGCATGCAGATTGAATAAGTATAGTGAAAGGATAGAACCCTGAGGCACACCTTTCTAGGCCCAAGGAGCTGAGAGGCCAAAGAACCAGGAAGCAGAAGTTAAAAGACAAGCAGCACAGGAAACAGAGCTGCCTCATTCTCAAAATGTAGGGCCACGATCTTTGGGGTCTCAAAGAGTGGAGTAGCCACTCAGATGGCCTCGGAGGATGGGGCCACCGAAATTTTAGAGAGCACTGTTGCCATTCCAGTGGGCCTGGAAGGCGAAGCTGAAGTCCAGGACCAAGTGGGCCCCCACCCAGAATCTGGAGAGTATGGCCTACATTCAGTATCTGGAGGTCAGGGCCCTTGCCTAAATCGTCTCAGAGAACAGAGGATTATTTTCAAGCCTTAAGAGCTAATGTAATGTGTTCTGCTGACTTGCTTAGTGCCTGTTATCCCTTCTTTCCCTGCAATTTCTCCCATCTATAATGGAAATGCCTACCTTGTGCCTGCTCCACCATTGCACTTTGGAAGCAGATAACTTGTATTCTAGATTTCATAGATGAAGAGGAATTTTTGGATTTTGGACTTGGAGTTGAATTAAGGCTTTTGCTATGATATGATGGGGTGAATGTGTTTTACATGTGGCAAGGATATGAATTTTGGGGGGCCAAAGGGTGGAATGTCATGGATTGAATTGTGTCCCCACAAAATATGTGTCAACTTGGCTAGGCCATGATTCCCAGTATTGTGTGATTGTCTACCATTTTGTCATCTGATGTGATTTTCCTATGTGTTATGATATTAGTGAGGCAGGGTTAGAGGCAGTTATGTTAATGAGGTAGATTAGGTTATGTATTAAGTGAATCTCTTTTGAGATATAACACATGCGGACCTCATATCACCAAGAAACAAGAGCTAGGAGAATAGCATGTCCTTTGGACCCAGGATCCCTGTGCTGAGAAGCTCCTCAACCAGGGAAGATTGATGACAAGGACTTTCCTCCAGAGCTGACAGAGAGAGAAAACCTTCCCCTGGCGCTGACACCCTGAATTCAGACTTCTAGCCTCCTAGACTGTGAGAGAATGAATTTCTCTTTGTTAAAGACATTTACTTGTGGTAATTCTGTTATAGCAGCAGTAGATGACTAAGACTGAATTTGACTTCAACTACAACCTGCCAATTTTCCATCTCTAACCAGGAGCACTCAGAGAGATCCAGCTCTGTGTTTTCAATTCCCTGCTGAACATCTTTATTTGTATGTCCTATAACCTGTTGTCATCACATCAATTACTACTCATAGTGGCCCCATGTGTGCAGAGTGGAATTGTGCTCCATAAGGTTTTAAAGGCTGTGACCTTTCAGAGCAGATCACCAGGTCTCTCTTTGGAGGCACGTCTGGGTGAGCTTGAACTGCCAACTTTCGGTTAGTAGTTCAGCACTTAATCGTTTGTGTCACCCAGGGACTCCATGTGTATGTCCTATATTGTTTTTGTTGTGTGCTGTTGAGTCAATTCCAACTCATAGTGACCCTGTAGGACAGAGTAGAACTGCCCAATAGAGTTTCCTGGGCTGTAAATCTACGGGAGCAGACTGCCAGTCTTTTCTCCCACAGAGAGGCTGGTGGGATCGAACTGCTAACCTGTTGGTTAGCAGCCAAGCACTTTAGCTACTGCACCACCAGGGCTCCTTTGTACGTCCCACAGGCCCTTCAGGTTGAATATGTGCCAAACAGAACTCATCTTCTTTTCCTCTCCAACCTACTCCTCCTGATGTTTCCCCATCTTGATGAATGAGACTACCAGGCAATCATCTTTCCAAGCCAAAAATCTAGGAACAAAACCTGATACCTTTCTTCCCGTGGCTGCTAACTGAAAGGTTGGCAGTTCAAATCCACCAGCCACTCCTTGGAAACCCTATGGGGCGGTTCTATTCTGTCCTATAGGGTCGCAATGAGTCAGAATTGACTTGATGGCAACGGATTTGTTTTGGTTTTTGGTTTTCTTCCCTCACCAGTCTGTAGTCGTCTATGTAAACCTCTAATGGATTCTAAATCCTTAAAATCTTTAGAGATGATGATCATAAAGTACCTACCACAGTATGTGACATATAGAAGACTTAGAAAAATGGCAATAGTTTATATGTGGCTAACATGAGAGGTTTGTTAAATGCTCTTCTAAAATCTGGATATCTACAGCACCATCCTGAATTTCATCTGGAAAGCACATCAAAAAAACTAAATGGTTTAGCACGCAACTTGTGTGATCTTAATTGAAACTGGCCTTCTGATCAGCTTTTGTTACTTAAGTAGAGCAAGGATCCTTTTTATGTAAAAAAGTGTAAGTTGAGATACCTTACTGTACCAATTGACTATTGTTTACTATGTCTCAAAAATAGTCCAGAGAGAAATGCTCACCTTTCCCCACTTCATTAACACACGGTAATGACCACTGGCATGCATATGTATGTACTAATCGATTCTTCTAAATAGCTGATAAATGCTTTCACCCACCCTGTTTCCAGTCTGGCACATGGTATAAGTTTTGGTTATTTTAGCATATCCTGCAAGCACTCACCCAGACTCTTTTACTTTCCCATTGCCCAAGTTGGCTGCTTTGCAGTTGTTTGTTTTTTTGTTGTTGTTGTTTTGTTTGGTTTTTTTCAGTGCTTATCCCAACTTTACCAAATAAATACATACAACCTAAGAGCAAGTACTGATGTGATCTTCTGTTTCCTTGCTTTTTTTTTTTTTTTTTTAACTTGGCTTCTTTAGATTATTATTAATCCAACCCCAGCCCCTTCATCTCGTTCTTAACAATACCCAAGAGTCATGTTGGCACGCTGTGGTCTTAGTGAACCCATGCCAATTCCCAAGGATCGCCATGTTCTTCTCTATGTACTTTCAAAACAGCTTGTTAATGAACTTACCTAACACTGTTTCAGAGATGGTTGGTAAGTACATCGTTCTCTTATTTTTGCAACTTACCACTTACCACTTGTAGAAATCAAGACATTTTCCTATTTCCAGTCTTCGCCATCTCATGTCTTCCCCATAAATACTCAACAGCTGCTGCTGACAGTGTTTCTGAGATCACACCTGTAAGTTCTTCCAGTTCCCTGGGATATAATTTCCCAGAATCTGGGGACTTGAACTTATTCAAAACAGCTAGTAGCTCTCTTATCATCTCTTCACCTAATTTGGGCTTCATTTCCCTCTTAACTATGTTTATTCTACGCTTTTCAGTTTGAAGATCATTTTCCTTGATAGAGAAAATAGCAAATTAGGAGATGAATGTTTCTTTCTTTCTTTCATTGGTTAGCATTATAAGATCAAAATCAAACACCGAACCTGTTCTTGCCTAGTCCTTTTTTCACTCTAAGGTAACGTTAAAAGTTTTTTCCCCATTGTCTTTGGCCATTTTGCAAACCTAAACTCTTTCTGAAGCTCAGTTTTCTTGGTAAAATTCTCTAACTTTGTTTTTCTCTTCTGTTTTTATTCTTGGTTATGTGTCCCTCTCTCTATCTTTCACATGTATTCTTTTTAAACCTGAATCTGGCAAATTCCCCAAACAATCTAGGAAGTTTATTTCAATCTCTTCCTTCTTTTATATATTTAGATTATTTAATATTATATTTGAGATTTTTATATTTGAGAGCTCTCTCTTCCCCCACCAACTTGAGCAATGGAAACAGGATTATCTCTGGTGCAGGCCCCAGTCTGAGCTTAAGCTGCAACTAGTACAAGTCTGGTAGACTGGTGTGGCTGGCTGTCTAGAAATGCATGTAGTTAGGGACTGATGAGCTTTGAGGCAGAAAATATAACCTACAGGGAGATGGAACCAGGCATGTCAGCTTGGCCCGGTAACTAAACCTCTGATGTAAGAGTCTCCTTAGGAAAGAAAGAGCAATTCTGAGTATTATGTAGCATGGTGGCTGTCACTTGAGCTCATCCCTATTCTTTGTCTAGTTCTTAGGGAGACAGAGAGTTCTTAGCTTGGATCATAGATAGTTTTGGTCCACACTCTGAATTCATGACATGAGAAAATCTAAATGTCTTTTTCTGATTTCTGCAAATCCTAGAATTAGGTCTTTTTCTCAGTACTACAAGAAGAGTATGTGTGTATGTGTGTGTGAATGTGTACGTGTGTGTGTGTGTTTGGGGGAAGGAGTTTCAGAGCCTGAAGTCTTCTACAAGCAGCTTGGAGGCCCGATCCAGCAAAATATGAGTTACTATCATTATTGTGCTACCTTTGAATTCACAGCCTAAGGAATCTGGGTAATTGGGGAGGTCATCCTTTTTTTCAAAGGGTAGAAACTTCCTTTCTACACATATGCCGTACATCCCTGGTGAATAAGTAAGTAAAGCACACAGTATATGCTCAATATATATTTCTGAATTAATAAAACCATTCAACTGGAGAACATAAACGTAAATCTATCTAGCATTATTTTACTTGGTTCTTATGAATTCCAAAGTGACATAATTACTTTCTTCTAAATTCCCTGTAATACCTACCAGACCAAATAGTTCTTCCTTATATTCAGAATTAATTCCAAATATGCGTCTTCCTCTGTCATACTTCCTATTTCTATGAAATGACACTGTCAGTAGGCAAGCCAAGAATTTATCAAAGATTCCACTTTTAACAGAATGATTTTCCTAGCAGCTCTCTCGATAATTGAAGTCTCTCAATATCATTCCATTTGATCTCTATGCCAGTTATATTACATGGGTTAAAATTATATTCAGAATCACAAAAACGAATATGACATATTAGAATTAGAAAGTTTTTTTTTTATTTTTATGTGTCTTTTTCTTTAATCCTATTATGTTCAAAACATCTTTACAGCTTCATATTTTGTATGTGACCCTACAAAATATTGCTTGTTCCAGAGGAAATGGCCACTTCTATATCCTAGAGATTTCTGCTATATCTTTAACCAAGGAATAAACTTCACATTGGAAGAAATGCATTATCTTCAAGGGTTTTCGTTGGTTCTTCCTAATTTACCCAAGTCCAAAGCTATATATAAATGAAATTGTGTTCTTCCACGCACTCTCTTCTCCACTTCATCTGCCTGACAAACTCAAGGCCCATCAGAACCTAAGTCACTGCACGTCTTTGGCAAAGTCTTCCTTGTACTCATCCTTGTACATATTTCTATTACAAGACCTTCCATATTATTTCATGACACCTGTGATCATTAAGGCTGTGTGTCAACTTGGCTGAGACATGATTCTAAGTGGTTTGGCAGTAATGATATAGTTTGGCAGTCGTGTAATGATGTAATCACTTCCATAATGAGATTTGATATAATGTGATCACCTCCATGATATAATCTGCTGCGAGTAGCCAGTCAGTGGAAAGGGAGTTTCCTTGGGGGGTGTGGCCTGCACCCAATATATGTGGACTTTCTGGCAAAGCTCACTGGCTTTTGCTCTGCTGTGGATCCTGCATTTGGTTCGTCAGCATCTGACCCCTGGTTCTTGGGACTTGGGCCAGCAGCCTGCCATCTTACCTGCCAGTCTTGGATTTGTCAGCCTTGGCAGCCTGTGAGCTAGCAGCCTGCTATCTGACCTGTGGATCTTGAGTTCATCAGCCCCATGAGTCAGAAGAAGCCTCAGTCTGACATCTGACTGACAGACTTAGGAGGTGCCAGCCTCTACAACCATGTGACCCACTTCCTTGAGATAAATATTTCTCTCTCACTTTCTCTCTAAGCTAAGAATTTATAACATTGTTAGTATTATTATAGAAAAACTGTAGCTATTTAGAGGCTAGAAATAGTAACAATTATGCTAATTATCATAAATTATAATAATCATAACGCAAGTTTTCATTTGTATACACTTTAGAATTTACAAAAATATAATGTCATTTTATCCCCATAGTTTCCATGTATAGTGTTATTTTCTTCCTTTTATAGGTGAGGAAACTGAGGCTCAGATTATTTCAGCTTGCGTCTTTGCATGAAAACAGAAAAAAGCCTGATCAATTCTTACTTGTACAATAAAGCCAGGATGAGGAAAATTGTTCTAAAAAGAGATTTCTCATACTAAGCTAAATATGAGGAATCTTACAGTGACAATATTGAAAAGATTATGATGTGCAAGAAGGTTAAATGTCAATAAATACTGCAATATTAAAGTGATAAAGTACTCAACAGAAAGAGGAAATTCTCCCTTTATTTTTTAACAGCTTTATTGTAGTGATGACATACAATAAATTGCATATATTTAAAGTGTAAGATTTGATGAGTTTTGACATATGTGTTTACCCATGAAACCATCACCACAATCAAGATAATACATATATCCATTACCCCGCAAATTTCCTAATGCCCCTTTTCAGTCACTCCCTCCTGCCCTTCCTGCCCTTACCTTTCTTTCTCCAGGTGGCCACTCATCTGCTTTCTATCACTATAGATTAGTTGACATTTTATATAATTTTATATAATTGGAATCACACGCTAAGTTTTTTGTTATTGTTTTTTGTCTTCTTTCATTCAACATAATTAGTTTGAGATTGATCCATGTTGTACCATCTTCATTCTTTTTTATTGCTGAGTAGTACTCCATAGGATGGCTATATCATTGTGTGTTTATCCATTCACCTACTGACGAACATTTGGGTTGTTTAAAGATTTTGGCTATTATAAATGAAACTTCTATAAACGTTAGTGTTTGTATGGGCATAGTTTTTATATGGACATATGTTTTCATTTCTCTTGGGTAAATATCTTATAGTGGAATGACCGGGTTAACTCCTTAAGAAATTTTTAACTTTTTAAGAATGTGCCAAACTGTTTTCCAAAGGAGTTATACCATTTTACATTCCCACCAGCATTATATGAGAATTCCAATTCTTCTATTTCCTCATCAACACTTGGTATGGCCAGTCTTTTTAATTTTAGTCTTCTAGTAAGTATGTAATAGTATCTCATTGTGATTTTAATTTGTACTTCCCTAAGGATTAATGATATGAGCATTTTTTCTTCTCTTTATTTGCCATCTATATATCTTCTTTGGTGAAGTGTCTATTTAAACATTTTACCCATTTTTACGTTTATTTTAATTGAATACATAAATTCTTTATATATTCAGGATATAAGTCCCTTGTCAGATATATGATTTGCAAATATTTTCACCAGTCTGTACCTCATCTTTTCATTCTTTTGACAGTATCTTTCATAGAGCAGAAGTTTGATGTTGTCTGTCTTAATCATCTAGTGCTGCTCTAACAGAAGTACCACAAGTGGATGGCTTTAACAAAGAGAAATTTATTCTCTCACAGTCCAGTAGGCTACAAGTCCAAATTCAGGGCATCAGCTCCAAGGGAAGGCTTCAAGTCCAAATTCAGGGCATCAGCTCCAGAGGAAGGCTTTCTCTGTCAGCTCTTGAGGGAAGGTCCATGTCATCAATCTTCCCTTGTTCTGGGAGCTTCTCTGCACAGGAACCTCAGGTCCAAAGAATGCACTCTGCTCCCGGTGCTTTTTTCTTGGTGGTATGAGGTCCCCAATTCCCTGCTTGCTTCCCTTTCCTTTTATCTCTTACAAGAGATAAAACGTGGTAGAGGCCACACCCCAGGGAAACTCCCTTTACATTGGATCAGGGATGTGACCTGGGTTAGGGTGGTATTACAATCCCACCCTAATCCTTTTTAATGTAAAATTACTATCACAAAATGAAGGACAACCGCACAAAATTGGGAATCATGGCCTAGCCAAATAGATAAACACATTTTTCAGGGGACACAATTCAATCCATGACATTGTCCAATTTATTAATTTATTCTTCTATAGATTGTGCTTTTGGTGACTGAGAAATATTTGCCTAATCCAAGGTCTCAAAGGTTTTCTCCTATGTTTTCTTCATATTTTATAGTTTTAGATTTCACATTATGTCTATAATCCATTCTGAGTTATTTTTTGTATATGACACAGAAATTCTCACTCTAATGTCAGGTAAATTTTTCGATTGGAATGTGGGATGATCTGCCAAGAAGAGATGTGGAAACTTTTGTTGGAATCATTTTCAATACATTTGGAAAAAGCATTAGGGAACTGACTAAGGGAAATAGCCCTGCATGCACAGAAGATGGTACCACCTACCAATGGGTGCTTCCTGTCATGCCATCTGCATACTTTCTCATTCTGTCTGATTTTCTGAAATAATTTTGATTAATCAAGGAAACTGACATTCCTAAAATCCATTAATTTCATGTAATTTAAGTCTATTGGATAACATTTTCATGCAAGTTCCAACCACTTTGAATATCACTCACTTTATCCTCTTAAGAAAACAAAAGCACAAGCTTCTCAATCCTCTAGAAAATTCCATGTCTCCTTTTATTAGCCAATCCCTCTGACTTTTTTTTTTTCCCACCCTGATTGATGTCTGGGGTGATATTTTAGAGTTTTCTTTGAATTCTTTTACTCCATATTTCAAGGAGAAGATTCTCTTGAGTACTAGCCTTTATATTGAGTTTTAACTGGAAGATAGTATCTTCTCAAAAAACGATAACTTACTGTCATATCCATTGTTCTGCATAGATTTCTTCTTTGTAGTTTAATCTTCATAATTAAACATTTAACTAGGTGAAAGATAGGCTACCAGAGTTCTATTTAGAATAATGACTAATGTCGTCTTACTCAAAATTGGGGTCCTGACCCCTAGGAAGTCCTAGAGAGGTTTTTAGGCAATATGGCAATTTCCAAAAGCACTTCAGAAACCACAGTTTGGTAGAATATTTAGCTAGCCTGCAAGTAACCAACAAGATTATGTGCACTTGAATAAAATGTGTCTTCTCGCATCTCTCTAAGGTCTTTCCCTACCCTTTGTCATCTCTCCCTTGAACGTGTCTTAAAATGCAGGTATAGATCCTCGAATTGAGATATTCAGTCTCATTCTGACTAATACTTCTACGTGCAAAAGGAATTGTTTGCTTTTTGTGTAAGGAAGGTGACTTAAAATTAAATATAGATTAGGGGGAATATAGGCAAAATAAACTTTAGAGTTAAATTTTTATGTATAAAAATTATTTATGTATACCCAGGACACTAAACTAGCGTCAAATTATACTTAGTTCAATTGTATTAGTTTTACAGATTCAATTTTATTTAAGTCTTTGTAGAGGTTTTGCTGATAAACACAGTAGTCCCCTGCTCACCTTACTCCTACTGTTTCCTCACTCAGAGATGGTGCAAAGGCAGAAAGGTCACCTTAGCTGTTAAGCTATTTCTTCATAACTTGGCCAACAGATACTTTTGGCAGAGACTACTAAATATTACCCAGTATCTATTCTCCCTTTCTTCCTTAGTAACAGAAGCTGGCATTTTTTAGGAAGACAATGTATCCAGCTAGAAGCCTACATTTTCCAGCCTCCTTTGTAACTAGGTGCAGCCATGTGATTACATTCTGGTGAATGAGATGTAAGTAGAATTGTTTTGTGGGATTTCTGAGTAAGCAGTTTAAAAGGAAGATTCTCTTGGTGGTTCAAATGGTTAAACACTCGACTACTAGCCAAAAAGTTGGTGGTTCAAATCCACCCAGAGGAGCCTTGGAAGATAGGCCTGGCCATCTGCTTCCAAAAAATCACAGCCTTGAAAACCCTATGGAGCAGTTCTACCCTGCACATGCGGGGTCGCCCCGAGTCGGAATCGATTTGAGAGCAGCTAACAACAGCAATAGTTAAAAGGGAGCTTTGTCCCTCCCTTCTAACTTTCTACTTCCTTTCTAAACAAAGAGGCCAGAGACCAGCAAACATCCTGGATTATGAACTGACCTTGAAGTTGGAAGCCATGAGTTAGGATGGCGGAGCAGCAAAAGTTAGAAGGAGCCTAGGTTCCTGATGTCCACAGAACTTCCATACCAGCCCTAGATTGTCTGCCTTTCTATTTCTGTTATATAAGAGAGCAATAACAAATTTGTTTAAATCACTACAGTTTGAGGTTTTCTGTTATGTACAAGCAAACCTAATCCTAACTGACATAATATGGCATTATCATTCTATCAAATCCCAAGTGGTATAAGTGGTATAAGTACAAAGTCAACATCTCAGCACTTCCTGGGGCATTTCAGCCAACTTCCTTGAGCCTTTTCAAATCTGACCCACATATTTTGGTTCCAGAGCTGTGCACATTTAGAGAGGCACAGTCCGAGAAGCAAACAAAATATTAATTGGAAAGATATTCCATTCTTTATTTGTGTATCTTAAAAAGATGTTTCTCAAATTAAGAGTGCACAAACTTGTTGAAATACTGATTTCTGGATTCCACCCCTAGAGACTATTATCCAGTAAATCTGGGGGGGACCTGAGATTTGCATTTGTAATACATGCCCAACTGATGCTGATGCTTTAAGAATCATTGTCATTAGACATTAACTGAAAACCCATTGCTGTTGAGTCGATAGCGACTCATAGCAACCCTATAGGACAGAGTAGAATTGCCCTATAGGGTTTCCAAGGCTGTGATCTTTACAGAAGCTGACTGCCACATCTTTCTCTCACAGCGCAGCTGAGCGCTTTAACCCCTGTGCCACTAGGGCTCACCATTAAAGACATTAAAAAGGATTAATTCATATCCACCCTCAAAATTTTCACATCTCCTTTTTCTTCTCCTTCCAGTTCTAAATTCCTAAATCTTCCAAGTCTTCTTTTTGCTAATGTCCCTCCAAAATTTTCAGGCCCCTCAAATCTCTCTTTTACCTATAAGTCACCTGGTTTTACTATCTACCAGTCTCTCTCCTCTTCTCCACTTTCCTGCCAACCTCCAGTTCTTGACTGCTGTTAACATCTTGCATAACATTAAGCCCAGAAAGCAGTCTGCCCAAGATAGACTCATCTCAGAGGCTGGAGGCAGGGAATTGGGTTGGGATAACAGAATTCTCTTTACACTGGGAAAAAAAAAAAATCTAAGAACCTTCCAATATTAAGAAATTTCAACCCATCACAGGTACTAAAGATTATTTTATTAAGAGAGAGTCCCAGGTTCAAAATCTCTGAGCTAAAAGATATGAGCTACTTAAATGATCTTGATCTATATTAAGAGGTTAAGAGCACAAATGCTAAAGTCTGGCATACATGAGTTCAAACCACAATTCTGCCACCTGCTGACTGCATGACCTTAGGAAAATCAATTAACTCCACTGAGCCTCAGTTTCCTCATTTGTGAAATACAAAAAAAAAAAAAAAACAGCAACTAACTCATGGGGTGATTGTAAAGATTGTATATGACACTCAGTATAAATGTTTAGCAAATTTCTTGGCACTTGATAAGATCTCTATTGATGTTATTATGTTGTTGGTTGCTGCCAAATTACTTCTGGATGATTCTTCTGGATTCACACTCTCATCAGTAATGTAGCGGAGTGAAACTGGTAGTTCTTAGGTTCTAACTACAATATACAGTCTTCATATCTGGGATGGGGGTGAGAAAGGGTTATCCCTAATTAACTGAGGAAGTCTGTGTACTAGAATTTGAAGGAAATGGTAGAACCAATGATTTACAACATGAGAGGCTCGCTGACATTAATCCATGACCTGACTTTGAATCAGTGCAAAGTAAAAAATTAGAGAGAACTTCCTATCCTATGTGTTAAAATATTCCTTTTAATAAATATTGCCATCTGTTGTGAGTTTGTGACCCCAAAAAGATATGTTGAAATCCTAATCCCCAATACCTGTGAATGTGACTTTACTTGGAAATAGGGTCTTTGCAGATGTAATCAAGTTAAGATGAGGTCATCCTGGATTTGGGTGGGCCCTAATCCAATATGACTAGTGTCTTTATCATAAGAGGAGAAGAGACACAGAGACAAGGACGGGAGAGAAGGCCATGTGAACACAGTGGCAAGGATCGGAGTGATACATCTCCAACCCAGGGAACACCAGTGATTGCCCACAACCACCAGAAGCTGGGAAGAGGTAAGGAAGGGTTCTCCCCTAGAGCCTTCAGAGAGAGCATGGCCCTATTAATACCTTTGATTTCAGACTTTAGCCTCCAGAGCTGTGAGAGAATAAATTTCTGTTGTTTTAAGCCACACAGATTGTGGTATTTTGTTATGGCAAGCCAAGTAAACTAATATAGCATACTTTTGATCAGACAGTTCTTCATAGTTTTCAGCAATCATTAAAACCTTAGTATAAATGAATCCTATCTGGTTACCAGCATTGACGCATAGCACACCATATCATATCATGCCGCCTGTTATTCCCAACCAAATAACTCCAGTTCCATTGATTCTACTACTCTTTCCTTATTACTTTGTTTTCCAACTATTGTTATTGTTGACTGAAGCAATCAAAACTGAAAGCTTCATTTTCAAAATCGCTGTTGCTCTTATATTAGGTTCAGAAGATAATAAGTCAAATTCCTAGTGCCTCAGTTTACATTTATCCAATATGTACATAATAAGGAACTACTTTATGGCTATAATGAACCTAAGTCTTGCAATCCATCAAAATAAACTTTGCCACCTCTTAGAGAAATGTACCATAAGCTGCAAAATATATTTGATCTTTTACTTATTATTGGTGAAATCAGAACAGCTTCAAAATCACAAACAGTAATTTGTTTCAAGAATGGCAAGCAAGGCATCTATTGAATACGTTAAACTCTATTATTCAAGAGAAACATAAAGTAAATCTTGTGTGAGCAGAGTTGATTTTTGTCTTACCACACAAAAAGGCAGCTGGATAAAGAAGATGACCTTTGTTAAAAGGAAAAAAAGTGTTCAATACCAGGTGTTCACTGCCAGTGGGTGTTCTGGTGTTGGCTCTTAAAAGAAGCAGGGATCCTATTGTCATTTCTTCTAGCTTTAATGATGAAATTTGCTTTCAAGTTTGTGTTTAGCTTCTGGCTATAAAAGTTCAGTACCTCCCCAGCACTTGATTCTGGGTCATTTCTTGGGGACCCTCACCGTACTTGGAAACAAAATGAGCAGCTCCTGATAAAAAAAGCTCCAAGCTTCAACACTGAGTGCTCAAACTGGTACAAGAGCAAGGCTGTTAAGAACAAGCAAATTGATTTTGAACTTCAGGAGATTTGCCTTCCTCCTGACTCTCAAGGCTTGGCTCTGACTTAGATTAAAGCTTTTTCTTTTTTAAATAGGCGGAAGCTGTACTGTTGGAGAGGAGGGGAGAGAGAAATAAGTTATGAATTACGAAAGCACAAATATGCATGTACAAGCAATCAGAGGCTTTGAGGGAAGAGTATAATTTATAAACCATCCCTAGATAATAAGATTATATTATTCTTGAGAATTTTAGCAAGAGATTAGAGGTAAGTTGACCCAACCTATTAGTAGTTGAAGGCATATGAATACCCGTAGCCTGATAAAACATTCATGATTCTAGATGACTATATTTCAAGAAGGAGAATGAATTGTTTAGTTTGCACAATTTTGTCCACGAAGGACATAAATGTTCAAGGACCTTCAGGATATATAACTAAAAGATCTTTTATAAAGACTTTTGGGATATCAATTATGGTCTTTCAACAAGAACCCTGTTTCGTGTACTGAGTTCTCTCTCAGACCATCTTTTTTTCTTTTGGCAAATCATGGAATTAACATAGTCGTAGCTAGACTCACATATTTTAAGAGGCCCCAGTATGTGTTGGTTCATTCAATGTTCATTCATTCATTTAAAGTGATAGTTTATTAAATGCCTAGTGTAATACCTAGGGTTGTGGATATAAATATAAAGCGTAATCCCTACCCTCAAGGAGTTCCCAATCTGTTGAATGTAAGGGCAAGTTTTCTAATTCATACTTCAGAGGGCCCTCAAAAGGTGAGCAGTTCTAGCTCATCTAGAGCACTCAGGCTGGTTTCTGCACCATAAGGGCAGCTTTTGCCTAAGGAGTTCATTCCTCTCACTTGGCAGACAGTCTAGCGGCAAGGAAAGAGGGCTTTCCCCATCCCTCCACGCCCATCCCCAAAGCTCCTGCCTTTGACAGGTGGAGAGTTTGGGTGCTTTGTGTTAGTTGTCATAAGAATTTAGAAAATGAAAGCTAGCTTCTCTTTCATAAATGATTTGGAATATCTCTTCTAGATACTACCTGGTTTCCTCCTCTTCACTTTTTTTTTTTTTAAACTTTGACAAACTAGCTGTATATGGTAGGGGAAATCTCAAAGGCTAAACTTCAAACAACGGAGCAATTTAAAAGTTATTATGTGAAGACTGATAAAGGGAGCTCATTAAAATTCTAACAATTGTAATTTGCATAAGAAGCAAAAACACTTTTCAAGTCAAGCATTGGAATTATTCTTAATTGTACAGATAATAGTTGGATATTAATGATCTAATGCAATATCTTGTCTAAAACTAGAAAATAACATGAGGCATTATTTCCATTGTGATTTCAAGATTTGATGATGGTGACAAAATAAGACTTAAATGCTCTAGGAATTATACAACTAAAGCACAATTTGGCAAATCTTCTCGGTATTTAGTTAAACTCCAATATGAGTATAACTTTCCTAGTACAGGTTGGAATATAAGCGATTGATAAAAGATGACAAAGATTTTGGAACTTGGCATCAAAAAGTATTTTTTAAATTTAAACATCTGATGCAAAAATACATCCACATTGCAAAATTTTTAAATACAAACATATTTGGAATAAAAACGAAAGATCTCCATTACTACCATTCCCAATTACCTCCCCCTCACTTCTACCAATACCCCCACTTCTCACTTCTCTTCCCAAGAGGAAACTGCTGTTAACAGTATAGGGTGTATCCTTCCAGATATATTTTATGGCATTTATATATACATATGTGGGGGCAGGTATACACATATAAGTATTTCTCATAAATGAGACCATATTATTCTGCGATTTGATTTTTTCACTTACTAATATGTCTAGGAGATTGCTGAATGTCAGAACATACACCTCTCCATTCTTTCTAACTGATGTATTTCATACTATATATGTACCACAATTTACTTAATTTCATTTCTCTTAATATGAATACTTGTGTGGTTTGCTGTTTTTCTCACTATTATAAGCTATGCTGAAATGAACACTTTTGCAAATTCACCTTGAGTATATACATATGCATTTTTGCAAGACAGATTTTCAAGTATAATGCCTAGGTCAAAAAGACCACCAAAAATCTGCCTAAAAGGCTATACCAATTTACCCACGCTGTAAGTATGTGCCCATTTCTATATATATGTTTTACTTGATTACTAGTTATATTTTTGTCAGTATATACATACATGTTTTGTCACTATATGCATACGTATTTTGTGACTTGCTTATTTCTGTTCTTTTACCATTTTTCTAACTGAGCTGTCTATTATTGACTGATTGTAGATTTTAACTATTTTGGACTGTATAGTGTTTTCCCGGTCTGTTATCTTTGATTCGTTGAATTATGGTTTTGGGGAATACGAAAGTTTAACATTTTTAAACCAAATCTGTCATTATTTTAAGGTCTCTTAATTTGAGTCTTGCCTTAAAAAGCCTTCCCTACATCAAGATTTAAAATGTTTTCTCCTGTGCATTCTTTTATTTTCACTGTTTATTATTTTCTATTTTGTCTATTTCAATCCACCTGCAGCTTATTTTCATGTATTTTGTGATGTAGGTATCTAACTTACTTTTTTCATAAGTGAATTTGTTTATCGATCAGTGAATAATTTTCCCTCTGGCTTCAAATGCGACCATTCCTAAATATCTGTATATGTGGCTCTCTTTCTGCCTGTCTATTTTGTCCCGCAGAAAAATGTGTTTTTCTCTTTGCTAAGCTGTACTACTAAAATTTCTATATTTTTAAATTTTGCATTGGTATCTAACAGGCAAATTTCCAGTACTAATTATTATTTTCCTTCTTCTTAAAAGTTTCTTGGCTATTCTTGCATATTGTGTCTGTGAATTTTAGGATCAGTTTTTCAAGGTCTGTTACAGACCCTGTTACGTTTTTTGCATTCCTCTATCAATGTTTATAGTGATCACAGAAGCTTTATTCTTTCTTACTCAACATTAAACATATTCTTTTAAAAAGTTGCATCCTCTTTTTCAACAGTTTCCTTATAAGGTCAAGCAAAATATTTATCACTTGCCTCAATGGTCACTTAAAAGAGTAGAAACGTTTTCAGTGTTAAGTGATTGTTGAAAGCATAGCAAAGCCATCTTCAAACACTTCCTCAACCTGGGGAGCTCAAAATATCTGGAGAAATAGCCATCACCAGGAAAGATTTCCAAGTATTTATGATGCATCAAATCAGTGGGAATACTTAAATAAATTAATCATTTACTAATAAATAGGCTGTGTGTTTGGTTACTGATCTTCATAAAGTTGTTGAACAGGAAGAATATACACTCCTACGTAAAGCCCAGAAAAACCATGGTCTTAGTGCTTCAACATTCTGCAGAAGTTTGGCAATAATAAGATACCTAACACTGTGCAATGAAAAGAGAGAAAATTTTAAGATGACTTGTTCCATCATATCACATATGAAATCCATCACAGATTTAGTTAATAATTATAATTATTCTGGTTTCCAAGTACACTTACAAAGTGTAACGTCTATACACTATATTGCCATACACAACCACGCATATGCATCATATATATTTTAGTGGGCAGAGATTTAGAGATGGAAATATGCAGATATTAACACACACATACATATGCTTTGCCACATTTGCATGCATACATTATAAAGAGAAGAGCAAACAAACAAAAAAGCAGAACAGAATTAAAAAACAAAACAAAACAAAACAAAAAAGTTGAAGATACATGCAGAAAAACCTGTGGACAAAATCCTGGGTGCACAGGGAAAGAGACATGGAAGAGAATGGATACACATGGAAAAGGTGGGGAATGGTAGTAAGAAAACCACACAACAGTAATATTATTTAACAGAAAATGCAGCTACATCAGCAACTATTGTATCTGACCTAGATTTTCTCGACCTTCTCACCTTCCAAAACTAAATGCAGACATAGGATTTTGAGAAAGACCATGTGTTTTTCTAAAATTACATTTAGGGTGAGCTTATTAAGGGCATAAGAACTTCCTCATTTGGCTAAGAAAGAATTCTCATGTTTTCTCTAAATAGGTGTGATATACACATCAAATATAAAACAATTGTTTTTGAGTGTTTTTCTGTGTATATATGCTAGTAGAAAGACAATATATTTTGGAGGAGGTAGAATAAGTTTAGTATCAATGTCAGACAATCATATATAAATTTTCTTACTTCCAAATGATTTTTTATTATTAAGAAATAAAAGCCTTTATTATGGTTGCCTACAGTGCAGAAAAGGGCGTTTAGTTAGGAAGTATTGATACTAGTGGAATAATGGGCTTTTATGTAGTTTGCTCACTATTTATCTACATAGAACCTCTTTTTAGATACCTGTGAGTAGAGAACATTTCTGAGTTTAATGCAGGTGGGTCTATACACAGTTGTTCTTGAGGGTGCCGAACTTCTGGGATAACATGCTGTGGGAAATTTGTCTCCTGACATATTCATCAAAGGTTAAGCATCATACAAATGAGTACTCTGAAATTAAGGAAAAGCCTTTGGCTAAACACCAACTTTTATCTTCATAAAAAGTAATTTGTACTGATATGACAAGTTGCATCAGAAGTTAATGAAGTAAGGAAAGATTATCATGCTATCATCCATGATTCTCTTCTCTTTTTTTCCCAACAAAAGGGAAGGGGGTAGGGGTCACTTGTAAAGAGTGACAGGTTGAGTGAATTTATCACAAAGCTTCAAGAATTAGCCACTATACAAGATTCTTGTTGGCTTTTCTCTTTCCCTCTCCCACCCCCGCTTTTATCACTTCTCAGAAAAGTAGAGTGATCTAGGCATGCTGTTTGCCTACTCCTACTACCTCATAGTATGAGGGGAGGATTCATTTCTGGGTAAATGGAAGCATTTGTTAGCATTTTTCCAACAGAAGAGTACACAGTAAATCTACAACCTGAGAGTGCACTGCTTCCAGGATACCTCTGTCTCCGCCAACTTCATTTCCCAGAATGCAATGCCACACTGCCCTTCTCTCCTTCTGGGCCCAGCTACACTACTGGTAGATGTAGACTCCAAGCCAACCTAGGAAGAGGACCACTGCCAGGAAAAGGGGTGACCACTTTAGAAAACAGCCCCAGTTCATAGTAGGGGTGGCTGCCTCATGTTCAAGCCCCAGTTCATGGGTGAGGTAGGGTGAGCAAGAGACTGAGTAAAGCCACTTTCCACCTTTTGTTTTGTCTCAACTGTTGTTTCAGAGATCATTTTGGTTAATGGTAACTTCTTTCAGAACCTCACAAATTATTAATCATTAATTATTTCAACACATCTTTATGGTTGGCCTACTATGTTAGTCATTAATTCTTGAAGCATTGTGTTGTGATTTTGTGTGACTTCCTGAATATTTGTATGTAAAGTTGGAAGACAGTCAGTAACTATTAGCAATTTACCCTCCTAACATCAAAGCTCCCTACTTTGTTATTTTAAAAGTCCTTTCCCACATATCATTTCATTAGATACTACTAACTGTCTGGTAAAATGGCCTGAGGCAGAGCATTAAGTAATTTTTCTGAAAGCCATGTAATTATTCTTTATAGAATAGAGGCTAGAAATCTGAGTCTCTAGAGTTCCAAATGGTTTTCAGAGTACCATTTACGTTTCAAATAACCTAAAAGTGGAGAGAGAGGAAAAAGAAATCTTTACAAAAGCAAGTTTAGAGTTTGCTCCTTTCTCTACTAACCTGTGTAAATATGGTGAAAAATCTATAATTCCATCAGATGTGATCAATGGAACCAGCCTCTGGAGGGTGTAAGGATAATGTTCTTAACCACATTAAAATCTCACCCAGAAGCCCCATTCTTTGAGCGACCAATGGTGAAACTTAAAAACCTTAGAGTAAAATGCAATCTGTTGTAGGTAATTCTGTTGAGGGCAAAGGTGACGTGGTCCAAATATGTGGTCATCTGTTGGTATTGTTGGACTCAGACATTTTCAGAATCTCTAAAGGAACAACTTGATAGATTTCTTTTTAAAGAATATTTCTAAAGGATGTCCCTCAAGCCAGTATCCCTAAATATAATTTTTCTCTCAAGACTTTTGATAGGTGCAGAGCATGAGACTGAGTAAGAACCTGGAACAGTACTACCTACTTTGCTGATATATGAAAGAGTCTTTGGACTTTAAATAAGCAGGTGGTAAAATTAATATTCTATTATGAGAATTAGGAAGTTTAACAGGATTTATTCTTGCCTATGTAAAAGAAAACCCTGCTTGCAAATTCTTACTTGTAGCCAATGTCAGGATTTTCCTCAGGAGGTAGTTTGACAATGTTCACCAGAGACCACAGCATTCCATTCTGGAGCACACAGCAGGGATTATTGAAGCCTAAAAATGCTTCAAATGTTTAATGAGGTGGTCCTAGGCATCTCTCCAGGCATAAAATAACCTCAGTCATACCCCCATGAAGGAGTTCTAATCAACTGTGCCCCTATTGTGCCACCAGACAATTACGATTCAGAAACAAGCCTGTATCACTAAGCAAATTAACCTATTCTGTAGTTTTTTATATTTACTTCAAAAATGTTGGAGACACTTAGTAAACATTGTATTTTTGTTATAGATAATTCTTGTTGTAATCCTTGTTCTTGACAATAATTACATACCAGAACCGTTTATCCTTTAGTAACATGCCAGGTTAATTCTCTACCTAAAAACAGATATTCATGCTATGTACTGTGGCAGACTGGCAAGTATCCAGTTCAACTAAAATCCATTAATATATAAAGAAAAAAACATATATATATATATATATATATAAGTTTTACCCTCAAATATATATACACACACACGTATATATATTAGGGTAAACTTACCTTTGGAGACTTCACACTTTCCTATGCATTTTTTTCTCTTCCTGTTTCATTCCCTCCTTGGCCTCTAGATTCTTCTGCTCTTCTGCTGTCCTCTGTTTCCTATCCGTGTGTGTCAGGATTGTATCCTTTCACCATACTTATTCAATCTGTATGCTGAGCAAACAATCTGAGAAACTGGACTGTATGAAGAGGAGCAGGGCATCAGGATTGAAGGAAGACTCATTAACCACCTGTGTTATGCAAATGACACAACCTTGCTTGTTGAAAGTAAATTAGACTTGAAGCACTTACTGATGAAGATCAAAGACCACAGCCTTCAGTATGGATTACACCTCAATTTAAAGAAAACAAAAACCCTCACAACTGGACGAATAAGCAACATCATGATAAACGGGGAAATGATTGAAGTTGTGAAGGATTTTATTTTACTTGGATCCGCAATCAACACCCATGGAAGCAGCCGTCAAGAAATCAAAAGACGCATTGCAATGGGCAAATCTGCTGAAAAAGACCTCTTTAAAGTGTTGAAAAGCAAAGATGTGACCTTGAAGACTAAGGTGTGCCTGACCCAAGCCATGGTGTTTTCAATTGCCTCATATGTGTGCAAAAGCTGGATGATGAATAAGGAAAACCAAAGAATTGACACCTTTGAATTGTGGTGTTGGTGAAGAATATTGAATATACCATGGACTACCAAAAGAACAAACAAATCTGTCTTGAAAGAAGTACAGCCAGAATGCTCCTTAGAAGCAAGGATGGCAAGACTACGTCTTACATACTTTGGACATGTTATCAGGAGGGATCAGTCCCTGGAGGAAGACATCATGCTTGGTAAAGTAGAGGGTCAGTGAAAAAGAGGAAGACCTTCAACAAGATGGATTGACACAGTGGCTGCAACAATGGGCTCAAGCATAACAACGATTGGGAGGATGGCACAGGATGAAGCAGTGTTTCGTTCTGTTGTATACAGGGTCGCTATGAGTTGGAACCAACTCAACGGCACCTAACAACAAGAAGCTAAACTGTTGTTTGGTTTTAAGATGACTTTAGGAGATATTTCTATTGCTCCAGATTAAAAGGGACCAATTGTTGTGCCTTGGATGGCCACTTGCAAGCTTTTAAGACCACAAGCTCTATGCAATGAACTAGATTTGATCTAGACTACCAGTATTCACCAGAAAAACCATGAGAAGATTAATATAAAAAAAATTATTTGTATAACATTCAGGTTACCTCCTAGGTGCTAAATAATAATTTTGGATTGAGAGCAAGATTCTTAAAGAAAACATATGGTTTCCGTTGAGATACTTATATACTGTAAACCTTAACTTTATCTCAGGCTCCAGCCTTACTTGTAACTGCTTGCTAATCTTCTCCTTCATTCTTGCCTCCTT
This sequence comes from Trichechus manatus latirostris, assembly GCF_000243295.1. NCBI lineage: Eukaryota > Metazoa > Chordata > Mammalia > Sirenia > Trichechidae > Trichechus > Trichechus manatus. The sequence goes on along the minus strand of NW_004444048.1, from coordinate 2,535,510 downwards.
CTTGCCTCCCAAGTCTACTAGTTGCAAACTCTTATAAATTCTACAAATGAAAGATCATTGAGATGTATTTATTTTTTCACAACCACCCTAATTTAGACAATTTTTATCTCTTTCTGGGATTATTCTAACAACCTCCAAACTGGGTGTCTCCATCTTCACTCTGAACTAGTTTGTACATAGTAGATAATGGCACTCAACACAGTTGCTCAAAACACAGACTCCTGATGACCTACCAAGTAAGGACAAATTCCATAGAGGGATGTTCAAAGCCAGATTTGATCCCAAACTAATTTTACAATTTTTTCCCCACATTTATTATCTCCTTTTTTCTTTCTGGCAAGAAAATTGGACTTTACCCTATTTCTAAACAGAAATTTTCACAATGATTATCTGCTCATTTTCCCCCATCCATGCCCCCTTTGTTATTGTTTTTTTATGTATCCTTTAATTTACCACACAGTCCTTCAATCCTTTCCTGATGCCCCATAATTAAATAGGAAATTTCCTCTTTATCGTCTTCAATACTTTGTGCTCATTCCTTTAAAATTATATTTTTGGTTTATTATTAGCATTTATATACATCATATGAGATTGTAAGCTTTTTTTTTATTTTTTATCTTTGATGATTTATTTATTTATTTATTTTTTTACTTTTTTTTTTTATTGTACTTCAGGTGAAGGCTTACAGAACGAGTAGTTTCTCGTGAAACAGTAGTACACGTATTGTTTTATGACATTGGTTAACAACCCCACAACATGTCAACCCTTTAACTTCTCAACCTTTTATTTTGGTGAAAATACACATAGCCAAAGATACACCATTTCAAAAACTTCTACATGTGAGATTGTAAGCTTTTTGAGAGCAGATATTAAATTTTACTTGCCTTTCCATTCACCATGCTTTATACAAAGTAAATATCTCAATATATATCGCAGTTTAAATAAATTAGATTTGATATATTTCTCTAATTTTTTTTAAATTGTGCTTGAAGTGAAAGTTTACAGTTCACATCATTTTCTCATACAAAAAATTATACATACATTGCTATGTGACACAGCTGCTCTCCCTATAGTGTGACAGCACACTCCTCCTTTCCACCCCAGATTTCCTGTATCCATTCAACCAGCTCCTGTTCCTTATTGCCTACTCATCACGCCTCTGGACAGGAGCTGCTCTTTTAGTCTCACGTATCTTCTTGAGCTAAGAAGCACCCTCTTCACAAGAATCATTTTAAGTCCAACAGTCCAGTCTAATCTTTGTCTGAAGAGTTGGTTTTGGGAATGGTTTCAGTTTTGAGCAAACGCAGTCCAGGGGCCATGTCTTCTGGGGTCCCTGCAGTCTCAGTCAGACCACTAAGTCTGGTCTTTTTACTAGAATTTAAGTTCTGTACCCCACTTTTCTCCTGCTCCATCAGGGACTTTCTGTTGTGTTCCCTGTCAGGGCGGTCAATGGTGGTAGCCGGGCACCATCTAGTTCTTCTGGTCACCAGCTGATGCGGTCTCTGGTTTATGTGGCCTTTTCTGTCTCTTGAACTTTATTTTCCTTGTGTCTTTGGTGTTCTTCATTCTCCTTTGTTCCAGTTGGGTTGGGACCAATTAATGTATCTTAGATGGCTGCTCACTAGCTTTTAAGACCTCAGATGCCACTCACCAAAGTGGGATACAGAACATTTTCTTAATAAACTTTGTTATGC
>NW_004444048.1:2532047-2533716 GCF_000243295.1 Trichechus manatus latirostris | reverse complement strand
TGTGTGTTGTCCTTCCCTTCACCTAAGATAATTCTTACCTACTATCTAGTTAGTAAATACCCCTTTCCCTCCCTCCCCACCCTCTTAACCATCAAAGAATGATTTCTTCTGTGTTTAAACCATTTCTTGAGTTCTTACAATAGTGGTCTCATACAATATTTGCCCTTTTGCAACTAATTTCACTCAGCATAATGCCTTCCAGATTCAACCATGTTATGAGATATTTCGCAAATTTATTGTTGTTTTTCTTCATTGTGTAGTATTCCATTGTGTGAATATACCATAATTTGTTTATCCATTCATCTGTTGATGGGCACCTAGGTTGTTTCCATCTTTTTGCTATTATGAACAGTGCTGCAGTGAACATGGGCGTGCATATATCTATTCATGTGACGGCTCTTATTTCTCTGGGACATATTCCAAGAAGTGGGATTGCTGGATCGTATGGTACTTTTATTTCTAGCTTTTTAAGGAAGTGCCAAATCAATTCCCAAAGTGGTTGTACCATTTTACATTCCCACCAGCAGTGTATAAGTAAACCAGTCTCTCCACAACCTCTCCAACATTTATTATTTTGTGTGTTTTGGATTAATGCTAGCCTTGTTGGGGTGAGATGGTATCTCATTGTAGTTTTGACGTGCATTTCTCTAACGGCTAATGATCGTGAGCATTTCCTCATGTGTCTGGTAACCGCCTGAGTGTCTTCTTTGGTGAAGTGCCTGTAAATACTGTTTGCCCATTTTCTAATTGGGTTATTTGTCTTTTTGTTGTTGAGGTTTTGCAGTATATTGTAGATTTTAGAGATTAGACCCTGATCGAATTTGTCATACCAAAAATTTTTTCCCAGTCTGTAGGTTGTCCTTTTATTCTTTTGGTGAAGTCTTTTGATGAGCATAAGTGCTTGATTTTTAAGAGCTCCCAGTGATCTAGTTTCTCTTCTGGTGTTTGTGCATTGTCAGTAATGGTTTGTATTCTGTCTATGCCATGTGTTAGGGCTCCTAGCGTTGTCTCTATTTTTTCTTCCATGATCTTTATCGTTTTAGATTTTATACTTAGGTCTTTGATCCATTTTGAGTTAGTTTTTGTGCATGGTGTGGGGTATAGGTCTTGTTTCATTTTTTTGCAGATGGATATCCACTTACACCAGCACCATTTGTTAAAGAGACTGTCTTTTCCCCAATTAATGGACTTATGGCCTTTATCAAATATCAGCTACTCATAGGTGGATGAATTTGTGTCTGGATTCTCAACTCTGTTCCACTGGTCTACGTATCTGTTGATGTACCAGTACCAGGCTGTTTTGACTACCATGGCAGTATAATAGGTTCTAAAATCAGGTAGTGTGGGGCCTCCTACTTTGATCTTCTTCTTGAGGAATGCTTTACTTATCCCGGGCCTCTTCCCTTTCCATATGAAGTTAGTGATTTGTTTCTCCATCTCATTACAAAATGCCATTGGAATTTGAATTGGGATTACATTGTATCTGTAGATCGCTTTGGATAGAATAGACATTTTCACAATGTTGAGTCTTCCTATCCATGAGCAAGGTATGTTTTTCCACTTAAGTAGCTCTCCTTTAGTTTCTTGCAGTAGTGGCTTGTAGTTTTCTTTGTATGGGTCTTTTACTTCTCTATTTAGATTTATTCCTAAGTATTTTATCTTCTTGGGG
>NW_004444048.1:2512557-2530931 GCF_000243295.1 Trichechus manatus latirostris | reverse complement strand
TTCTGGTAGGAAGTGTTTCCATTTTCATTTGATTCTGTGAATTTCTTTATTCCATCTGTAATTTCTTCTATAACCCAGTAGTTTTTGAGCAAGGTATTGTTCATTTTCCATGTGTTTAATTTTTTTCCCTTGCTTTTTCTGTTATTGATTTCCACTTTTATGTCTTTATGGTCAGAAAAGATGCTTTGTAAGATTTCAGTGCTTTGGATTCTGTTAAGGCTTGCTTTATGGCCTAATATGTGATCTATTCTGGAGAATGTTTCAAGTGTGTTAGAAAAGAAATTGTATTTGGCTGCTGTTGAGTGGAGTGTTCTGTATATGTCTATGAGGTCAAACTGGTTAGTTGTGGCATTTACATCTTTCGTGTCTTTATTGAGCTTCTTTCTGGATGTTCTGTCCTTCACCAAAAATGGTGTGTTGACCTCTCCTAGTATTATTGTGAAGCTGTCTATCTCTCTTTTCAATGCTGTTAGAGTTTGTTTTATGTATTTTTGAGCCCTGTAGTTGAGTGCATAAATATTTATTATAGATATGGCCTCCTGGTGTATTGACCCATGAATTGTTATATAGTGTCTTTCCCTATCCTTTGTGGTGGATTTTACTTTAAAGTCTATTTTGTCAGAGATTAATATTGCCACTGCTGCTCTTTTTTGATTGTTGTTTGCTTGATATATTTTTTTCCATCCTTTAGTTTTAGTTTGTTTGTGTCTTTAAGTCTAAGGTGTGTCTCTTGTAGGCAGCATAAAGACGGATTGTGTCTTTTTAACCATTCTTCCACTCTCTGTCTCTTTATTGGTGCATGTAGTCCATTTACATTTAGCATAATTATTGATAGGTATGCGTTTAGTGCTGTCATTTTGATGTCTTTTTTGCGTGTGTGTTGTTGACAGTTTCTTTGTTCTGCTTAATTTTCTGTGCTGTGTCATTTTTTGTATGTATTTTCTTTTCATCATTTTCATTGTTGTTGGTTTTATATTTGCTGAGTCTTTATATTTTTCTTGTTTTTTGTTTTGACTTGTAGGATTGTTAGTTTCCTTTGTGGTTACCTTAATATTTACCCCTATTTTTCTAAGTTTAAAACAATCTCTTATTTCTTTGTATTGCCTTGACTTCCTCTCCATGTGAAAGATCTATGACTACATTTTTTAGTCCCTCTTTTTCATTTTAATGTTGTCATCTTTTACAGATTGACATCAGTGTTTCCTCATTTTCAGTATTTAGCTTTGATTTATTTCTTTGACTTCCCTATCGGGGTGAATATCTGGTTGCTCTATTCTATGTTCTAGTCTTAGGTTATTATCTGATGTTATTGATTTTCTAACTAGAGGATTCCCTTTTGTGTTTCTTGTAATTTTGATTTGGTTTTTACAAATTCCCTAAACTTTTATTTATCTGGAACTGTCCTAATTTTGCCATCATATTTGAGAGATAATTTTGCTGGATATATAATGCTTGCCTGGCAATTTTTTTCCTTTAAGCCTTTATATATGTAATCGCATTGCCTTCTTGCCTGCATGGTTTCTGCTAAGTAGTCCGAGTTTAGTCTTACTGACTGTCCTTTGTAGATGACTTTTCGTTTATCCATACCCTCTCTTAAAGTTCTCTCTTTATGTTTGGTTTTGGCAATTTTCATTATAATATGTCTTGGTGACTTTCTTTTGGGATATACCTTATGTGGGGTTTGATGAGCATCTTGGATAGATATCTTCTCATCCTTCATGATATCAGGGAAGTTTTCTGCAAACAAATCTTCAACAATTCTCTCTGTATTTTCTGTTATCCCCCACCCCACCCCACCCCACCCCCCGCCTTATTCTGGTACTCCAATCACTCATAGGTTCTTCCTCTTGATAGAGTCCAACATAATTCTTAGGGTTTCTTCATTTTTTAAAATTCTTTTATCTGATTTTTCCTCAAATAAGTTGGTGCTTTACCTTCAGTCTCACTAGTTCTGACTTCTGTTGCCTCAATTCTTCTCCTATGACTTTGTATTGAGTTGACTAATTCTGAAATTTTATTGTTAATCTTCTGGAGTTCTGTTTGCTGTCTTTCTACAGATTCTTGTAGCCTGTTAAATTTGTCATTGTGGCCTTCTATAATCTTTTTAAGTTCCTCTGTTGTTTTGTCTGTGTGTTCCTTGGCTTTTTCTGCATTTTGCCTCTTCTCCTTCCTGATATCTTGAAAAGTTCTGTATTTTAATCTTTTGTATTCTACCTCTGGTAATTCCAAGAAGTTCTCTTCCTCTGGAAAATTTCTTGATTCTTTGTTTTGGTAGCTCGCTGAAGCCATCATGGTCTGTCTCTTTATGTGATTTGATGTTGACTACTGTCTCTGAGCCATCAATAAGTTATTATATTTATATATTTTATGTTTGCTTATTGTGTCCTAGCTTCTTGTTTTGTTTTAATATGCCCAAATAGGCTGCTTGTGTGAGCTAGTTTGATTATTTGCACATTTGAAGCTCTAACGTCCTGTCACCAGGTGGTTAGATCTGTTTCTAGGTATGTGAGCCCAGGAGTCCATTTACTTTTCTTGTATGGATTCAGCTCAGATGTCCAGGTAGTTGGTCACCAAGTGTGTCGTGCGGGCTCTCCCCTACAGTCCTGGAGAGGCAGGGGTGATTGGTGTAGGCACAGGTATGTGGCTGCAGTTAAGGGATCACGCTCTGAGCAAGACAGGGGTCTGACGCCTGCCTCTGAGTGTCTGGGAGGAAAGCTTGTCCTTGTTCCCTAGAGTGCTCAGGTGGGTGGGTTTTGCAGCCAGACTATGAGCACCCAATGCTGTTGTCTGTAAGGACTGGGAAGTACCACTTATTCTTGGACCCCTGTCGCAGGTGGCTAGGTGTCATGGGTGGAGCCATCAGTCCTCAGGCCCCTGATGTGGGTAGGTGAGGACCCTGCTTAATGGGAAGAGCAATACCAAATGTCACAAACCTGCCACTCCACCATATAGCTGATACAGCGAAGTTAGGCTTCAGGTATATACCCTGTTGTAGTGTGCTTATGAGGGCCTACACTGTTGAAATGGGCCCATACAGGTCTATGCAGGTGTGAAAGGCATTCAAAGTTCGTGGACCCTTTATGCCTGTGCCTAGGCAAAGGAACTGTGCCTACCCTGAGTTCCCGGCTTAGGGGAGCTGGAAGATCATTTTTTCCTGTTTGTTATTTGTTAATTTTTTCCCTCTCCAAGGCTGGGAGAATGGCTCAGGGCACGTGACAACACCTACTTCCAGCCCAGGGGAAGTGTCAATCACTAAAACTGGCTCAGGACCAGGTGCAGAGTGGGGAGGAAGCAGGTAAATGGGAGAGAGGTTCTTCCTGAACAGGGCATATTTTTTATCTGTGCAGTAGGTTAAACGCATGTAATTATCTTTTGCCAATTAAGTGCTGCTTTTCACTGGCTCTGGAGGCCTGAGCAGACTCTCCACTGCTTGATCTCTTCCAATGTGGAAAATGCATCCCAAATGCCACTGCCCACCTCACTGCGCATGCCAGCTGATCCGGCCTGCAGGGCACCAGCTTCTGCCAGGTCAGGTTTGGCAACTCCTCGCTGCTTCTGAACTGTCTCTCCCTCCCCCTGCCATTCAGTTTGGTTCCTCAACTTTGCCTTTGATGTTCAGGGCTCCTAGATTGTCGTATATTCAATTCACTTGTTTTCTTGGGTCTTTGTTGTAAGAGGGACTGTGGGAAACGTCTGACTACTCTGCCATCTTGGCCCCACCTCCCTATTTCTCTGATTTGACTTCTACTTGCATATAACTCTTTTTCAGTTCAGGTATTGTCTTGAGCAATAGTATTTCTATCACACAAATTTACATATAAATATGGAATTTAACATTTTCCCTCACTTCTCTCTTCCAATGATGATACGCATTTAAAGATGTTTATTCTTGGAAGGGTAAAATTTTGACAGTGTCTTTTGTGGAATAAATTGTGCTCCCCCAAAATATGTGTTGGAATCTGTCCTAGTCACCTAGTGCTGCTATAACAGAAATACCACAAGTGGATGGTTTTAACAAAGAGAAGTTTATTTCCTTACAGTAAAGTAGGCTAAAAGTACAAATTCAGGGTGTCAGCTCCAGGGGAAGGCTTTCTCTCTCTGTTGGCCTTCTTCTCATCAATGTTCTCCTGGACTAAGAGCTTCTCCACACTGGGACCCCAGGTCCGAAGGATGCTTTCTGCTGCTGACACTGCTTTCTTGGTGGTATGAGGTCCCCCTGTCTCTCTGCTCACTTCTCTCTTTTATATCTCAAGAGATTGCCTCAGTACACAATCCAGTCTTGTAGATTGAGTTCTGCCTTACTAATCACAACTGCCACCCATCCTCCCTCATTAACATCATAGAGGCAGGATTTACAACATATAGGAAAATCACACAGTACCAGAAATCATGGCCCAGCCAAACTGATACACACATTTGGGGGGGGGGACATAATTCAATCCATGACAGAATCCTAAAGCCTGTACCTATGGATGTGATCCCATTTGGGAATAGAGTTTTCTCTATTATGTTAATGAAGTCTTTTCAGTGTAGGATGTATCCTAAACCTAATCACTTCTGAGTTATAAAAAGAGCAGATTAGACACAGAAGGAAGCACAAATGGAGGGAAGATTGGGAAGGAAAAACACTAACTAGACAGCAGATAAGTAGTAACTTTGGTCAAGGGTAAGACAGGACACAATATTGTCAGCACAACTTGACCAAGGCAAGGTCATGGAAGCTTCATGGATACATCCAAACTCCCTGAGGGACCAAATTACTGGTCTGAGGTCTGGGGACCATGGTCTCAGGGAACATCTAGCTCAATTGGCTTAACATAGTTTATAAAGAAAATGTTCTACATCCTACTTTGGTGAGTAGTGTCTAGGGTCTTACAAGTTTGTGAGGGTCCATCTAAGATACTCCACTGATCCCACTCTGTCTGGAGCAAGGGAGAATGAAGAAAACCAAAGACACAAGGGAAAGATTAGTCCAAAGGACTAATGGACCACAACTACTACAGCCTCCACCAGACTGAATCCAACACAACTAGATGGTGCCCAGCTACCACCACTGACTGTTCTGACAGGGATCACAATAGAGGGTCCCAGACAGAGCTGGAGAAAAATGTAGAACAAAATACTAACTCACAAAAAAAGACCAGACTTCCTGGCCTGACAGAGACTGGAGAAACTCTGAGGGTATGGCCCCTGGATAACCCTTTCAACTCAGTACTGAAGTCACTCCTGAGGTTCACCCTTCAACCAAAGATTAGACAGGCCCATAAAACAAAATGAGATTAAATGGGCACACCAGCGCAGAGTCAAGGATGAGAAGGCAAGAGGGGACAGGAAAGCTGGTAATGGGGAACCTAAGGTCGAGAAGGGGAGAGTGTTGACATGTCATGGTGTTGGCAACCAATGTCACAAAACCATGTGTACTAATTGTGGAATGAGAAACAAATTTGCTGTGTAAACCTTCATCTAAAACACAATAAAAAAAATACAAAAAATTTAAAATAAATGGGGAGAAGATATATGCCACGTGAAGATGGTCAAGGAACCAAGGAACACTGGAGCAACGGACGCTGAGACAAGGATCTTCTTCCAGAACAAACACAGAGAAAGACTTCTCTCAGAGCTGGTGCCCTGAATTCAGACTTCTAGCCTTCTAAACTGGGAGAAAATAAATTTCTGTTCTTTAAAGCCACCCACTTGTGGTATTTCTGTTACAGCAGCACTAAGAAACTAAGAGAGTCCCCCCGGAAGCCAAAGTTTTTAAAAGATGTTTCAAAGATGCAATTGTCTTTCTTTACTAAAAGAAGTAGATTTGAGGCTCAGGCAGGGGGTGTTATCTCCCTTTTTTAAGTGATTCCTTGGAAATAAAATATTTGACTTAGAGTAGTCTAGTATAAAAATGATTCATTTTTCTTTTTTTCTGATAAATGATAGTTTCTACTTTTGAATTTAAGAACCTTGTCCTAACACACATGATCTTTCCCTCTGGGAGCAATAGATTGAATTTGTCTAAGTGTTCTAAGAATGCATTGTGTATTTGGCCTTATTGTGGCATTAGTAGAAAACTACTACTTACAGACACCGCCATTGTTATCTTCAAAAAAAAAAAATAAAATAAAATATATAAAGAAAGAAGAAAAACCTCTGTTTTAAAATTTGCTTGGACTCTAAGTCCATGGACCCCATTTCCTGAAGTGTAGAGTGATATAGACTGTTACATAAATAATGAAAGTTACTGTAAAACCTATGTCCTGCCAATACTCCCTTGATATTAAACAAGGGCAGTTCTGTCTTTAAAATACTAACCCATTTATTCTTATAACATTCAATCTCTTCTAGGAATTTCAAATGCTTTTGAATTTAGAGATTGTTTCGGATTATTCACAGTAAATGGCCTGTTTCTCCTGCAGTTTCTTTGACTTGAGAAGCCCCCCAGGGATGCTGGAAGAAAAGGGAAAGGAAACAAACCTGACTCAACATCATCCAGTTAGTTTGCAGTTGAAAGTGAGTAATGGGGCTGAATGACCAGCATCGTGACCTTCACTAGGAAGTGCTCCTTGTGGACTTACAGTTAGGAGCCTTTTAATTCATGCTCTGGTCTCCTCCAATACAGGGCTTAATTAATCCTTCTGTCTTTTTGCAGCCAGACTTGGAACAATAACACTAAACAACCTCTGGAGATACTATATTGATTTAATTTATCCATGGTGAGCTACATTTGAGCATTCAAACTCATTAACCTTAACTTATCTGATTGGTACCGGGTTTTTGGTGATAATTATTTATATCTATGTATATACAAATCTGGTATTATTGTCTGTATTATTGTTGTAAAATCATGAATTTGTCACTCCCTCATGGTTTTACTGTTTATTTTAAAAGACAAAGTGATGAAGAATTTAAAATAATGTTATTTCCCCCTTGCTTACAAGAAAACTAATGTGAAAGAAGAGGTACAATCCTGCTTTATATAATTATATTGACTAAGGGCCAGTTAAGGCAAGAATACCAATTCCTAATCATTCAAATGGCAAGAATTTCCTCATCACTTAGCTGTAGAGGCTAGTCTTCTGCTCCCTGGGAAGGGAAGTTGCATTAGTATCATATTTTGGGAGCATCCACTATTTTTATATGGAATTACCTGCATGTAAGTAATTCTGCCAGAGAAAACTAGCAGTGTATGAATATTGAAGTTTTATGTATTACTTATTCTTCATTTTCTCCAGGTTAAGAAACTGTGGATGATCTGTGTTCCTCGAGGGGAGATTAGTCACGTAATATTTATCGAACACGTTCAAAGTGCTTGGAAGTGACAGTCAAAAGAGAACATAATCCCTGCCTGCAAGTGTGTCTACTAAAAAGAGACAAGGTCTTTTGAGCCTGTTCTAGGTACAATTCACTAAATACAGTGCAACCTGTGAGAGCCAGAACTCGAAGGGACTGCCTTGTTTTCCCGTGTCGTACAAGTTTTCCATCTTTGACAGGGTGCAGTCTTACCACTTTTTATCACTCGTTTTAGTAGAAAATCTTTGCATTTTTCTTCTCTGGAAGGTTTATGCCTTATACACTCCAGCTTTCACAGGTTTTACTGGATAAGAGAAGTGTTCCTAAAAAGATACTTATAAATTTACAATTCTGCAAATTGAATCAGGTGTTTTATTTGCTTAAGTGGAATCTTCATACCTGCTTTACAATAGGACTCTAAAATACCAAAACATATTCCTTATGATTTGAGAATCTAGTGAGGAAAGTTATTTCAAAGTACACAGAACAACTACTGGAGTAAAAGTTCTCCTCATTCTGAGAGGTGTGGTGGGGTTGGAAGGAAGTCATGAAGTTTTCTCAGCTTGCCCCAGAAAACAACCGTGAACTGAGCGAGCCGCCCATCTCAAGTTTCTCAAAGCCAGCATTTGCTCAGTTTGTTTGGTGACCCTAGGCACGAAGTCCCTTTACAGGCAGGTTGTTGATAGGCCCCTCTGATGTGGATGAGCTGCTCCCTGCCAGCTTTTAAATGGTTGCTTTTTCTCCCGCTAAAATCCATTGTGGCTATGGCCATGGTGTCTCTGCCTCCCCAAGAGAACTGCTTGAGCTCTATGGCAACCAAAGTAGGGGCTGGAGTAAAATTAGAAACACTTTTGCGAAATGTGACCCATCTGTGGGCATCCACTATGGTTTCATGAACTCTTTCTTGAATCAGAAGGCACATTAGAAAACTAAATACACTGTAAGAGCTGAAGAATGTGTGCTGGGAGGTAGGTTCCCTTCTCACAGTCTCAGGGGGCACCATTTCTCTCTTCTTACTTGTGGTGTAAGGCTGTCTCTTCCAAAATCTCAAAGTCTCTATGAGGAACGTTCCCACTTCTTTCAGCGTAGCCCCTAATTGAGGGACAACAGATGCTGAACAAGGTCAAGGGGACCTTGGGGGCTGCCTGGGATCTCCAAGGGTTTGGCTTTCATAAGTTGGAGCTAAGTCAGGGCATCTCTGAGAGTATCTCCTATCCGAGATAACTGCATTTTCCCTACTGAGTTGAAGAAGAAGGAAACATTATAAAACACCCTTTGAGCCCCGGCCAACTTAACTGAAAAGACCTTTGTCCTGTAAGATTTTTAAAAGCTGGGGTCTTACTGTATTTTCACTTACTGGAATTGGCTATGGCTAATATCTTAATCTCTGTAACAGGCAGATAATAGAGAACAAACACTTAATGTAAAAAGAACTTTTGTGAAATAGATGAACTTTTTGAAGGGGGAATAATTTGATCACTTGCAGAAACCACCTTACAGCAGACTTCAGGAATGTAGGTATAAAGTATCTGTGGCCTGTATTTGGCATAATCAAAGGGACTGATCCAAGAAGCAGATGAAGCAGGTGATAGAATCGGCAGAGAAAAGGGCAGTGAAGAGAATAGGGAAGATTCAAAATGGATTTAAAACCACATACAAAAGTTAACTCTCAGAGAATCACAGACTGAAATGTAAAATCAAAAAAGAGAACTGACTTTCCAGAAGAAAACAGAAGAGAAACTTTTTTGACTTTGGGTTAGGCAAAGATTTCTTAGAAAGGGCACAAAAACCACAAATCATAAAAGAAAATTTGATAAATTTGTACACAAATGTTTGTACAGCATTATTCACAACAGCCAGAAACTGGAAACAACCCAGTTCAACAAAGGGGGAATAGATAGACAAATTATGGTATATTTATACAACAGGTTAAATATAACAATATGAAGGACACGTTACTGATACACAAAATGGCCAAAAGAAGCCAGATATATAAAACTACATGCTGTAAGATTCCTTTTAAATGAAATTCTGGAAAAGGCAAAACTATAGTGATAGAAAGCAGAACAGTGGTTATCAGAAGCCAGTGGTATAGGAGAAGGGGATGGACTGTTAAGTGGCACGAGGGAACTTTTCAAGGTAGTGGAAATCTTCTGTATTTCGATTATGGCAGTCATTACACAACTATGTATATTGGTGAAAACTTATCAAAATGTACACTTAAAATTGGCTAATTTTAGTGAATGAAAATTATACTTAGACAAAGTTGATTTTTAAAATTGACTCAAAGTTCCTGAATTTTAAAAGCAAAACCAGTGAGAGAAGGAATTCAAGTAAAGAGACCAGATATGGACAGTGTCATGCTTTAAGTTGAAGGAGATAGCATGGGGGAGCAAAGATACCAGTGTCTCACTAACTAAATGGACCATCTTGCACAGATCACTTAGCCGCTCTGACTCTCAGCTCCCCTGCCCATAAAACAAGGAGGTTAGACAAAACGATCTTCTTGTATAGCTCTGAAAATGACAGAAAGCTTAGGTATTTTTATATCAGAGATAGCTATTCTTGAGGGATGCTTTATCAACAATTTTGGTTCCATTTTATCAGGTGATATTAATAAAACTGAAAAAAGGAAACTGATTTATGGAGTCTGACAGTATTTCCAAACAAGTTTAAATGGAAAGGTTGAATAAGCAAATACAGGAAAGAAAGTGGCTCCCTAAATAAAGTTTTCACATAAAAAAAAAAAAATTCCTCTGATGTACCTCTATTTGCACAGAATGTTTTAACAGTTCTGAGGATTAGTCACTATCAACACAGACTAGTGAGTTCAGGGTATCAAAAACACATGGGGTTATTAAGTGGTGGACTTGAAAATATCCATTGGTGCTTGTCATTAGGAAAAAAAGAAACAATAGATGAAGTGTTAAAATGGTGGAAATGTAACAGGGAAACCTTGTGTTTTAAGTGCCACAATACTGAAATAACTTCAAGGGATTGGCTTAAACTCAAACAGGAAATTGACCAAATCAACATTTGGCTTGAGATAATGAAGTGATAAAAGCAGGGGTGGGGGGGGCACAACTGTGAGTGAGAAGGAGGCAATGGAAGCTCTGTGTTAAACTACAAGGCTGTTTCTGAAAAGTGTTTTTAATTAAACCTCTCCATCCAATGTTTGTGAAACCTAAATATAATACTGAATTACTGCCTTTGGGAACAGCTATAATATAAAAAAAAAAAAAAAAGTAACAAATTGGACCTGCAAAAACACCTCTATCCTTTCCAGACCAAACCCTACTCAGCTTTTCTTCATTGATGGTCCTATTTCCGGCAGTAACAAGGCAATTAAAACAAACCTATTGTGAAAACAGAAGAAGGGACCAAATTGCACAAAAACACCTAGAAATGAGTCTCTTTGACTGGAACCGAAGCTGAGCTCAGCTCCATGACCTGGGAATGGGAACTTAATGTTAGGAGGCAAAACCTGGAGCAGGACCCAGGACCAAACCATGGGAAGCAGCCAGCCAGTAAAGCAACGCAGCCACGGGTGGAAAAAGTAGATAAGGAGTTGAACCAACTAGCCTCAGAGTCCCAAACCAGGCTTAGTAAATAAGCACTAACTGACAGAGTTCAAGCTAACAAGACCTTTAGAAGTTGCACCAGTGTACCTAAGAAAAATTTTCTCTTTCTTTCTCTCAGACTGTATTTAATTTCCTGTCCAAAGCTGACACTGGATTGACACACATCAGAGTTGCTACAGGACTCTAAATGACATAGTGTATTTTAGTTTGTACACTGTAGAGTCTTTGAGGTAATTAATAATAATAATGGCTACTTAAAGAAATATTAAATATTAAAAAAAAATCAAAAATCCTCACAACCAGACCAATAAGCAACATCATAATAAACAGAGAAAAGATGGACGTTGTCAAGAATTTCATTTTACTTGGATCCACAATCAACACCCATGGAAGCAGCAGTCAAGAAATCAAAAGACGAATTGCATTGGGCAAATCTACTGCAAAAGACCTCTTTAAAGTGTTGAAAAGCAAAGATGTCACCTTGAAGACTAAGGTGTGCCTGATTCAAGCCATGGTATTTTTAATCCCCTCATATGCATGCGAAAGCTGGACAGTGAATAAGGAAGACCAAAGAAGAATTGAAACCTTTGAATTATGGTGTTGACGAAGAATACTGAATACCATGGACAGCCAAAAGAACGAACAAATCTGTCTTGGAAGAAGTACAGCCAGACTGATCCTTAGACGCAAGGATGGCAAGACTACGTCTCACATACTTCAGACATGTTATCATGTCATGAGGCAGCTTTCTGGAGGATCCATGTGGCAAGGAACAAAAGCCTGCCACCTACCATGTGAATGAGTTTGGAAGTGGATCGTCCCTCTACCCCCCACCTCCCAGCCAAGCCTACAGATGAAAGCCCCAACTGACAGTTTCACTGCAACCTCATGAGAGACCTTGAGCCAAAGACATCCAGCTAAGACACACCTGGATTCCTAACCCACAGAAACTGTTAGATAATAAATGTTGATTGTTTAAAATTGCTAAATTTGGGGATGAGTAGCAGAACATACCATTAAATCTTGTTCCAAACCCTTGTCTAGCTGTATTTTCTTCTTGCCTCTACCCCAGTTTGCAATGCTGTCTTTCTCCATTCCTTTTACAAACAGCCAAACTTGAATCACTGCTTTTGTTTTGATTATGGCGATGGTCTATTAATTATTTTTTGTGGCAGTAACAAACATCTCCTGGATCTCAGTGGCTTTCAACATCAAACAATTATTTTTAGTTCATTGGTTTGTGGGTTGGCTGTGGTTCTGCTGGACCCTGTTCAGGTCTGTTCAGTTCTGTTCTATACATCTTCACATTGCAGGACCCAGGCTAAAGGAGTTGCCCTTGTCTAGACATGCTGTTCTCATGGCAGAGGCAAGAATGCAAGATGCCAGCCTGAACAATACAAATGCATTTACAGCTTTTTGCTCAGAAGTAGCATGCATCATGTCCATTCTCATCCCATTGGCCAAAGCAAATAATTTATCCAGCCCAACAATGCAACAGGATATTATACCCCTCCTAGAAAGGGATGGGAATTTACAAGAAAAAGGGAATGGGTTTATAATGCAAGGGAGCTATTGCAAATGGTTAACATTCTTGGCTGCTAACCAAAAGGTTGGAGGTTCAAGTCCAATCAGAGGCCCTTAGAAGAAAGGCCTAGAAATCTACTTCCAAAAAATCAGTCATTGAAAACCCCCTATGGAGCATAGCTCTACTCTGACACACATGGAGTCGACCTGACGGCAACTGGTTATAGTTACCTACCACATAGGGTAATGAGTGGTTATGAATTTAGACCATATCAATGGTTTGAGAATTAATGTTTAGAAATTTTAAAAAGTAAAGCATTAAGAGAAATAAATTAGTACCTTTAGAGTACATCATGAAACCATTGAGCAGAAGGGTAGAAAATGCTAGACTGTCATTTGGAAGAGGTGTTGGCAGAGTAGCCACATTCAAAATGTGTGACCATGGTTTAGTCATATCTTTTCTGATTATAACTTTTAAAGGTGGGAAACTAGCTCCTTTCAATATCATGACCACTGAAAAGGTATTTTTCTACTCAGTTTTTAAAAATGGTATGAAATCCC
Source organism: Trichechus manatus latirostris (assembly GCF_000243295.1). Classification (NCBI taxonomy): domain Eukaryota; kingdom Metazoa; phylum Chordata; class Mammalia; order Sirenia; family Trichechidae; genus Trichechus; species Trichechus manatus. The sequence continues at coordinate 2,517,984 of NW_004444048.1, read as the reverse complement.
ACAGGAAAACATGTGATCCATGATCCAGGAAATGGCTACTATACCCTATCAATCTGTATTGACCAAGAACATTATTAGAATTTCTGAAAAGTTGTTTGCACTATCCCTTGAAGGAAAAAGAAGAAGAAAAGGAAGATGCAAATTTTTTTTTTTTTTTTTTTTCTCACAACCAAACGTTCCGGTAATGATTTTCCACTCTTTGCCTGTCTTGATGCTTTAAATAGAGTCTAGGTTAAAAATACCTGCTATGATAAAATAACAAACAGGCAGCTAGCAAATTAGGAAGTAGGCAAAGCGAATTAAATAATTCTGAAGACTATAGAAGGTACAGACCTACTAGATTTTTGTTTAGAAATGTCAATATTTCAACCTTTTCTAGACAGAATTTTCACAGCTGATTTCAAGATTAACTTATATGACACCATCACACATTTAAAAAATATAAATAACATGAACGATATGGCAATCCTTCTGCTTATGCTCTAGCTATATGCCAAAGCAATTCCTTGTGCTTTCCAACAGCTCCTTAAAAAAGTGTCCTAATAAGTACAGCAGTCACAGAGGAGAAAACTGAGGGGTTGATGCCCCGTTGGTCCTCCTAGAGATACAATGTAAAATCATTCCGCTCCAGAGAGAAGACAGCACTAGGGGAGGAGGCATGTGGAAGGTGAATTTTCTCTCCCTTCTCCTTAGGCTACTTAAAGATCACAGAGACCAACAATTTCAGGTTTGCATAAACTGAATTTCCAACTTTCAGGCCAAAGATTAGGTTTTTTTTTTTTTTGAGTAAGAGGGCTAGGGAACCTCAGTTCTGTTAGTTCTAACATCCAACCCTCCCAGAGCTAATTCATCTGGATGGGAAAATACTTAGGTATAATCCACCTGTTTGTGCTCATGGTTTTAAAATTGCAACATGGTTTTAAAGTCCTTCTAGAAACATCTTAAAACAATAAGAATATTAGTCCATGAAAGTTTGCTAATGAGGGCTGGTCGCTCCTTCTGTTAAGAGCTACAAATTTGAGGTCTTTTCTTAAGGTCTTTCCCTATGTTACTGGGTCTCCAGCTTTCATTTTACCTTTATTTCCTCACATCTCTTCTTACATTTTATGCTTCTCATACTTAAACAGCCGTAAAACTGAAAAGCATTCTTATTATTTATTTATTATTATTTCAGGCTCCTTTATTTATAATTTTGCAATGCAGATAACTAGATTTTCTCTTAAATATACTTTTTTCTTTACCCTATTTTTTTAATTGTGCTTTAGCTGAAGGTTTACAGAGCAAATTAGTGTCTCATGAAACAATTAACACATACATTGTTTTGTGACATTGGTTGCCAACCCCACAGCATGTCAACACTCTCCCCTTCTCAACCTTGGGTTCCTCATTACCAGCTTTGCTGTCCCCTCCTGCCTTCTCATCTTTGCCTCTAGTTTGGTGTGCCCATTTAGTCTCATTTTGTTTTAAGGGCCTGTCCAATCTTTGGCTGAAGTGACTTGGGAGTGACTTCAGTACTGAGTTAAAAGGGTGTCTGGGGGCCATATTTTCAGGGTTTCTCCAGTCTCTGTTACACCAGGAAGTCTGGTCTTTTTTGTCAGTTAGAATTTTCTTCTACATTTTACTCCAGCTCTGTCAGGGGCCCTCTATTGTGATCCCTGTCAGAGTTGTCAATGGTGGTAGCCAGACACCATCTAGTTGTGCTGGACTCAAGTCTGGTGGGGGCTGTGGTAGTTGTGGTCCATTAGTCCTTTGGATTAATCTTTCCCTTGTGTCTTTGGTTTTCTTCATTCTCCCTTGCTCCAGACAGGGTGGGACCAGCGGAGTATCTTAGATGGCCGCTCACAGGCTTTTAAAACCCCAGACACTACTCACCAAAGCAGTATGTAGAACATTTTCTTTATAAACTATGTTATGCCAATTGAGCTAGATGTCCCCTGAGACCATGGTTCCCAGCCTTCAGCCCAGCAATTCAGTCCCTCAGGGAGTTTGGATGTGTCTATGAAGCTTTCATGACTTTATTGTTGCAAGGGGGCCTGATTAGTAGATTTAAATGTAAAACAAAACAAAACTCTCTACTTCTGTTTATATAATGAAACAACAAAACAAATGAGGGATTCAAACATGGGTATATTAACACTAAAGACCTACAATAGATGTCATTATGAACAGCATTTAAATGTTGAACCCTTTAACAATCGTCCCGCATTAAATGAGATTATATGTATTTCTACTGAGTACTTGATTTCATGAATCCATATAGTGGTTTTGGAGTCTCTCAATATATATGTGATAGGATACACACATGCTAGACTTCAGTTCCCTTGTCAAAGATGATTGACTTAAGCAAACTTCAAGGTGTATTACTTGATTTATTTATTGATGTGTATGATGTTCATCAAATCATTCAGTTACTCCTTTAATGGTCTTCTCACTTCTCAAGATTTGTCATAGGGAGAATTATAATAAGGTCTCAGACCTCAAAAACATGCATAAATTAAGTAAAACTGTGCATGTTAAAAAAAAGGTCTCTAAAATATATTGAGAAATTGTATTCTCGTATAGATGGTTGAGATTTCATTAATTCCAGTTTTGTTATACTTGAAAATACAAAAAATTCTAATTTATCCAGTGCTATTAAACACATTTAAAATGTGAATAAATATGAATAAGTATAGTGCTAATCATATTGTCTAAGTATGCTGTCCCTTATCATAGAAGGCACGTCTTAGAGTCTGGATGTACTGGTGCTTTCTGAGTTTAAGAGCCACATTTTAGTTTACCATTCATATTTTTGCACTCATTTGTCTTTTAGAGTAGAAAACCAAACTCATATATGTTTGGATTTTAATATCACATGCACAGATTTTTCAACACATAAACTTATTACCTTAACCAAGGATATGAGCGATAAGAATTAAATAGTCACCCAGGGAATACCATTAAAATCTGACATAACCTGCAGCAAACTTTCATTCAGATTCCTTGGTGATTCAGAACATTTGGTCTGTGCTCTTTCCGCCCTCTTAACAAGTGCTTCCTGTTCCTGGCCAGATGCACAACCACAAGCAGAAGCACCAAAAACTCTGAGAAAGGCCATTATTGAAAAGGCCCGGAAATTGAGTCATTCTGCTAAGACTTCCAGCCACAAATTCAAAATGAGAGGGATTTAGACACATGGAAATCCCTAGCTACCCATTAGAACTGTGTTTCCAAATATTTATTATGCATCTCTCCATCGCTGATTAAAAGAAACATTACTAAAACCTTTGTATGAAAGTAATAAAAATCAGTGATCATGAACATTATAATTTACTTCTATGTACGATGCGACTAGCAGCATTTGAAATCTGGTTCCATTTTTGGTCAAGTCTGTCTCATCAATGACTAGCTCAAGGAACAGAAGTCCAGGTTAAATCACCATATTTGATGATTCCTGATATTCAATTTGGCAATTCTGGCAAATGGAGTTTTCTGGCATTCTGTGGAGCCACAGTCCAAAACTAACATTCATCTCAGACTATCGATGATTGGAGCCCTGGTGGCACAGTGGTTAAGGCTTTGGCTGCTAACTAAAAGGTCTGCAGTTCAAATCTACCAGCTGCTCTTTGGAAACCGTATGGGGCAGTTCTACTCTGTCCTATAGGGTTGCTATGAGTCGGCATCGACTTGATGGCAACAGGTTTGGGTTCTGGATTTTTTTAATCGATGGTCAGGTTGCCTATTGTAAGCAGAGCTAGTGAGAGTAGAGCCATATTTAAGGGCCAGATAGTGATACTAAGGAGCCCTGGTGGCACAGTGGTTAAGCACTCAGCTGCTAACCAAAATGTTGGTGATCTGAACCCACCAGCCACTCCATGGAAGAAAGGTGTGGCAGACTGCTTCTGTAAAGATTACAGCCTTAGAAACCCTATGGGACATTTCTACTCTGTCCTATAGGGTCACTATGAGTTGGAATTAACTCGACGGTGATGGGTTTGTAGTAATACTGAACTACCATTACCCATTATACAGATTTTTCTTTTAATATAATTTTATTTCGCCAACAGGGGGCTAAATATAGTTGGTGTCATCAACCAAAATGAGGACCTTGGTCAAAAGAAGCCAACACTTATATGGATGATTTAAAGTTGTAAGTGAAGGGCCTTGCTCTGAAAGTATTGTTTCCATTGTTGTCTGAAACCTATCAGTATTAATTCCTTCGACTGGGGTAAGTAATCCTTCACTAGATACTGTTTTTTAAGCCGAGATAATTTGGGGATGGGTGCTTACAACATTAAATGTCCAAAATCTTAGAGTGAATGTATTTGTCAAATATTTTATTCACTCATTAATTCTTCTATTCATCCATTTACTTCCTCATTTTTTTCTACAACCAAAACGTATTGATCGCCTCCTACATGCCAAGTACTCTTTAGGTGATAGAAATATTGACGAGATCCCTTGAGTAGCCGACTCCCAGTTAGCAGCAGGAGAACGTTGAGCTGGTGATAGTACCCAAACAGGCACAGAAAGGGGAAAATAAATTTGCCAAATCAAACTCTGCTGCTTCACAATTTTGCCTAAAGCTGGCACTGGTGGTACCTGCAGGTCTCCACCATCAACCACAACTGGTGAAGTGTACAAAAGCTGCCTTGAAAAAGGGAAGTTGACTTCAGAAATACTGGTTTCCCTAGAGTCCATGATTTCAATGGTTGAGAATAAGTTTTCCTTAGCATTTAAAAAATGCCATACAGTAAATGCTTTAGTTGCAGAATTTAATTAGCCTCCTGAAGAAGTTGTGCAACATATTAAGATACATATGTTTAGCAAGTCTAAAATTGAGAATTTCATCTTCCTGATCAAGCCAACTCCCCTATTTTTGTCGATGGTACCAGACACCAGACTTGAAACTTCAAAATCACCTTTGACTATACATTACAATACTATTTCTCATCATCCATATTTAATTTTTGTCACATTCTTTTCATTCTCCTTTCACAATATCATTCTTCCCTCTTCCCTCTCTCCCATCTCTATCTGAGCGAATATATTAACAACTATACACATCTCCCTGCCGTCAGTGTTTCTTCCCTTCTATCCATTCTGAAAACTGCCACTATAACATAATCTTGATCATGTCATGCACACCTTTGGTACAGCATATAGACTGTCAGAATTTAGCTTCAGGCTCTTGCACCTCAAGCACAACTTGCACTACAGAAATTTAACCCTGCTGAGCTTCAGATAAAATATTAACTCCTTAGCTTGGTATTAAACTTGTCTTCAACTTATCTCTGCCATTTTATTTACATCCACTCTTTTTTTTTTAATATTTTATTGTACTTCAGATGAAGGCTTACAGAACAAATAGTTTCCCATGAAACAGTAGTACACATGTTGTTTTATGACATTGGTTAACAACCCCACAACATATCAACCCTCTAACTT
>NW_004444048.1:2461587-2506152 GCF_000243295.1 Trichechus manatus latirostris | reverse complement strand
TCTTTGCTGTGGAGGGATGGCGTGGTGCTTCTGCCTAGAGTGCCATTTTGCTGGAACTCCCCATCCATTCATTTTTTAAGGTTCTGTTCCAGTCAGAATGATTTGCTCACAATTCCTTACCCACTCTTCATTTTTCAACTTACGTATATTTGCTGATAATCCTTTTACATATACAGAGAGAGAGAGATACAGAGACAGAGACAGGAGACAGAGAGAGAAATTTTCTTTCTCCCATGACCATCCAAATTCTACTCTTTTTTAAAAAAGACATTGCTTTACTTCTGGAACTTTTCTTCATTTGTCTAGACTGACAGGAACTCCTCCTATGCTGAACTCTCCCTTCATTTACGGATGTGTTCATTCATTCAATAAATATTTGAGGGGTACTTAGACTGTACAAGAAAGTTTAAGACTTATTTGTGTTACTCATTGTTTATTCATAAGGAGAAATAGGAAGAGCACTGAATTAAAAGCTATAAATTTGAGCTTTTACTGCTTCTGACAATTCTTGGAACTTCTTGGAGACTGATTTTCAACTGTAAAATGAAGTTTTATAACATTTCATTTCTCAGCCTTATAGGGTCTTCATGAGGATCAAGGGAGTTAATATTTATTGTTGCCTTATATGCTAAACATTTTGCTAGTTCCTATTACATTATCCTATTAAATATACATTATTGTATTAAACTTTCCCAGTGACTCTGTGATATAGGTAGGTCTTTCTCATTTTGCAGTTAAGGACACTGAGACAATAATAAGTTGTATAAATACTTTTTAAACCTAGAAACAAATATTAAAATGGGTATTTTTATCTGTTTGTCATCTGCTATTAAGTCTTCTATTTTTATGAAGATTTTAATAGTTTTCCAACTACTCTTTGCGTTCTTTTAAAGTATCAATAATTTTATATATTTCTTTGTAATATGTCCTCTCCTCATAGTTGCTAAAAGCAGTAATTACTTTGTAAATATTTTTAGATTTAGTTTGGTATACAGCTTACGTGATAGCTGATTTTTGCATGAGAGGAGCTTAAAATTTTCCCTTTCATTTTTGCCTCTTGGGTATCAGCCATGTATCTGACGATAAAGAGACTATGGTGAGGTTTACCAAGGAACAGAGATAAGCATCACTTATGTGGGCTGCCTCCAGGTGTGTGTATATAAACAGAAATTGTCCTGTTTGCAAGTATTTCAAAATATATTTAAGTGTGTCAATCAAATCCAACCTAATAAAGGCAAAAATATTAAGGGTAATTCAAAACCATTCATAGCATATTGTAAAGAGGCCTATTAGTGATGTTGTACTGTGGTGTCTTGCATGTTGCTCTGATGCTGGAAGCTATGCCACTGGTATTTTAAATACCAGCAGAGTCACCCATGGTGGATAGGTTTCAGGGGAGCTTCCAGATTAAGACAGACTAGGAAGAAGGACCTGGCAATCTACTTCTAAAAAATTGGCCAGTAAAACCTTATGAATAGCAGTGGAACATTGTCCAATGTAGTGCCAGAAGATGAGCCTTTCAGGTTGGAAGGCACTCAAAAAGTGGCTGCAACAATGGGCTCAAACATAGCAATGGTGCAGGACAGGGCAGTGTTTCGTTCTGTTGTGCAGAACATCACTATGAGTCAGAACCGACTCAAGGACACCTAACAACAACACTAGTGATGAAGTAACTGAGGATGCTGGTGAAAAACACAATAGGCAAGATAATGACGGATACTCATCAGACAGTAGCTTTGAGAACTTTGGTGATTTAAATAGAGAAAGTTAAACTAATTTATACATGAGCAAAAATTTGTTTATTCTGCTTATCTTAAGTTAAAGCCAACCATCCTAGTGGATTGAATGGCCTTAAATCTCCATATTTGAGCAGAACTTAATGGAACACTTGCTGATAGATGATTTCAAAAAAATGAAGCAGCTTCCAAACTTGGGATTTTATATATATACCATTTGCCATCAAGTCGATTCTAATTCATGGCAACCCCATGTGTTTCGGGGTAGAACTGTGCTCCAAAGGGTTTTTTAATGACTGATTTTTTCAGAAACGGATCACCAGCCTTTCCTTCTGAGGTGCCTGTAGGTGAACTGAAATCACCAACCTTTTGGTTAGCAGTGGAGCACTTAAGCTTTTGTGCCATCCAGGGGTATATATATATATATATAATCTTACTATAATTAGGTTACTCAACTCTAAAAGTAAATGTGTTTCTTTGTAGAAAATTGTAAACTATGGGCTCTATGCAACTTAATATATTAAGAAAGATGCTAGAGTCAAAAGATTGGCTCGTTCAAGTTAGTAACAATATGTACTTAAGGTAGCAAACCAAAAAACCAAACCCATTGCCATGGAGTCGATTCTAGTCTGTCCCTGTAGGACAAAGTAGAACTGCCCCAGAGGGTTTCCAAGACTGTAATCTTTACAGAAGCAGATTGCCACATCTTTCTCCCACAAAGCAGCTGGTGGGTTCAAAGCCTGACATTTTGGTTAGCAGCCATGCACTTAACTACCATGCCACCAGGGCTCCTTATTTAAGGTATACCTAATAATTAAAAATTCTTGGTAAAAAAAAAATAGTAGGTTTAATTTCTGCCATTTTGTTTGCTTTTCTTGATTAGAAAGAACATGTCTTTATACTACTTTGCTCATTAGAAGTAAACAGTTGAGGATGGTGTCCTGTAAGTCATTCTTTTCAAGATGAAACAGGATGCCAAGCATGAATTACATTTCCTTTATTGCATTGTTAAGTTCCAAGTACCGTTCTACATCTTAATATGAGAAATATGTGTGACATAGCACCTTTTCCAAGACAATATACTTGAAATGAAGTATGATCTAGGGAAATTAATCCATCAACCTCTTAAGAGATGATGACGATTTAAGGAAACCCAGTCTCTCTTTTCAACCATCAAGGCCATGTGTTTTTCCTTTATCCACTAGAGGGGGTAATGTTCTTCCATCCTAAAAGGACAAGCAAGGAATTGTCCAAATAGGATTTAATTGGACACAATGAATGTTTCTTTTGAAACCAGGTTAATTAAATAATGTAATACAATGAATGTCTAAAACATCAATGAATGTTGACTTGAAAGCATCTGTGACACAAAGATCAGAAGTTTTTATGGTTCTTGTCCTTCTTAGAATTTTGCAAAATCAGTAATTGCAAAAACAGGTGAGTGTGTTTTAGTTGTGAAAGGAGAATTTACATAAAGCAATGCTTTCTGCGACCACTCCAGAGTATTGCACGCTTTTTTATGTGATTTATTTCCACTTACTAGAGGTGACAACTGGATTGTTTTCTGTTTTGTTCAGCAAGGAGGCAAATTAGGTCTTTACTTTTTAAGGATATATTTACAAAATAGTCGGGGCAGGGACGGATTACCCAATAAGAAATGTACGCACAGGCTTAGTTGTGCTTACTTACTATTCCGACATGGTGAAACCCACGTGAAATTGTGCACCATGGATTAGTAAGTAAACACAATTAAGCCCCTGCATACAGTGCTTACTGGTTAATCCACCCATGAGTGGGAGAAATTAAATAAATTTATAGAAGCTTATAATAAATGTCATAAATACATAAATTTGAGGTGATATAGTTTAAATAGTGTTACAGGATTTGGAATACTTGAAGATCAAAAACATACATACAAAGAAGGTTTAGTACATATAAATATATATTCATCACTGTTTATCATGCTAACAATTTTCCTTCAATAAATTCTAAGGCAGTAAGACAAGAATTTTTTTCTTCAAATCTACTGAAAAAAATAATCTGAATTGCAGAACAGCCAATCATATTTGGTTGTTAAAAGATAATCAGAATAATTGGTTAGAAATAACCAGTTGCCAAACTGATGAGATGTCCTAATTATAATTAACTGTGCTATTAGGTCAGTTGTTTAGTTATTTCTATGAATAAGAAAAAGCCTAATCAAAATGCAGAATAATTAGTTCTGTTGAAAAGAAGAGATACAATTTGTGAAACACCAAGCCTGTTACGTCAGTCATATTTTTCCTAATTCTAATAATTTTCTAAAATAAAATATATTTCTAGTTCCTAAATATTATTCCCCTTGAATAATAGCTGTAGTAGTGGTTTCAAATGGTGGGTGAGTACCAAATTCACTTACTATAACTTTCATACATACAACTTTGGAAGATATTGATGTTCAGAGTCCATCTGCAGGAATGGACTGATTCAGCGAGTCTGAGCGGGGATCATAGCATGAGAACATCAAAAAAAAGAACAAAAAAACTCTGGATCAATTCTAATCTTCAGCCCTGGTTGGGCATCACTGGACTGCACAGGAATTAATTGTACCTGACCGGGATTGTCTTTTTTGTTTTGACCCCTAGGAGGTAGAGTATTAAAAAGTCTTTGGAGGCAAAAGAAGACAATAATAGTAAATTATTACACTTTTTTTCCAGAGGAAACCTCCTATTATATGAGTGAGAGTAAAGGCCTCAAAATACCTATGTATGGTAGTGGATTCCATATTATAGTGCAAATAAACATGCTTTTGAAGTCCTGTATTGTTTCTTGGTAATTTGTGCTGCTTGGACATCTTCCAAACACAGCTAACAAAAGCTTGTGGAAAGGACTTACAACATCATGGAAAATTTTTTGCTGTAGACAAGAACAAACATTTACAAACAATAATTCCAAATAGACCAAAAATTCTATGAATAACTATTGTGTTCTTATAAATATATTAACATGCAAATATAGTTATTTAAAAACAAACTGAGCAATATATTTTTTCCCATGTGCTTTAAAACAAATTAGAGAGCAGTCACTTCTTAAATAAAGGCTTTATAATAACTAGGAAGTTAAATTATATGCATCCCAAAATTTTTTGTTGTTTCATGATTAAATACATGCCAGTGACAATTCATTTTATTATAAATAGGATCTGCTATATATGTAGTCCACCACCAGTCTGTCAGTTTGTCTCACTGTGGTGGCTTACATGTTGCTATGATGCTGGAAGCTATGCCACCAGTATTCCAAATATCAGCAGGGTCACTCATGGTGGACAGGTTTCACCCGAGCTTCCAAACTAAGACAGACGAAGAAAAAAGGCCTGGTGATCTACTTCCAATATTTAGCCAATAAAAACCTTATATATTACAGCAGAACATTGTCTGCGTCACTTGCTTTGGACACGTTATCAGGAGGGATCAATTGCTAGAGGAGGATATCATGTTTGATGAAGTAGAGGACCAACGAGGTCATGGAAAACCCTTGGTGAAATGGATTGGCGTGATAACTGCAACGATGGGCTCCAACATGCTGCAACTGTGAGGATGGCACAGGATCAGGCAAGGTTTCTTTCTGTTGTACATAAGGTTGCTTTGAGTCAGAGTCAACTTGACAGCATTCATACATATGTATGTGTATGTATGTACGTATATACATTATATATTATTAATTTACAGTACATGATTTACTTTAATCAATTTAAAAACAAACTTACTGTATAGCAGAAAAAGATGCATTTATTTCTCCTAGAGGGTTTTTCCACCCTATTTTCTAGCACTTACTGAAAAGGTGCTGTGGCTACAAAGAGGAACAGGGTATAGTCCCTATTCACAAAGAGTTCACAAGCTTATGGAAGGAATTAATGTGTATTCAAACAATTATAACATAGTAGCACATTCTACTTAGATTAAAAATAATGGGAATTATGGGTACACAGAAGAAAAAGTGTCTAACTCTGCCTGTAAGAAGTCTAGATGTGAAGGTGAGAGTTATGGTTGAGGTCCTAAGTATATGTGTGTGTGTGTATGTGTGTGTGTGTTTTGATAGTCGGTGTGTGTATTAATAACAGGCAAAGAGGAGGGAGACAATTACTAAAGAGTTAGAAATAGTTCTAGGATTAATTAATTCAGGCATTTCATCAAAGTTTGTAAATTATTACTTTTTACAGACATGGTCTTTTCCTGCAAAAAACTGATAATCCTTTAGACGGTATGTCTGAAATTACCAGAACCACAATGCAGAGTATGATCAATGACATTGGAGGTGGAAAGTACTATAGGGGATTAAAAGAAGGAAAGATCTCCAAGAAATATGTGGTATTAAACAGGGTCTTGAAGTCTAGGTAAGATTGTTTCTGAAGAAAGGAATAGCATCAGAAGGCAGAAGCAAGAAAACATGGGGCATATCAGGGGACCATTTGTTTCTCCAGTTTGGTTGGAAAGTATATTTCATCCCTTAAACTCAGATCACCTCCTCCACTCCAGGAGCAATTCCTGAGCTATTCCATCTATGTAAATTCCTGAATTTGTATTAGACTTATAATTGGGATCAGTTTAACATTTAATTATATACTATTCATATTATTTCTAATTGCTTATTATATTTTTTAACTTCTAACCCCTTTACATTGTGAATTCTTTTAGGACAGGGGCTGTATTTTATACATTTGTATATGACACCTTTTACGTTGCCTACCATGGTGTTTGGAAGAAGCCGTGGTGGTGAAACGATTAAGCACTTGGCTGCTAATCAAAAGGTTAGCAGTTTGAACCCATCCAGCAGCTCCTCCGGAGAAAGATCTGGCAACCTGCTCCCGTAAAGATTAAAAAAAATAAAACACAACCCATTCCTATGCAATAGATTCTGACTCATAGTAACCCTTTCCTAAAATACCCTATGGAGCAGTTCTACTCTGTCACATGGGGTCATTATGAGTCAGGATCTGCTTGGTGGCACCTAACAACAACAACAACACCATGGTGTTTGTGTGTTTAGTGTGGAAGACTCAGTAAGTATTTGTTTACTGACTGATGATATGACCACCTGTAGTAGTGACAGGGTTGCCAGGTAAAATATAGAATGCCTAGTTGAATTTGAATTTCAGATAAACAACAAATAGTTTTTTAGTATGAAAATACTGCATGGGATATACTTATACTAAAAAAAATCCCTTGTTTATCTGAAATTCAAATAATTGTATTTTCATTTGCTAAATCTGGTAACTTTGGGGTTGTGTATTTTACATGACTTTATTAAAGTTTCCAGTGTACTGAATATCAATTTTTGGTCCTTCATCTAAGCATAAAGTCACTTACTTTGTTGTTTGGGAACTTCCCTGAAGCAGTGAACTGCATAAAACAAGAAGAATGGACGTTTGTGGACCAAAGACCAGTGAATGAGCAACATTCAGTGACTGAGTAAGAATGGATGACCGTGAATGACTGAAGATTACACAGAAGAAAGGACAATTCAGATGGGGGGAGAAAATTGTTTGAAGACATAGGGAAAAAGGCGAGATGGGAAATAAGAAAATTAGACAGGAAGAGACAGGAGATGTTAGTTAAACAAAATAAATGGATGACCGTGAATGACTGAAGATTACACAGAAGAAAGGACAATTCAGATGGGGGGAGAAAATTGTTTGAAGACATAGGGAAAAAGGCGAGATGGGAAATAAGAAAATTAGACAGGAAGAGACAGGAGATGTTAGTTAAACAAAATAAACAGCAAAACAGGAACAAAAGAATTAAAATGGGGAAAGGCACAAGAATGAACAATGAGTGAATGTGGGATAGAAAAAAAAGTAGGAGAAGAAGAAATAGAATAAGTATCGAGGAAGTTTGAATAATAATAGAACACCTCCCCCAACCCCCATGTGCTCTTGTCATTTATATACCTGCTGCTGGTGCTGCTATCCCCAGTCACCCGGGAACAACATTACTCTTCTAGGAACAGCTGGGGTGGAGAAACTGGCCAAGAGTTATAAGGAAAAGATAGTCAACTGAAGTATGGGAAGTAGATAGAGCTGCAGACAGGAAGCAAGAAGGTCACATACACAGAAGAGGGAAAAAAAAGTTTCTAATGAGTTGACTCCAGCTCATGGTGATTCCATGTGTGTCAGAGTAAAACTGTGTTCCGTAGGCTTTTCAATGGCTGATTTTTTCAGAAGTAGGTCACCAGGTCTTTCTTCCAACGTGTGTCTGGGAGAAGTCAACTCAAACTTCCAACCTTTTGGTTAGCAGGCAAGCTCATTAACTGTCTGCACCACCCAGGGACTCCAAAAATCGGTGGCAGTCCAGTCATTACAGCTTGACATGTGTCAGGGGGGAACTACGCTCCAAATGGTTTTCAATGGCTGATGTTTTGATTTTGGAAGTAGGTCACCAGGTCTTTCTTCTGAAGCACCTCTGGGTGGACTCAAGCCTCCACGCCTTTCAGGTTGCAGCTGAACATATTAACCCATCAACGGCTTGCACCACCCAGAAAAAAAAAAAATCTCTGATTGGTGAGGTGAGGTGGCCAAGATAAGTTCTAGGGAAGGAACGTGGGCTTAAAATAAAAGTCTTTTAAAAATAAGTTTATACTAGGGTCATGGTTTCATAGGACATTCCAGTTAATTGGTCTAATAACATGTTTAGTGCTTCTGTTCTACCTCCTAGTTTGTTGCGTATTGCCTAGGGTCTTAAAAGCTTGCAAGTAGCCATCCAAGGCACAGCAATTGGTCTCTATTCACCTGGAGCAACAGAGGAAGGAGAGTTAGGAATAGGAGGAGGATATGGAATGTGTGGCTAATTGTCCCCATAAACAACTGCCTCCTTTGCCATGAGACCAGTAGAACTGGATGGTACCCAGCTACCATTACTGAACATTTTGCTCAAAGAGTCCATAGAAGAATCCTGATCAAAAGGGGGAAAATGTAGAACAGAATTTAAATTTCTCAAGGACTCCAGACTTTCTGGAGCCATGGAGGGTAGATGAACCCTTGTTTTGCTGTGTATATCCTCAATAACAACAAAATAATAAAATTTAGAAAAAAATAAATTTATACTTTTGTAGGGCATGAGGAAAACATTTAAAATTTATGACAGTTTGTATTTGATTATGTGGTAATTTTCTCCTAAATTCTTCCAGGGGACTTTTCTCTTCCCAAACTATACAAGCAAAGAAGTGAATGCTGGCTGTCATCTTATTGGCTTGTTGTGGACAAAGGAGACTTGTTTTTCCTTCCTACAGGAAGTGTCGAGGCATTAGCCAACCAGGAAGCAGGCATAGAGAAATAACTCTTTTAATCCATCTGGTCAAAATCCTGTGACATTTGCCCAGAGAACTGCTTCCCCAATTAAGTTTCCTACCTATTTCAGTGGCTTATTGCTCATGCCACACTTGTAAAATTGGATGACATAGGGGAAAATTAGGATATATTGGTAATAAATTTTATTTACCACTCTGATTTTTGACATGATTTTTCATGTGGGGAAGGGGTAGAAGGTGCACTGAAGAATTTGAGTGTTGTGTTTCCAGAACTAATGAAGAACAAAGAAACTCTGACCTGATGGCCCACGTTTGTTTTCAATTCAACTTCAAAGAGGGAAAACCTGCTTTTCTAGGGAACTGCAGAAGGGTTGCTAAACTGTCCTGTCTTGAAAACCTGCCCCTTCATAAATCTGCTGTGTTGCGAAAAGGGAACTTCTCTGTTAAAATCCACCATTTCTTCCTCTGTCTCTTGCTGGTCTTTCATGCATAGCATTTATCAGACTTAGGTAAGACGAAGAACTTTGGGCTATACACCCTTCTATTTTTATACATTATTAGCTGTATGTCCAAAAAATAAGTCTGAGGTACTTACACCAACCTAGAGGATGGTCTCTAGGGGCAAAGCCAAAGGGCTCTGTCTTGTCCCGTTCAACATTTGTCATCAGAGACCTAGATGAAGCTATAAAGGAGGGCTTATCAAACTTGCATTTGAGCGTAATACTGAGAATTAGAAAAAATTCCATGGAATAATAGAGTTAAAGATCCTCTCCCTCCGAAAACACAAACAAACAAAAATCTAAAAATTCCAACATCTGAAAAGAAGGGCAAATCTAACAACATGAAACTTAGTATGGGTAAAGGATGTAGTGCTTGGGCCTCTCTCTCTCTCTCTTATACACACACACACACACACACACACACACACACACACACACACACACACACAGCTGCATTCCTATAGCCAAGGGGAGCATGGCTTATTGGCACCTGTATAACAAAGATTTATGGATTTTGGTTCAATAAAAGCCAGCACTATGATGCGGCTGCTGAGAAAGCTAATGCACCTTTTGAGTGTGGTAATAGACCTATAACGGTTTGAATGAGGGAAGTGATTGTCCTGCTCTGGGAGCTGGTTGGAACAATCCTGGTGTGTTACATTCAGCTCCGAGGACCTGGGAAACATAGACAAACTAGACTACATCCAAAGGGAAGTAATCAGTGGGGTGAGGAAACACAACAATTTCCCATGAGGTTCACTAGAAGGAACTGGAAATTTTAACCTACAGAAGATTCGAGGGCAATGATAGTTAACTTCAAATTATACGTCAGATATTTGAAAGACCATTAGAGAGCAAAGGAATCAGACATGTTCTCATGAATGGTAGGTAGACCTAGAGTTAATAAATTAAAGTTAGAAGAGATAGATATCTTATCAATATAAGGAAATTGCACTGGGTCTTCTTTCAATATCCTCTACTGCTACAAGCTTGATTTATTATTATTTATTTAAATAACTCAGCATGTTGCAGAATCTAGGAGGAGGCCTTAGGACTCACCTACACCCTACTGTCTGAGGCTGTAGTATAGTTATATCCTATTAGGAAACCCTGGTGGTGTAGTGGTTAAGAGCTACTGCTGCTAACCAAAAGGTCAGCAGTTCGAATCCACCAGGAGCTCTTTGGAAACTCTATGGGGCCTTTCTATTTTGTCCTACAGGGTCGCCATGAGTCGGAATCAACTCGACGGCAATGGGTTGTTTTTTTTTTTTATTAAATGCCTAGAAAATTTTTACTTCTTGTAAGTATTAATGTCACCTTGTGAAAATGCGGAAGAAAAAGAGTAAATTTATAGGTCTTGATTTCAACCTTATGACAAACTCTTCAGATACAATTTGCACCCCATTAATTAACTTCAAGTGTTTTGTATTGTTGCTTCTGATGTGGCCTGTTTAAAATACAAAGAAAACTACATGGAGGAGCTAACACTGTCAAAAGATGAGATACAGGCAATAGGAAGAGGTGTCCTGGATAAGAAGACAGGGGAGGGATGATCCATCCAGTCTAGATGGGCAAGGAAAGAGTGCAAAGTAATTGGGTCACAGGGCATCTTAGCATTCAAGAATAGAACCACAGGTGTGCGGCATGCTTCACTTTCTTCTCTAAAGATGTAATCCTTGCATTCAAGAAACATATATATATATACACACATATATATATTACATATGTATATATATATACATACCTGTATATGTACAGGGCCAACTTCATGGGCATGGAATCTGTACAGTTGCACGGGGCCTCATGCTTAGAAGGGCTCCACATTTGGTTTAATGTTCTGCTGTCACAGTCTTAAAATGTTTAATAATTTTTAAACATGGGCCACATATTTTCATCTTGCACTGGATCCTGCAAATTATGTATGTGTGTGTATATAAAATCTTAGAAGTAAAAGGTACCTTATCATTTGTCTAATTGAACATTCCTTTCCACTTCTATTTCTTCCATTCTCCGTGTTTTTCTATAACATAGATGCCTCATTATTCGTTTCTGCTTTTATTTTTCATTTTATAATTATACCAGTAGTGAATACTTAAGCTATGCTCTTTAGGTTATTTTTTAATGAATAAACATAGATGAATATATATGTACATATATTGCTCCTTCTTTCATAAATTTGATCATACAATATATATTCTACTCCTTGTTTCACTTCATGCCATGCATTAGAGATCTTTACACGTGGGCACTTACAGATAATCGTGATTCCTGAAGATCACTAATGGTAGTTTATCTACAAGTGATTATCTGGACTGGAAGATCTGGATTATTTCAGTGTAATAGGTACTCTCTTGTTATTTCTGCATGTTTTGGACTTCATCTTTCTTTTGACCATGTTTAGTCTACACTTTCCAGTTTTTGAAGATTACTCCTTTTAATAGAAAGATGGAAAAATATAGAAATGATGCCATCCATTCTCTCTCTCTCATCTGTCAGAACTATATTAATTATCTTGAGCAAGAGGCCTAATTCTTCCTTCTTATTTTTCTGCTCAGTAGCGAAAAATATTTTCAGGCTTGCTTCAAGATTTTTTCATTTCCCACAAATCTTAGCTGATTCTGGACTTTTAATTTTTTGATACTATTTTTAGATATTCATGTCATTCTTTTGGATTCTTTTGGATTCTTTCTTACCTCCCCTTTTTGTGATTTATGCTTATCTTCTCAAAGATAAAAATCTGCGCTCATCAAAGAGTTCTCTGGGTTACCTATCTGCCTCCTCTGTTTTATCCTCATTGAATTAATTAAGGTAATACTAATTCAAAAGGAGCCCTGGTTGCACAGTAGTTAAGCACTCAACTACTAACTGGAAGGTCAGCAGTAGGAACCCACCAGCCACTATGTAGGAGAAGGATGTGGCAGTCTGCTTCCGTAAACATTACAGCCTTGGAAACCCTGCTGGGCAATTCTACTCTGTCCTAAAGCATCACTGTGAATTAGAATCTACTCCATGACAATGGGTAATACCAAATCAGACAATACTTTGAGGCGATCCTCCTCCACAATCCCCTAAGCTATTTTATTTGTTAGAATATTTGATAATTGATCATAACTTTATTTTCTTTGATCTCTAATAAAAAGTGTTTAATTCTTGAGTCATATACCCGAAATAAGCTTAAATAACAAGGTGTTAAGGAGGCATTTGTAGTGTGGGCGGGACAAAAGATCTGCTTGTCAGGAGAAAAACGTAGAACAAAATTCAAATTCACAAACAAAGACTAGACTTACTGGTCTGACAGAGATCAGAGGGACACCTGAGACTCTGGCCCCTGGACACCCTGCTAACTCAGAACTGAAGCCACTCCCAAAGTCCACCTTTCAGCAAATGATTAGACAGGCCTACAAAACAATAACACACATGAAGAAAGTGTTTCTTAGTTCAATCAAGTATACGAGATTTAATGGGCAAAAGCAAAGATAAGAAGGCAGGAAAGGACAGGAAATCTGAACTAGTGAACACGGGGAACCTGGGGCATAAAGGGAAAGGGGGAGAGTGCTGACACCTTGCATGGATTGCAACCAACATCACAAAAAAAAATCTGTGTATAAATGTTTGAATAAGAAACTAATTCACACTATAAACTTTCACCTAACACACACACACACACACACACACAAAGACCTGCTTGTGCGTAACTCAGACCAGGTACTAAGTTAATGTTAGTGGAATGAGTGAATGTATGAATTTAAGACCAAGATCATATAATATTTGCTCCTTTGGATAAATACATACTTTAGCTAAGCTCAGTTGTTATTGCAGGGTTGCTTTCTTCTATGGTTCATTTCTTGCCTTTCAGCCTTGAGCTACGTATGGAGTAAAATCCTAATTTAAATGTGAAATTCTTACAATTTTTAAAAGGCAGCTTCCTTTAAAACTCAGTCTAAACACAATAGTAAGTTCTTATAATTTTTGCCATAAAGCAAAATGGCATATAATAATAAGGTATTTGACCATTTGTCTACAGTTTTATGAAAACAATAAAATTAAACCAGAACTCTCTGAAATACTGTGAGAATATTTTGTGTGTGTGTTTGAATTTTCTGTGGAAGAGGGTATATAGCTTGCATTTGTCAGATTCTTAAAGGGGTTGAATACCTCCATATTAAAGAACAGCAGACAAGACATAAATGTCATGATAATAAAAATGAAACAAATTATGTTTTTGGCATTTATTTACTAAATGTAATTTGTAAACCATGTTAGTTTAAAAAATCAGGTGCAAAGCTCTTATAATAACTGAAAATAAATTTCTGACATAGATAACTTGCATCTCTCTCTTTTTTTCTTGGTTAATCAGACCAGAGGTTTATTTTATTGATCTTTTCAAAGAACCAGCTTTTGGTTTTGTTGATTTTTCTCTGTTGTTTTCCTGTTTTTAATTTCATTGATTTCTGCTCAAATTTTAATTGTTTGTTTATTTTTGTTTATACCACATCTCTTAACATATTAATCATCAGTTAGTTTAAATTCTGTATGATAACTGATGCATTTGAATTACGGTGTTGGTGAAGAATATTGAATATACCATGGACTGCTAGAAGAACGAACAAACCCTGTCTTGGAAGAAGTACAGCCAGAAAGCTCTTTAGAAGCAAGAATGGTGAGACTTCATCTCACATACATTAGACATGTTATCAGGAGGGACCGGTCCCTGGAGAAGGACATCATGCTTGGTAAAGTAGAGGGCCAGTGAAAAGGAGGAAGACCCTCAACAAGATGGATTGACACAGTGGCTGCAACAATGGGCTCACATATAGCACAGTTGTGAGGACGGCACAGGACCAGGCAGCATTTTGTTCTGTAGTACATAGATCACTATGAGTTGGAAACTACTTGATGGTACCTAATAACAACAACATGATAATTCCAACATCTGTCACTTCTCAGTCTGATTGTAATGATTATTTTGTCTCTTTGGACTGTGGTTTTTCTTGTCCTTGACATGCCTTGTAATTTTTTGCTGAAAGCTTGAAATGTATCGAATAATAAGAACTTTGTGTGTGGATTTGTGTTAATATGGCTAGGAGTCAGGCTGGGTTTATGCTTGTTGTAGCTGTAGGTGCCAGAGGCTTCAAAGTCTTCTGGTGTTCTTGTTTTTGTCTTTCGTCTTGGCTCTGGGCTTCCCTGAGTATTCCTCCTCAGAGAGAGTCTGTATCTTGCAGCTCTTTCAGCTGTAATCCACTGTTTTTATATGGGAGCCCTGTTGTGGTGGTGGTAATGTGTGAGAGACAGAGAGCATTCTATAATCTTCTGAGGAAGTCTCAGTCTTTCAGTGGGCCTGTGTCTTGGGGCTGTGACTGTCACAAGTGTTTCTCTGGTAGTACAGCTTTTTTTCCTCCAGTCTCCTATTCTCTTACCTGACTGCAGGGTTCCCAATCTATTTATTTGAAGCCTTGTTGACTATTTTTACCCTCCACTCCCCCTTAGATGGGACAGATGAGACAAGAAGGCTGGATGGGGCTGGAGTGGGAGGAATGCACTTACCCCAGCTAGAATAAAGCTTGGCAAAGTCTTTTCCCCTGGAGAGCAGGCTCGTGTTATAGAAAAAGATATAGGTATATTTCACTATGATTGCTTATCTCCTACCCTGGCCAGGGCCAGAAGGGAATCTTCCTGGGATCTTTACCATGAATACCTGGTGGCATTCTTTGAGGTAAACCCCACCAAAGCGTGGAGGCCCTGTTTAAGGCTGCAGCCCCAGAAGTTTCCCACTCTCACAGTAGTCCACACAGCCTCCAGCAATTTGTCAAATTATCATTTAAGTATTTCTACCATTTCTGGAGTCCTGGTGGCACAGTGGTTCAGAGCTTGGCTGCTAACCAAAAGGCCAGTAGTTCGACTTCACCAGCCACTTCTTGGAAACCCTATGGGGCAGTTCCACGCTGTCATATAGGGTCTCTATGAGTCATTATTGACACAATGGCATTGGGGTTTTTTTGTTTTTGTTTTTACCAGTTTCTGGCTCCAGCATCTTCTGCTCCAGGTAAGTGGATCTCAGCTGTGATTCCTTGGATGTGCCTGTTTCTCCAGATTTTATGGTGGTGGTTTGCACTGTGATATCAGTTTCCTGATGTGCCTAAGAAAAGTTGTTGATTCTTAGTTTGTCCATTTTTTTCTTATTGTAAGGATGAAAGTGATGACTTCTAAGCTCTTTACATGTCAGAGCTGAAACTGGAAATCCATTTAGAATATATTTAATAATTTATTCATATTCTAGTTATTTTTTGCTTATTTATATAAAATGATAAAATCTGTAAAAATATAAAATAATAATTTAAAACTTTCTTTACCTATTTTGTCCCATTTTCATGGATATCAATGCATATCACCAAAGTTTTCTATTGTTGTTGTTGTATTTCCCAGTATTTCCATGAGGCAGATATTAGCTTAAAGTCTTTGTGTCAGTTTCCTCATTAGTAATACAGAATATTAATAGTACTTGTCTTTTAGGATGATTATGAAGTTTAAATGAGATAATGCATATAAATGCTTAGCATAGTAAATACAGAGCATAAAAGATGCTCCCAATAAAAGTTACCTTCTTATGAACATTTTTATTGTTAATCTCATTCTTCAGATAGAAAAAATGAAGTAAAAGAATTTTTTTCTCCATTCACTTCTCATTTCTGGATTCTTCTTTTTAGAATTTTCTGCACTATGACCTGCAGCTAGTGGCAGAGAAGTGGGAGCCATGGCCTTGGCCATGCTGGAACTCTGCCAGATAAAGTGCCATCATCCTAATTGTGTGCCAAGCCACAGTTCAGTGAATTAGTTTCTCGAAACTCTTTCCTCTTCCCACATCCCAGCAGCATAACACAGCCTATACAATTGCTTTGGATCACTCCAACATGAAAGTGATTCCTGGAGAAAGGCACCAAGTATTCCTCTTGGCTAGTCTCTTGCAAAATTTTGAAAAATTAAGACAAAACAAAACCTCTTTGAATCTTCAGTTATGATAGAAATGTTGTATTTTGGAAGACTTCAATTGGTTTAACTTTATTTTTCTAAGAGCTAATTCTCTCTTTTTCTATTTTGCTATTATTAGATTATTGTACTGAGCTATTGGTGGTGGAAGGGAGATGGGTTGAGCAGTTTCAAAAAAGGTCTTGCACGATTCAGAACTGCACAGCCATAAGCTCATTTCTGAAACTCCATTTATAGCAGGGGCCAAGGCTGGAAGTTCTGACAGTGCCTTAGGGGAGCATTCTCCTCTGAAAAGTGTGGCATTGAATAATGATGAACACCAGTGCAAACCAGGGCCCATTTAAATAAATTCAACTTTAAAAGAAGCCTAAATCTTAATAAGTCTTCACATGAACTTTTAGCAGGCAGGTTTTCTGAATTTATATGTAGAAGAGAGAAGAAATCGAGTCTCTGCGTCATAATCCCTTACATTTTTGTTACATTTGCTTCTTTGGGTCAGTTTTATACTCTGTAATGATACCATTCCCTTTCTCTCGAAGTTACAGTAAATTTTCATACACACATAAATGTTTTAGTGTTTAATGCTTTTCTGGTCTTAGCGGGAAACTTGACGGGACAGTAGAGGTTTGTCTAGTCCAGCTCCCCGTATGTGCCAACCTAGTGTTGTTTGTCCTTGTTAGGTGTCATTGAGTCAATTTCCACTTACGGTGACCTCATGTGACAGAGCCGAACTACTATAATCTTTATGGAAGCAGATTTCCAGGTCTTTTTAATAGTCTATCAAAAAATGATGGTTTTCTAGGCTTTCATTTAAAATATCCAAAAAAAAAAAAAAAAAGGAATTCCATAACCTCTTTGGAGCCCTGATGGCACAGTGATTAAGAGTTCAGCTGCTAACCAAAAGGTCAGCAGTTTGAATCCACCAGCTGCTCCTTGGAAATCCTCTGGGGCAGTTCTACTCTGTCCTATAGGGTCGCTATGAGTTGGATCAATAGGATGGCAACGGTTTGGTTTTATTTATTTATTTTTTTATAACCACCTTCTTGTTTCTATAAGTGTATAACATCCTTAATTTTGAGAAATTTTTATAATCCAGTAGCATTTGATGTAAAAACCTTTGCAGGTTATGAAATGCTTTTTTAGCTTCATCTCATTTGATCCTTTAATGACATGTCAACAAGGGAGAGCAGGCAGTTTTTGTAGAATCTTTATACGACTGAATCTGCATGTTCTTCTAGAACTGCGGGGTATCAAGGCAACCTTCTAGAAACAGTTTTTAAATGAGAGTCTATGTCTCCTGCTGGGACGTGCAGGAGATTTTGCATTCCGCGTCCCCAGGATTCTTGTTCCCAAAGAGGAAGGGACAAAGTTTGCCCCAACCTCTGGTAGGGGGTGTACCTAGGGATGGCTGGATGTAGGGAACCCCAAAAAGCAGGAAACTGACCCTAAAGTAGGGGGCCCGAGGTGGTACAATCGATCAAGCACTTGACTCCTAACCAAAAGTTTGGCGGTTCGAACTCACCCAGAGGCAACTCAGAAGAAAGGACTGGAAATCTGCATCTGCAAGGTCACAGCTTTAAAAATTTATGGAACACAGTTCTACTCTGCACATGGGATCGCCATGAGTTGGAATGGACTTGACTGGCAACTGGCCCCCGGACATTAGTCATAACTTTAAGAAGGCCTTTCGTAATTAAAAGTAATTCTTGGCCCAAAGTAATTACCTTAGTTGATCACTATCATCACATATTCTTTCATTTTCTTTAAGAAACTTTTCACTCTCTGTTATTTACCTCCTTAGTATCTGTCTTGCTCCCATAGAATTAATAATTCCTTAGAGTGAGGACTTGATCTTTCTCGGTTATCACTGAATCTTTAGAACCTAGGATAATACCTGAGAGATAATAGTAGCTCCATAACTACTTCTGCCAGTGACACCAGTTCCAGGTCCAATATGAGTAAGTTTGAGGGTAAAACAAAACAAAACAAAAAAGTTGCCCTTGAATTGACTTCAACTCATGACAACTCTGTGTGTGATAGAGTAGAATGGTGCTCCATAGGGCTTTCTGTGGCTGATTTTCAGCAGTAAATTGCCAGGCCTTTCTTCTGAGGCACCTGTGGGTGAACTTGAACTGCCAATATTTTGCTTAGCAACTGACAGCATTAACCATTTGTGTCATCCAGGGACTCCAAGCTTGAGGGTAGTATCTATTAAATGACCTCTATGCTGGTCCTCTAATATCAGCTATAGAGGTTAGGACCAAATCTGTTCAATTTGTCTCATATAGCATTGAGTAAAGGAGTCTATTCACTCTACTTTAAGCAGCGGGATGAGACCAACCAGAGGTATAGGCCTCAGTTATGCCCCTGAGAGTCCCAGTCAACTGTGCATAAGTCTCAGGGGGACAAGCAGGTCTTATTTCAGACAGCCAGGATGTAGTGCAAGGCCAGTCTATTACCCATTACTACATGTGCAATAGAGTTTAGACTGACCTGCTGATCTTTGGTATCATTGTCAATAATAACTGTTGGATTCCCAATAAAACAACCCCCATCCACAATGGAGAGATAGTCCCTGGCCCATGGCTTATATAACACAGGTCACTCTGGTTAGGGATTTGTTGTGAAATTTGATTTGGATCACCACTGCATTGCTTTGATTAAGCGACAGGGGCAGCATCACTGAGTGGTTGCAGCCTTGTTCACCATACATGTCGTAACCCAAGGCCACTTAGGCAAGCAGTGTGCTCAACCAAGTGGTCATCGTCCTTGTGATCTAAGACCTTGTCAATTCCCAAAGAGAATCCTGAGGGCTGGACTAGAATTAAGCTTAAACCTTCTAGGTCCACTTTTGTCTGGCTGCCACCCAAGGAGTGGACTACCCAGGCTGGCCCAGTGTTGCTATTAGGGGAAAGATTTAGTATATTCAGGAATGATCAGGGTTAGAGTGATGCATCAGAGGGTGTGCATTACAGATGAGGAACACTAAGCTTGGAGAATCCACTGCTTTTATACTAAGCAGTATGTAAACCTGCTCTTTGTCTTGAAGGGAATTATTATCTCACTCCCTGAAGGTTGCTTGTTGCGAACATAACCTTGGAAAGTGGCCTGTGTACAGACTGATCAGAGCATTGTATTGTTGGTATACCCAGCTTGACCTGGAGCAGTGTCTCTCCCAACCGAAACTATAAGGAACAGTCTTCTGAAACTTATTACTGTCTTTCCTGATAGGAAGTTTTTTTTAACATTACTTCAGCGTCCTTACTAAGAAGATCCACAGGAAAAGTTTGGTCTTAGTGTCAAGAATAATGGTGCTTCTCACTAACAATTGTAGGTATTGAAATTGATCCTTTTTCCTTCTTCTTGGCTGCTGGGGAGGTTATAGTCAAATACGTGGCTCAATTCTAGCACAGTCCTTGACACAAGTAGGTTGTTAATAGATAGTGCTAATGAAGTAGATAGAACCTTGAAGTGAGAAGCGCATTGTGTGCTGTACTGTCTCCTGACTCCATCTTATCCTCTGCTCTCTTATCCCTTTATCTCGCTTTTCTTATTATTTTAATTTGAAATAGTAATAAGCTGTAATTCAAATCCAGGTCTTCTAACGTCTATTCCAGTGCTCTATGCTATGTCTAGCTCTGTTCTCTTTGAGGTTGGAGAACAGAAGCTCAATATCTTTATCCTAAAAAAATTGTGAGGAAAGTTATTCAACCGCCCACCATTTGTCTCCTCCTGTGTCCCCACCCTCTTGGCCCTGTTTCCAACGTGTTAGTCAGTTTCGTTGTTTTTCTCAGTCCTCCAGATTCTCCAGTGTTTTGTACACATAGACCCAGGCAAAATAGCCTTATTTAATGCTAACTTGAGGATTTCTCCTTATCTTTTTTCAAGCCAATTCAACATTCTCAAACATCTTAGCTGTGCAGATGACTGGGTAACCATTGAAACCTCCCCTCTGCCCTGGAAACAATACCACACTCAGGCAGGTTCATTGTCCTTCATCCTGTTTTGGACAAATCATCTCACTCTTTCTTTCATTTCTTTTTGGATTGAAAAATTTATGAGGCTTTATATGTTGTAATTTCCTGCTATAGGAAGACAGGAAAGTACATTGTCGGTCCCAGCTAGGATCAGGTAAACACTTACTACTCAGAAACTGCCTACAGGATTAAAATAGTTTTCACTATATAAATGCTTGATCATTTACTTGTTTAGGCAACAAAAATAAAAAGTAGCTGAAAAGTTAGGAGGTATATTGTATGATCAA
Organism: Trichechus manatus latirostris; assembly: GCF_000243295.1. Lineage (NCBI taxonomy): Eukaryota > Metazoa > Chordata > Mammalia > Sirenia > Trichechidae > Trichechus > Trichechus manatus. Next base: position 2,485,387 of record NW_004444048.1, on the reverse strand, counting down.
GAAGGTGGGTGAAGTAACCAAAAGTAATTTCTGACCAAATCTGCTCACTGGAGTATGATCCAATTGATTTTTCTGTCCTGGAAAAAGTCAGCAGGAAAGCAGCCATTTTGGGCATGCAAAACAGTGTAGTTTAGAGTGCAATACTTAATATATTCTGTCTTAAATCAACTTGTTAATTAAATTCTAAATTTGTTTAAAAACATTAGCATCAATGAGAAGACAGGAGGTGAAAGCCCCAGATACCTGGAGAATGAAATGTAATTTGTTCTCTTTAAATAATTTTCCAAAATTAAAATAATAGATATTTTTAGTGATGTTTTTAACAACCTCCTCATTTTATGTGATTTTGTAATTCCTTTGTTAACCATATATCACTTTTTATATAATACAGTTGTAAAACAGCACCAAATATCCTAAGGAAGTAATAGAAACAGGAGTCATCATGATTTCCTAGACCTAAACATCGAAAAAGTCTCCTGGAACTCAAGCTTAAAATATTATTTCTTTGCTTGACAATTAGTTCTGTTATCAATTTTACATCAGCAAAATATATTAATCATTGCCCCTTTCCTTACAAATAAAATCAATGTATCTCACTGCATGTAAACCTCCTTCTCTATATATTTATGATAAAATTTTTTGTAGCAATAGAGAACACGAAATATATTGAGAAAGCTAAGCCTGAAAGAAATCCACATATTAGAAGCAACTATTCTTATATGTTTATGCCTAAATCCCCCCACATTGTATACTCATTATATAAAATTAAAGGAAAGAATTCAAATTGAAAAACAGTAAATTAAGAGACAAGATGTGGGGGCTACATGTTATTTCACTTGAATAAAAGCATACTTGTTGTTCTCTCCTGTTTTTTCTCCCAGGAATAGGAAATTTAACAATCAGAATAATAAACACTCTTCACTAGTAAGAGTAGTGCAGTTGTGGTTTTGGTTGTGTAAAGTATCTGGGTTTTATACATTATCTCCCCTTTTCAAAACTGTAGCTGAAATAAAAAAAAAAAAAAAAGGTTCATTCTAAATACTTACTCAAGTGGGAAAGTTCAAAAACTATAATCCACTTTTTAATGTATATGTTGCCTCACATTTCCGTCAACTTCGGCAACAAAACCAGTGTTGGCAGTTTTACCAACTGTTTTTAACCAGTTAGTTCAGTCTGGCTCTCAGTTGTTAATACAGTACTACCGATCCTTAATTCATAGAACCACAGGGGAATGTTTAAATAAAAGAACACTCGATTTCATAGCAGTTTTTAAATGAAAACATATGTATCTGTAATAGGGCTTTAAAAGTTTTTTTTCAGTAAGAACTTAATATGTGGCATCTGTTAGGTGTAGGGTGTCTTTTTCAGTTTTTTTTAAGAGGCACATTGGGCCCAGTCAACTTGATAGTTTAGGTATCTCAGAAGTTGTCAGGATTAAGAGCACCCAAGGAACAAAGATTGTTGTCGGTTTATTTTTTATTTTATTTTTTTTTTCCTTCTATAGATAATTCTTTATATCCTGTTTACGAAGAAAAGGAAAGAAAGAAAAGGAAACTTCAAAATACTTTTTCAAAGCTAATTGATTTGGAGAAAATCACTTTTAATATGCATATTTAGTTTGATGAAACAGGTAAAAATAGACCACTCATGTATCTAGGAATCTTACAAAATATTTAGGGTTCCTTTGAAGTGCGTCAGTGCTGGAGTTCATAATTACTAAACTTAAATCATTATTTTATAGTACCCTCTTGTTAATGGGGTGAGGGCTAACACCCTGATTTTTTAAAAAAATAAAAATGAATTAAGTCATAACCATTAAGATGGCATATTTGCTCTCTTGCATCACTTAAGTTTCCCTCCACCTCTCAATTCATAGGTTTTCATGTTTATCAGTATCTCTCTGTCTGTATTCTTTAGGATTCTCAAGCATCTTGTCTTATTTTTAACATAAATGAATACATTCAAAATGAACCTTGTGTAAATCAGCGGGATTCAAATATTGTATACGCCTAATATTTCCTAACATTCCCTCAAAATCTCCAAATACGTTGGAGGGATTGAGATTGCCTCACAAATTTTTAGAGAATCTTGAATACTTTGGACAAATTGTAAAGCCCTTTCTTGTTGATAATATTTCCAGTTTACCACTGGTTCCCCTAAAAAGGAAACTAGAATATGGAGATAATAGACTGATACAAAGCTCGGTTGGTATGCCTTTATTTTTTCCTGTATTTTGAGAGCTATGTATACAGTGCATCTGTATATGAATATATGCATCTATATATGAATATATGAATGTATGTTACATATACATGTAAAAATAAATATTGAAAGGCAGTATAGTAAAGTGGTTAAGAGCATGAGTCTTGAAGCTAGAGAATATTTTGCATCTAATATATAGCATATATATGTTGTTAAGGAACCCTGGTGGCGCAGTGGGTAAGCGCTTGGCTACTAACCAAAACGTCAGCGGTTTGAACCCACCAGCCGCTCTGCAGGGGAAAGAATGGCAGTCTGTTCTGTAAAGATTACAGCCTTGGAAACCCTATGGGGCAGTTCTACTTTGTCCTATAGGGTCACTATGAGTCGGAATCAACTCAATGGCTATGGGTTTGGGCTTTTTTTTTTTAATGTATGTACATATAAGTTTCTCTTATTACTTGCTGTTGATTTATGGCAACCCCAAGTGTGCAGAGTAGAACTGCTTCATAGGGTTTTCAGGGCTGTGACCTTTATGAAGCAGATCGCCAGGTGTGTCTGTCTTCTGAGGCACCGATGGGTGGGTTCAAACTGCCAATCTTTTGGCTAGTAGTCAAGCACTTAACAATTTGTGCTACCTACTTATATATGGCAAATTTAAATTTTCTTGGAAATTTCACTGTTACCAGTGATCAGTGTGAGTGAAAATACCAGCTCATGTCTGGAGAGTCCATCGTATGAATTTTGTATTTTAACTCAACCCATTTAGCGAAATGATATTTTCCACTGAAAACTGGCCCTAATAGGAAACGTACATGTCAGAAATGAGAAGTGGAAAAGCATAGTCTTCAAGCTGGACGAATTTGGGTTCGCGTCCAGGTATAACCACTTAGAAGCTGTGTGGTCTTGGGCAAGTAATTTGACCTTTCTGAGATTCAGTTTTCTCATCTGCAGAACAGGAATGTAACATTTCTTGGAAGTTTGTGGTGATGAGAGACAAAATATGTGAAAAAGCACTCGGCTAAGAGCCTGGAATATAGTAAATGCTTGATAAATGGAAATACTGATCTTTAATGTGTCAGTCCTACTTCAAATGTGGGTGTGTGTATATATATATACATATATATATATTTTAAAGCCCATCACAAACAAACATCCCACTGGAAATTTTCGATCAGCTTTGCTGTTGCTATATAATGATCACAGGTTAGTCCTAAGGGCATGTGGTTTCAATAACCATAAGTGGCTGAAAGTTCTGTTGCCTGTAGGAGCACAAGGGGAGAAAAGGTTGGCATAATTGAAGTTTCATTACTATCTCACCAAGCAGCTAGAAACTTTCCATCTTCTCTCCTCTGCCCAGTTAGCCTTCCCCTGCCAATAGTGTGTTCCTCCCAGAAGCTGTTACACTAAAGAAACAGTAGAAGCTGAACCCTGAGGAGGTGGCTCTGCTCTCCACGGTGGGGTCAGTCTAAGCAGGCATGTTTGTGACTGATTGGTCTGAGACCCAGATGGAGACTCATCTGTCCCTTCTTCTTCACTGAGTATACAGAGAGAAAGGGATTAAAACTCAGGGAATATTCACCATAAACGGCAATCCCTTTGCAAATGTTTTGTATTTTCATATAGTAAGTAGTGAGGGGCAATTTTGTTGGTAGCTAGGCCTGATATGTCTCTTACATACTATTTAAGGATCTGGGCCTGACATAGTAATAGCTTATTTGAAAAGCAACTACATAGGTATTATGAGAACAAACCATTCAAAGTATGTCAAGAATTCTTAAGAAAAGTAACACTTAAATTGAAGGTGTAGTACAACTATTGATAGATTATTAAGCCATATATACAGGTGGCTCCACCTGGAAGCTTGCATGATATATGAAATGTGAGGAAGAATAAATACAGGGAAGGTGTTTCTTGCACATACACAGAGAATTTTTTCACACACTTGGTGAGGCCACATTGATCCAGCTGTTTATTATTATTATCCATGGTCTCTCTCATTAAATACTTAAGAAAACATAGTCAAATTGTTTAAGGATACACATTTAGAATGCCATATCTAGAGCTATATCCAAGCAGCAAATGATTACACTGCTTATACATTCTAAGCTGATGATAGTCCTCATGAAAGTCTTGAGCTTATTTGATTGTTCTGTTAATTACTGGGCTCTCTGCTATCAAATATTTGTGGAAGAGGAAGCTTTTCTTTGTGGGAGTGAATAGTAACTGTGCTTAAACACTTTGAAATTTTTGTCTGGAGTTATTAAGATTTGCATTTCTCACTTTCGTTCCAAGGAAAGGTGTTTAGCCGTTTTTAGAAAACAGGTACCAAATAATCAATCGTCAAACATCCCAGAAAGTTTCCACCCTAGACAAGTGCAAAATCTCAGGTATTAGCAATCCACCTCCAGAAACAAGCCCACAAAGGGTGGAAAGGGTGAGAAAGGAGGTACCACTTCTAGGTGAATATATTGCGTGCATTAAGAAACTATATTTGCTTACTAACTGCCTTTTAGAAACCAGCCGGAAAAAGTCTGAGAGAGCTCACACACTGAGACAGGCAAGCAAGCCCTAAGCCTCTCTCCCATGCTCCTCCAGTGCCCTGTTCTTCCAGGCGCGTGAAGAATAAACAGAATGTGGTCATTGATCTCCTGGTGGTGTTGTTGCACTCTGGGAAATGCTGGAGGTGCCCAGGGACACGACGCAGTCAATGGATGAGCGTCTGAAGAAAATTACAGAGATGAGGACAGAGAACATGCAAAGCAGCATAACGCAAAAGGCGTGGTGAAGGGAACAGCGAGAAAAAGAAACGTGTTGCTCAAATTGTTGTTTCTCAGTCCCGTCCTCCATCACATCACCCTCTTCCAAATCCTCTGCCTCCCTCGTTACCCCTCCCCCGCCTCTTTCTTGACACCAGTTCTAGAAGATCACTGTAAGCATCCCCCGCCCCACCCTGGTTTGAGATTTATTAGTTTTTTTTCTTTTTCCCCTGGCAAACAGGCAGCTGTTTTAAGTCAATGAAAGTAAGATTAGAAGAGATAAGCGCTGGAGCAGCCCGGGAGCTGTCAGAGCACACACTTGAATTAGCCCCAGTTTATGCTCAGGGCATTACCTGCAGAGTTTCTTCTGATGGTGTTTGTAACTCTGAGGGTCTCTCTCTCGGCTTCACGGACTCAAGTGTCGCAGAAGAAGGAGCTTCGAAGCCCAGAGCCGAGCCTTATTCACTTCTCAGTATCATTCCCTGGTCTTGGGCATTGGTTTTTTGGCTTCACCCACGCAAAACAAAACCAGTTCAACCACCCCGGAGACAAAAATGAGAGCGCCTCAAAACTTTTCTCTTTCCCCACAGGAGTAGGTGGGTGCACAGTGCTGGCGGCAGCAGCCGGCGGCGGGGACCTGCGGGCGCAGAGCCGGGCTCAGGGAGGCAGTGGCCGCTTTAAAAACCGAACCTCTCCCTGCTCCAGCCTTCGCGCTGGGCAAACGGCGGCTCGCCTCCCAGAAGGTTCCGCGGACACCCGCAGACCCCCACGCGCGCCCTCCCTGCGACATTTACTGTTTGCAAAAGGGGTAGGGGGGCAAGAAGGGGCCCAGGTAATGGTTTCTGGGCAGCGGGCGAGGTTTCGGCGCCGGGAAGAAGTTGACAAAGGGGACTTGACTAAACATGAATGCGTATTTATAGATGCGTTCGACTCGAGTTCCATCGAGATCTAGAGATATCCCTTCTCTCTGCCTCCCTCTACTCCTGCCATTTCATTTTATCACTTCTTTAAGTGGAGGGCAGATTTTTTTTTTGAAACATTCCTGCACGGTGTCGGTAATCACCGCGTTATTTACAATCTAGTTACTCTGCAGCAGACGCGAAAGAAAACTCTGTGGCTCCTTCCCTTCGGATGGACAGAGAGGGCGGTCAGGCGGCGAGCTGCAGGAAGGAGGTCAGGGTGGGTTTGCGGGAGCTCCGGGGCGACCTGGAGGGAGCAGGAGCCCCCGGCGCTGCCCCCGCCACCCCGGTGCCCGCCTCCGCCCTCGCGGCACCCCCCCCTCCCCCGGCGGGCGCCGGGCTGCGGTGACCGCCGGCTGGTGCGCTGCCCTCGCCTCTCCCATTGTTCCCACTGTCTTTTTGCCTTTTGTTATTTGCACTCGCATTGTGTTGTTTGTCTCTGAAGCCGCCTCATGACCAGCAAAGGGATTTCACCTCGTCCTTGAGAGCAACACGGGGAGCGCGAGCGAGCGAGAGACGGGGGGAGAGAGAGGGACACGCGCGCGCACATACACACACCACAGACACACAGACACACAGACACACACACACACACACACACCCCACACACAGTGAAAAAGGCGAACCACCAAAACCCATCTCCAGCCTCCTCCCGGGGGCCCCCAGCCCGCCACTGTGCCACTTTGCATCCCACGCCAGAGGAGACCTTAACGAGATCGGGTAAGGTGCGTGAATCGCAGCGTTTTAACTTTGTTGTTCGTCCCGATATTGTTGTGGGCAGACCTCCAAGGCGCAGAGCTCCCCTCTGCCGCTTGCCTTGCCCGCCACTCAGCGCTGGTTCCCGGCTCCAGCTGGAGATCCGGCGGAGGAGGGAGGGGGCCGGCACCAGAGTTTCCTCAAGTACAGAGGGAGGGGGACTGGGCTGGGGGTAAGGAAGAGGCGGGAGGCGTCTCGAGACTTAAGTGTCCCTGTCATCATTGGGGGGCGGCTGTCCAGGAGGCCCCTGGACAGTGTGGGCTTGAACCCAGACAAGGAAGTGGGCCAACTTTATTTTTTTGTTGGGGAGCCTGCGTACTGTTGCCGGCATTGTTTTTGTGTTTGGCAGTGGAGGTGGTGCTGCGAGATGAGGGTAGGAGTGCGGGGAGAATCCTGGGCAAGTTCATGCATCTCGGCTAACGCCAAGGGACAGACCCTAAAAGTTGGACGAAGCTCCTTAATACTCCCCTTCTCAACGTCTTTTTGTTTCGCTTTCTACAATCCCTCTCGCTACCACGTCTCTCCCCCCCCGCCCCCGAATTTCGGAAACTAGTCTCATCCTTCAGGATTCTAGAGATTTCAGAGACCGAAAGCTTTCTTTTAATTGCAACTACTTCCCTCCTCCCCTAAGTGTACAAAGTGAAGATCACTCACGTGTTGTGTCACTTTAAGCGCGGATTTGGGAAATCTTCCTAGCACGTTGGGGTTACAGAAATAAGAGGCAAGGAAAAGAGGTTATAAGAGTTGAAATCAAATTGAATTTGGAAATGTTTGCATTTGACAGCAGCAGTTTGTTGAGTATTGATCTGTTGGCGTCGGGTGCACACGAAGCACTGTAGAACAACTGTTTACATATTTTAATAGTCATTTTTCTTACACTTTGCAAAGCGGATATATTAATAAATAGATTGACCTGTGTGCAGATGTTGGCCAATATGTTGGCCTCTGTAACTAAATTCAACGTGTGAGGAATGTGAATTCATTTTAATGTCTTCCCTTTTCAACTAAAGCAGGTCAAAATGAGGAATTCTGTGGATATGCAGAGCGATACTCTCATTGTCAACCAATCCGGGCACTCTTGGTGGCAGGCAACTGCACTTCTTCAGAAAAGTTTAGGGGTCTGTTCTGACCCAGTTGAGAGCCTCAGGATATCCAGATATCCAAAGTGGTTTGTTAAGAAGGGCATGAGCAGATTTCCCTTGGGACTGCCTTCAGGCTCAGCACAGTTCTTTAGTTAAGGGTAAGACCAAGGGAAATCTGTGGGATTTTGGGTAATAAGTGTGGGAATCTGCAAAGGGACTAGACAGAGTGATTTGTTTTCTTGCTGCTCATAAATAATGGACCCTAGTACCCTTACACGCACACACACACACACACACACACACACACAAATAGACCAATGAAGTAGGCGTATGGGAGATTTGAAGGAAATGGACGTTTCAATCAGAAAAACAAGAGGAGAGTTTTTGATCAGGATTGCAGGAGTGGGGCTGGATTGCCGAGAGTGATTAGGTTAAGGGCCAGCTGGTTTTAAAGTATACGGAAATGTTTTTTAAGTTTGACTTTTAAAACATTTAAAAGGAGGACCATTTCTTCGACTCCTTACAGAACTGCTCAATTTTGAACTGTCTAATTTTAAAGGAATTCAGCTGTATGTGGACTGCTGTTAGCTCAGATAGGGTAGGAATCTGGTTTCAAATGCAGATACATAGAACACAGTTTCTGGGGGTGCTTCTTCCTGATTTAAATATAGCTCTGAGGCTGACGCCTAGATAAATTCAGCCACAATGATTTAAAATCCTAAGTACTTATGCTGAAAATTCTCTTAGGCATTGTGCAAAGTTCTCCTGCAAATTATGTCATCAACTGTTTATTCCTCAGAACTATCCGAGATAAAAATCATAAGCATCACTTAAAACTGATGCAATACAGCCTTAAATCCTTAAACTGGTGGGGATTGCTTTTGTTTGCCTAAAAGGTAGATCTTTCATCACATGAGTTGTTTAAAAACATTTAATTGTGGGGGTGGGAAGGGATGTGCATAATTATTTAGTTATTTGTGTTAATTATATAGTAGTGTACTCGCTTGGAATTTTTTTTTTTCTTTCTTTTCAGTGGTCTTCTAACAACCTTATATATAAAGAATTAGCAAGGTTTTTTGTCTGTTTGCTTCTTGGTTTAAAAAAAATCTATTTTTGTAGCCTTTTTGAAAGGGCAGTATTGAACCAATCTGACACAAACTCGGAAGCTTAAACTCTGCACCACTTTTATACAGAAACCCTGGATTAGATTTGTTGCTGAGCTTAAGCACTTTTGGTTGAATGGTGTGTTATATACAGGATTCAAAACTCTCAAACTTACTTGGTAAATAACTAAACATTTGAGATCCAGTGGTTATTTCAAGTTAACTTAGTTCTATACATGTAAATGCATATCCTGTTTAGGCTGACACATGGTTTTTTAAAAAAAAGAGTATACGCTTGCAGAGATGCTGTCTATGGAACATATGGAGTAAATAGTAGTAAATAACAAAAGGTTTCCAAATAACGAAAGAGTAAAGTTTATACACTGGTATGACAGTTTCTATTATTTATTTATCTTGTCCTTGTTGGGGGTAGGGAGAATTTAAAATTTTCATTTCTGAGTTAAAGGAATGAATTTAAATGTTTGTAAAAAATTTTTCTTATAAAGTAAATTAAGAATATGATATAATGTTTAAAAGAATATGCTATCTTGTAAAAACTCTGTTCCTCTGAGTGGTAAGTAATCATTGTTTTGAAGGTACGTTCCAATTATATTAAAAAAGTGTAATATTGAGGGCAGGATAAAACTTGTTTTTAGTAATCTAAAGTATGCTGAATTTCAAATAACTTAGAGTTCTAATGTTGAACGCTATTTAGATTTCCAGCAGATATAATTGTTGGATATGATTGATTGGCATAACCTGGATGATTGATCCAGTATCAGATCAGCTCCTATGGTACAGAATGCTGTAATTAGAGTTTTGAAAGCAACCTAGAAAACTTGATTATCTAGGCCTGAAGTCAACGCATTCCTTCACGAACTGGCCACAGTTTTTTACTCTGAGAAATGTAGATTTATTCTAAAGGCGAACAAAGTGCTTGGCTGTTTCAAATAAACTATATTCTGATCTTAGATTTGTAGATAGTTAATAAAAGTCCAGTTTTGTTCCAAGCATTGTTTTAAAACACCCATTTGTAAATTGTCTACATTTGGTTTTCACATGTTAATGATTTGGGATCTGAAACTGGTTTCAGAAAGGCACTTTGGTTTATCTTAAAAAACACTACATGAAACTGTCTAAACAACTCTGTAAATAAACTGTTCCAAATCCCTCAATTTGATGAATGAATTAAAGAATTATGGTTCTTAATCCAATTATGATCAGTCTTGTTATTGCATTTCCCATTTGCGGGAGCTTGGGGACTTGGAATAGTAAATGATTCTCAAATGTGAGTAGGGTCTTTGTTGTTGTTTATTTTCTGTATGTGATGTAATATAAATAATCACTTATACCTGACATTTATGAGAAGGATTTTAGATGTGAAGAAGTTATTTAATGATCTTCAGTTATACCAAGACTTTATTTCCATGAAAAGTTGCTCTTAATGGAAGAATAAAATGAAGTTTTTAAAAATATGAAACAAGAACTAAATCTTTTGTTTGAAAATAACGAATTTCAATATTTAAAGGGGGAGAAATGGAGACCTGAAGACTCAGTCCTTGGGCAGACACTTTTTTCTATATGTATTTAATTTCATTGTGTTTAAAATGAAGGTAAGGTCAGACCTATACTGATTTATGAGTTAGAGAAATTATTTTTAGATTGTTTCCTCCAAGGCTCTACTCTTTAGCTGCATAGTTTCTTTAGAATGCTCACCTGATCAGGGCCCTGAACTTCAGAATGGGCCCAGTTTACTTTGATGAATGTTGCCAAAATCCTGTCCCATTGGCCCAATTTAGCCCCTGGCTTCATAAACTAATTAATTCAAAGGTGTTAATAGCTCATATGATTTAATTCTCTAACTAGATGTTTTCTATTTATTTTTTAAGTTTACTGTGACCCTGCAATTCCTTAGAGAAAGACTGTCTACTTACAGAGATTACGAGTGCCAAGTAAGTGGCCAGGGGAAATATAAGCACAGGGTTTTTTCCAAGATCATACTTTATAGCAAGTGATTGTTCTATCCATAGGTAAAGGTAACATGGAATAAGGGCAGCATGCTAATAAAATTAGGAAATAATGAATACATTTAAAGAATACATTTAAATAACCATATTTTAAAACTGAGCCATTAAAAAAAAAAACAGTGGATCTTGGGGATGGTAATGATGGTAGTAGTGGTATTGAATTCTACAAGTATATGTCCACTCATTTTCTATTGCTTAAAGTTCACTATGAGTTAAAAAACACCTGATTATATTTCTGATGCTCAGTTACTTGTCATTTAATTACTTAACCGTTATATAATATCCCATATCCAAAGGGACAAGTAGTGATGTGATCAAAGGCATGGGGAAAGCTCTGTTTTGACTTCCAGGTGGTACTTACTGGTAGCTCAAGGCACTTTTGTTGTCACTACAGTACCAATTGAAGTCTTGGAGGAAAGGGAATTCAGTGAAGAACTAGGAAGACAAAGAAGCTAGCCCTCTAGCTGTTGGAGCTCCTCCATTTAGGTCTACTTACAGTTCATCCAAGACTTTACTTTGCATTCTGAGCATTCAATGCTCTGTCCCCTTTTTTTAACCTCTAAAGCTAGAGATTATAATGCTCTCTATTAAAGGGATTTTGTATGAATTATATACACTAGATATTGTATGTGAAATTCCTAGCGTTGTAGGTGTTATGAGATAGGTGCCCAGTAAACATTAGCTACATTCTTCTCTCCCTCCTGGTCAAGTCTAGATTCTAATAAAAATTAGGAAATAATGAATACATTTAAAGAATACATTTAAATAACCATATTTTAAAAATGAACCATTAAAAAAAAAACAGTGGATCTTTGTTCTGATAATTAATCATGTCGAAGCTTTATTTTGTACTAGTTTTGAACTTATCTGAGTCTAAGAAGAAAAAATCTATCACTTTCTTCAGGCTGAGAGCAGCACTTTAAAATAGTGATTCCGTTAATGTCTATATATGATCTCTGACAATGTGGTTGTATTAAGATGCTGTATTTGGTGCAAATGTGAATTTTATCTTTTATTCATATAAACGTTCCTTCAGTAATTAACATTTTATCCTACATAATAGGTAAAGGCAGATATAAAGTTTAGGACCTAACTCTAGACTTCTGTTCTTGTTATTCTTTCAAATTTCCTATTCAAAACCCATTGCCATCAAGTCAATCCCGACTCATAGCGAACCTGTTGGACAGAGTAAAATTGCCCCATAGGGTTTCCAAGGAGTGGCTGGTGGATTTGAACTGTGACCTTTTGGTTAGTAGGCGAACTCTTAACCACTGCGCCACCAGGGCTCCAAATATCCTATTAGCAGATATAAATTAGTAAAAAATATATTGTGATTTCATCCATTGACAGTCATCCACCTCTGGATTGTCTTAAGTTATAGTACATGTATATGACTCAAAATGAGAAGAAACAGCTGCAAACATCCATTAGTAATTGGAATGTGGAATGTAGGAAGTATGCGTCTAGGAAAATTGAAAGTTGTCAAAAATGAAATGGAATGCTTGAAGATTGCTATCTTAGGCATTAGTGAGCTGAAATGGAATGGTATTGGCCATTTTGAATCAGACAATCATATGGTCTACTATGCTGGGAATGGTAAACTGAAGAGGAATGATGTAACATTCATTGTCAAAAAGAACATTTCGAGATCTATTCTGAAGTACAGCGCTGTCAGTGATAGGATAACATCCATATACCTCCAAGGAACACCATGACTGTTATTCAAATTCATGCACCAACCACTAATGCCAAAGACGAAGAAATTAACGTTTTTTAAAACCAACTTCTGCAATCTGAAATTGATCAAACATGCAGTCAAGATGCATTGATAATTACTGGTGATTGGATTGCAAAAGCTGGAAACAAAGAAGAAGGATCAGTAGTTAGAAACATGACCTTGGTAATAGAAACGATGCTGGACATTGCTTGATAGAATTTTGCAAGACCAATGACCTATTCAATGGAAATACCTATATGTGGACCTCACTAGATGGAATACACAGGAATCAAATTGACTACATCTGTGGAAAGAGATGATGGAAAATCTCAATATCATTAGTCAAAACAAGGTCAGGGGCCGACTATGCAACAGACCATTTATTGCTCATATGAAAGTTCAAGGTTAAGCTGAAAAAAATTAAAACAAGTACATGAAAGCCAAAATACACTTTGAGTATACCCCACCTAAATCTAGAGACCACCTCAAGAATAGATTTGATGCACTGAGTACTAATGACTGAAGACCAGAGGAGTTGTGGGATGACATCAAAGACATCATACATGAAGAAAGCAAGAGGTCAGTAAAAAGACAGGAAAGAAAGAAAAGACCAAAATGCATATAGAAGAAACTCTGAAACTTGCTCTTGAATGAGAGTAGCTAAAGTGAATGGAAGAAATGAAGAAGTAAAAGAGCTGAACAAAAGATTTCAAAGTGTGGCTTGTGAAGACAAAATATTTATAATGAAATGTGGAAAGGCCTGGAGTTAGAAAAACAAAAGGGAAGAACGTGCTCAGTATTTCTCAAGTTGATAGAACTGAAGAAAAAATTCAAGCTGCGAGTTGCAATATGGAAGGATATTGTGAGCAAAAAAATTGAACGACACAAGAGCATCAAAAGAAGATGGTAGGGAATACACAGAGTCACTGTACCAAAACAACTGGTTGAAATTCAGTCATTTCAGGGGGTGGTATATGATAAAAAACTGATGGTACTGAAGGAAGAAGTCCAAGCTGCCCTGAAGGCATTGGAAAAAAACAAAGCTCCAGGAATTGATGGAATACCAATTGAGATGTTTCGGCAAACAGATGCAATGCTGGAGGCACTCAATCGTCTGTGCCAAGAAATTTGGAAGACAGCTACCTGGTCAACCGACTGAAGATATCCATATTTCTGCCCATTCCAAAGAAAGGTGATCCAACAGATGTGGAAATTATCGAACAATATCATACGCAAGTAAAATTTTGTTGAAGGTAATTAAAAAATGATTGCAGCAGTACTTTGACAGGAACTGCCAGAAATCCAAGCTGGATTCAGAAGAGGACGTGGAATAAGGGATATTATTGCTGATGTTAGGTGGATCTTGGCTGAAAGCAGGGAATACCGGAAAAACGTTTACCTGTGTTTTATTGACTATGCCGAGGCATTTGACTGTATGGATCATAACAAATTATTAATAACATTGCAGAGATTTGGAATTCCAGAACATTTAATTGTGCTCACATGGAACCTGTACATAGACCAAGAGGCAGTCATTCCAACAGGACAGGAGGATACTGTGTGGTTTAAAATTAGGAAACGTGTGCGTTAGGGTTGTATCCTTTCACCATGCTTATTCAATCTCTATGCTGAGCAGATAATCCCAGAAGCTGGGCTGTATGAAGAAGAACCCAGCATCAGGTTTGGAGGAAGACTCATTAACAACCTGCGTTATGCAGATGACACAGCCTTGCTTGCTGAAAGTGAGGAGGACTTGAAGCAGTTATTGATGAAGATCAAAGACTACAGCCTTCAGTATGGATTATACCTCAACGTAAAGAAAACAAAATCCTCATAACTGGACCAGTAAGCAACATCATGATAAACGGAGAAAAGACCGAAGTTGTCAAAGATTTCATTTTACTTCGCTCCACGATCATCACCTGTGGAAGCAGCAGTCAAGAAATCAAACGATGTACTGCATTGGGCAAATCTGCTGCAAAAGACCTCTTTAAATGTTAAAAAGAAAAGATGTCACTTTGAGAACTTATGTGTGCCTGACCCAAGCCATGGCATTTTCAGTTGCCTCATATGCATGTGAAAGGTGAACAATGAATAGGTTAACACTGAAGAGGAATTGATGTCTTTGTATAATGGTATTGGTGAAGAATATTGAATATACTATAGACTGCCAGAAGAACTAACAAATCTGTCTTAGAAGAAGTACATCCAGAATGCTCCTTAAAAGTGAGGATGGTGAGAATTTGTCTCACATATTTTGGACATGTTATCAGGAGGGACCAGTCCCTGGAGAAGGACATCATGCTTGGTAAAGTAGAGGGTCACAGAAAAAGAGGAAAAGCCTCACTGAGATGCATTGACACAGTGGCTGCAACAATGGGCTGAAACATAGCAACGATTGTGAGGATGGTGCAGGACCAGGCAGTGTTTTGTTCTGTTGTACATAGGGTCACTATGAGTGGGAAATTGACTCGATGGCACCTATCAACGATAACAACAATAGTACATGTGGCTAGAGACAAAGTCCATTTGGAAAATGAACTAAACCAGACTTTGTAATATTTTGCCATGTGGAGTTGGTAGTTTCTTCAAAGAATATTCCATAGGTTTGTATGTTTGTTTTAAATTGGGTGCAAGGAAAAAGGCACAATAAATATACCATTGCCTGATTTGAAGAGGTAATGTAGGTAACATGGAAAACTTAGTGGTTGTTTTCTCTCCCTAGTGAATCAGAGAATATGTCCATAAGTACAACTGATCAAAGGTAAAGAAAAGGCCTCTTTAAAAAACAAATGACTTGGTCGTAGCATTAATTTGAGTTCCTCAAGAAGCTGATTCTCATTCTTTTGTACCTAGGGTCGCTGTGAGTCAGAACTGACTCGATGGCACCTAACAACAACAGCAACAACACCAACAAGAAGCTGATGCCAAGATGGTATTAGAAATTTATTGGGGTAGGGAGCATAAGGCCAGGAGAGCCTGTCAACTGTGATCAGATTTGACACTTATGCCAGGAAACAGGGAAGGAAGGAGGATTGGGTAGGAAGAGTCTCAAGGGTAGTACAGTCCAAGAAATGTTTACCTAGGCAGATGAGGAGTCAGCTGTTGTAGAAGGAGAAGGAATCCCCTGCACCGTGCTCAGGCATTGGCTAGGAGCAACCCCATGGAAGCATGGCCTTGGTGCACACGTGGTGCTGGAACCCTAGGAGCAGCTCTTGGGGCACTCAGTCGGTTATATTCCTGCAACAGGAGATCTGAGTGGTGGAGTCGTGTTTTGGCAGTATATCCTAGGGGTTAATAGTATTTGTTCTGATCAGTTGGACCTGCCACTAAAAGACCTGGGCAATTTTCCTGAGCTCTCTGATACTTTATTTGCCTCCACTGAATAATGAGACTAGTGATAATATCACCGAGAGAGTCCTAGTGAAGACTAGATGAGGTTATATGAGATTATGTAAATCCATACCCCACATGGCACAGAGGAAATGCTCAATACATATTGCTCTCCTTTTAGTATTCACAAAATGCTACTGAGCGATGAGTTGAATAGCATTCCAAAACCCGTTGCCGTTGAGTCAGTTCCCACTCATAGGGACCCTATAGGACGGAGTAGAACTGTCCCATAGGGTTTTCAAGGAGTGGCTGGTGGATTCGAACTGCTGACCTTTTGGTTAGCAGCCAAATGCTTAACCACAGCACCACCAGGGCCCCATCGAATAGTATTAGGTAATGATAAATATATTTAACAATAGATACTTAATACAATTAGAAAGGATTGCTTACGCAAGCAAGCATCCTTAATGTTTGCCTTTTTAAAATAGCTCAGTTTGCTTCAGCATTTACTTTCATCAGGTTATAAAATGCACACCAGATAGACCAACTGACCTTGACCATCTTCAGGTAATTTGCCGTAAAGCATGAGGTAGACAGAAAACCGTTCTCTTCATTTCCTTACCCCTCTAGGCTTTCTGTTCAGTCGAGAAGCAACACACACTGTAAGCCTGCATTTTATCTTGAGCCTCAAACACCTGGCGAGTCTTTGCTCCCCCATGTTACTGTTCCTAAACCAACTTGCAGCACCACAAAGCCCTGAACTCAAGTGGCCCTCAGCGCAAACTCCTGCTGTGGTGAGTCACAGAGCCACCAGCACTTTGTTGCGTTAGATTTGATCACTGCCATGAGCAGTCCTTCGATTGTCAGCTAAGAGACCCTTCAGGGAGTTTTCCCTTAATAGAAAGTCTCTTTTCTTCCCTCCTGTTGTAACTTTAAATTAAAAGAAACTGTAGAGGAGCTGGTGGCATTGTAGCAGTTCATTCTTCTGCCCCCTGGGAGAACAACATCTGAGAAAAGACGTTATTGGACTGAGAATTGAGTTGTTGCTATTTTGGGGGGGGGGGGAGCAGTGGTTGGCAATAGAGGAAGAGACCATGCCATTTAGACCCAGTCAGACTGATGATCAGTAATATCATTGAGAGCAATCCTTTTGTATGTACTGGGAAGCATTTTTTGGGTCTAAGACAGTGACCTAGCATGTTAGAGTTTTACGTGGGATTCGGGGAACCACTGGTATTTTGCCCCAGATTTTTAGATGGTTCTGTGTTATACTGTGGGAAACTGGCACTGGGACAACTTCAGAATGGGAGAAGGATGGGAGGCAGGAAAAGAGAGCTAATTTTTGACACATTGCTCAAACAAGTGACCCCTCTGGGCAGTCTGTGCCCAGGATGAGGATTGCTTACCGTGAAGCTTTCTGCATAATATTTTTTCCAACCAGTGAGCACTGATTACTTCACCATCACTAGTTCAAAAGGCTGATGAACTTACATTTGTGAGAGGAAAAGGAAAAGTTATTGGTAATTTTGGTGACGTGTTTCCTAGGTGGTGTTTCTCACTAGTCTCTTGGTTTAATTCTCTGCTGTGCCAGGTTTTGTGTCCTCTGTACTTGCCTGCTCCATCCCTGTTCTGGTTTAGGGACTGCCAAAAAACCTGATGTCTGCTAAGACTTCATGGAGTAATTCATGGCGACTGAAAGCCGAAACTGTTTCATGCATAATACCAGGAACAGACTGAGGTTTGCATGTAAGCTCTTGTGATGCTTGGTGTTACTATGCAGTGTTGGCACTCTTTCATATGTGTCTTGTAGAATCAGTCTCTTTAATTAACTCTTGCACTGGGAACTGCTTTTGAACAAGTTCATTCTCTTTCTTATAATTCTTTCTTGAATTTTCTTTCTTCACTTTCTCAGCCGCATCTCTGCCATACTTTCACTACTACCAGAATAGTTGTGTTTTTCCTACATTAAATAAGGAAATAAAACAATATTTTCTTTATTGTACTTTAGATGAAGGTTTACAGAACAAACTTGTTTCTCATTCACCAGTTAGTACACATATTGTTTTATGACATTGGTTAACAACCCCACGACATGTCAACACTGTCCCTTCTCAACCGTGGGTTCCCTATTACCAACTTTCCTGTCCCCTCCTGCCTTCTAGTCCTTGTCCCAGGGCTGGTGTGCCCCTTTAGTCTTGTTTTGTTTTATGGGCCTGTCTAATCTTTGGCTAATGGGTGAACCTCGGGAGTGACTTCATTACTGAGCTAAAACGGTGTCCAGGGGCTGTACTCTCGGGGTTTCTCTAGTCTCTGTCAGGCCAGTAAGTCTGGTGTCTTTTTGTGAGTTAGAATTTTGTTATACATTTTCCTGTAGCTCTGTCTGGAACTCTCTATTGTGAACCCTGTTAGAGCAGTCAGTAGTGGTAGCCAGGCACCATTTAGTTGTACTGGACTCAGTTTGGTGGAGACCGTGGTAGATGTGGTCCATTAGTCCTTTGGACTAATCTTGCCCTTGTATCTTTAGTTTTCTTCATTCTCCCTTGCTCCCAAAGGGGTGAGACCAGTGGAGTATCTTAGATGGCTGCTCACAGGCTTTTAAGACCCAGATGCTACTCACCAAAGTAGAATGTAGAACATTTTCTTTATAAACTAGGTTATGCCAGTTGAGCTAGATGTTCCCTGAGACCATGGTCTCCACAGCCCTCAGCCCAGCAATTCAGTCCCTCAGGGAGTTTGGATGTGTCTATGTTGCTTCCATGACCTTCCCTTGTACAAGTTGTGCTGGCCTCCCCAGTATTGTGTACTGTCTTACCCTTCACCAAAGTTACCACTTATCTATTGTCTATTTAGTGTTTTTCCATCCTCACCCCTCCCCTCCCTCATAACCATCAAAGATTATTTCTTTTTGTGTGTAAAGTTTTTCATCAGTTTTTACAGTAGTGGTCTCATACAATATTTGTCCTTTTTTGATTGACTGACGTATTTCATTCATAATGCCCTCCAGATTCATCCATGTTATGAGATGCTGCACAGATTCATCATTCTTCTTTATTGTGTATACCTCATTGTGTATATGTACCATAGTTTGTTTATCCATTCATCTGTTGATGGGCATCTAGGTTGTTTCCATCTTTTTGCTTATTGTGAACAATGCTATAGTGAACATGGGTTGCATATATCTATTCGTGTGATGACTCTTATTTCTCTAGGATATATTCCTGGAAGTGGGATTGCTGGATCATATGGTATTTCTATTTCTAGCTTTCTAAGGAAGCACCATATCATTTTCCAAAATGGTTGTAACATTTTGCATTCCCACCGGCAGTACATAAGAGTTCCGATCTCCCCATAGGCTCTCCAAAATTTGTTATTTCCTGTTTTTTTGATTCGTGCCAGTAATGCTGGGGTGAGATGATATCTCATTGTGGTTTTGATTTGCATTTCTCTAATGGCTAGTGATCATGAGCATTTCCTCATGTGTCTGTTGGCCACTTGAATGTCTTCTTTGGTGAAGTGTCTGCTCATTTCCTTTGCCCATTTTTTAATTTGATTATTTGTCTTTTTGTTGTAGAAGTGTTGGGTTTTCTTGTAGATTATAAAGATTAGACCTTTGTCTGCCTTGTAATGTCCAAAATTTTTTTCCCAGTCTGTAGGTTCTCTTTTTACTCTTTTGGTGAAGTCTTTTGATGAGCATAAGTGTTTAATTTTTAGAAGATCCCAGTTATCTAGCTTATCTTCTGGAGTTTGTGTGCTGTTGGTTATGGTTAGCATCCTGTTAATGGCATGTATTAGGGCCTCTAGCGTTGATCCTATTTTTTCTTCTATGAACTTTATAGTTTTTGGCTTTATACTTAGGTCTTTGATCCATTTTGAATTAGTTTTTGTATATGGTGTGAGGTATGGATCCTGTTTCATTTTTTTTGCAGATGGACATCCAGTTTTTCCAGCACCGTTTGTTAAAAAGACTGTCTTTTCTCCATCTGATGGACTTTGGGCCCTTGTCGAAGATCAGGTGACCGTAGGTAGAGGAATTTACATCTGAGTTCTCAATTCTGTTCCATTGGTCAGTGTATCTGCCAGTACCAGGCTATTTTGACTACTGTAGCTGTGTAGTAGGTTCTGAGGTCAGGTAGTGCGAGTCCTCCTACTTTATTCTTCTTCTTCAATAGTGCTTTACTTATCCTGGCCTTCTTCCCTTCCCATACAAAGGTAGTGATTAGTTTTTCCATCTCTTTAAAGAATGTTGTTGGTATTTGGATTGGGAGTTCATTGTATTTGTAAATTGCTTTGTGTAGAATTGTCATTTTCACAATGTTGAGTCTACCTATCCATGAGCATGAAATGTTTTTCCATTTATGTGGCTCTCTTTTGGTTTCTTGCAGTAGTGTTTTGTAGGTTTTTTTATGTATAGGTCTTTTACATCCCTGGTTAGATTTATTCCTAAGCATTTTATTTCTTTAGGGGCTATTATGAATGGTGTTGTTTTCCTGATTTCCTTTTCAGTGTTCTCTTTATTGGTGTATAGCAATCCAACTGATTTTAGTATGTTTATCTTGTATCCTGCTACTCTGCTGAATCTTTCTATTAGTTCCAGTAGTTTTCTTGTGGAGTCTTTTGGGTTTTCTATATATAGTATCATATCATCCACAAATAGGGACAGTTTAACTTCTTCATTACCAATTTGTGTGCCCTGTATTTCTTTTTCTTGCCTTATTGCTCTAGCTAAGACTTCTAGCACAATGTTAAATAGGAGTGGTGATAAAGGGCATCTGTAGTCTTGTTCCTGTTCTCTAGGGGAATGTTTTCAGCCTCTCTCTGTTAAGAACAATGTTGGCCATTGGTTTTGCATAGATGCCCTGTATTATGTTGAGAAATTTCCCTTCTATGCCTATTTTACTTAGAGCTTTTATCAAGAATGGGTGTTGGACTTCATCGAATACATTTTCTGTGTTAATTAAGATGATTGTATGATTCTTTCCTTTCCTTTTATTTATGTAGTGGATTACGTTGATTGATTTTCTAATGTTAAACCATCTTTGCATACCTGGTATGAATCCTACTTAGTCATGGTGTATTATTCTTTTGATATGATGCTGAGTTGTGTCGGGTAGAATTTTGTTGAGAATTTTTGCATCTATATTCATGAGAGATCTTGGTCTGTAATTTTCTTTTTTATGGTGTAATAAAGCAATACTTCCAATGCACAATAAATAGACAACTTTATCGGTATATGGATAACATTGCGAAGAATAGGAATTGTGCTCATGAAGAACCTGTACATAGATCAAAAGGAAGTCGTTCAAACAGAGCAAGGGGATACTGTGTGGTATAAAGTCAGGAAAGGTGTGCATCAGGGTTGTATCCTTTCACCATGCTTATTCAATCTGTATGCTGAGCAAATAATCTGAGAAGCTGGACTATATGAAGAAGAATGGGGCATCAAGATTAGAGGAAGACTCATTAACAGTCTCTGTTATGCAGATGACACAGCCTTGCTTGCTGAAAGTGAAGAGGACTTGAAGCCCTTACTGATGAAGATCAAAGACCACAGCCTTCAGTACAGATTACACCTCAGCATAAAGAAAACAAAAATCCTCAGAACTGGACCAATAAGCAACATCATGATAAACGGAGAAAAGATTGAAATTGTCAAAGATTTCATTTTACTTGGATCCACAATCAACACTCATGGAAGTAGTAGTCAAGAAATTAAATGACACATTGCAGTGGGCAAATCTGCCGCAAAAGACCCTTTTAAAGTGTTAAAAAGCAAAGATGTCACCTGAAAGACTTTAAGGCGTGCCTGACCCAAGCCATGTTTTCAGTCGCCTCTATGCATAGGAAAGCTGGACAATGAATAAGGAAGACTGAAGAAGATTTGACCCCTTTGAATTATGGTGTTGGCAAAGAATATTGAATATACCACAGACTGCCAAAAGTATGAATAAATCTATCTTAGAAGAAGTACAGCCAGAATGCTCCTTAGAAGCAAGAATGGCGAGACTACATCTCACATACTGTGGACATGTTATCAGAAGGGATCGTACTTTGGACATGTTATCAGAAGGGAGAAGGACATCATGCTTGGTAAAGTAGAGGGTCAGGGAAAAAGAGAAAGACCCTCAATTAGATGAATTCACACTGGCTCCAACAATGGGCTCAAGCATAACAACAATCGTTCGGATGGTGCAGCACCAGGCAGTGTTTCGTTCTGTTGTACGTAGAGTCTCTATGAGTTGGAAGTGACTAGATGGCACCTAACAACAACAGCAACATCAGTATATGAAGACACTTAATGGGCCCACTATTTATTAATAGAAATTTCCTCAGGTCCCCCAAATGCTCTTCTCTCCGTCTATCTCTTAACCAGTCATTGTTCATGGGGCCTTTCTTGACCCTTTCCTTACCACATAGTCTTTCTTGTCCTGGCACTGTTGACCATACTGCATTGTGTCAGTTTCACTGGAAGAAGTGAGAAGAGAAAGGTACACTAACTACATTGCTTCCTGTTTTGAAAGGGGTAACCAGAGGATGACATAGATAATTTCCCACTAGAACGTAAACTCCCAGAGGGCTATGTGTTGTATCCCTAGCACAATCACAGTGTCTGGAACAGAGCAGCAACAGAATAAATGATTGCTGAATGGATAGATTTTGCAAACTGAGCTTCGTATTGATTTAAGACAGCCCTGGTGATGGAAAGAGTAGGAAAGTGGGGAAACTAATAGTTGTTGAGCACTACCTGGCACAGTGTTAGGTTCTTTCTAGGAATAATCTCATTTAATCCTCATATCCTTCCTGTTATTTTTGTTAGTTGCCATTGAGTTGGCTCCGACTCATGGTGACACTATGTACATCAGAATTAAATATTGCCCAGTCCTGTGCTGTCTTCATGATCATTGGTGTGTTCAAGACAATTGTTGTGGCCACTGTGTATTTTGAGTACCTTCCAACCTAGGGGGCTCATCTTCCAGCACTATTTCGGACATTATTCTGTTGTGATCCACAGGTTTTTCACTGACTAATTTTTGGAACTAGATCACCAGCCTTTCTTCCTAGTCTGTCTTAATCTGGAAGTCCACCATGGGTGACCCTGCTGGTATTTGAAATATTGGTGACATAGCTTCCAGCATCAAAGCAACAAATAGGCCACCACAATATGACAAACTAACAGGTCGGTAATTATTATCCTGTTATTTGAGTATTATCTCCTTTTCATAGATGGGCAAACAAACTCCAACAGGTCAAGTGACTTGCCCATTATCCTCAACTAGTGAGTAGGAGAGTCATTGCCTGAATTTCGGTCTGTTTAATTCAACCATTGTAGCTTTTCCATCATTCTATGGCCAAGATGTTGCGAGATTCCTTATCGTAAAATAAGAGTGCTAACACTATTTGCCTGTCTACTGCACGGATAGATAGGAGGAACAGATTACAAACAGTTATTGATTGAAAGTGACGTCTGAGCTATAAAGTCATTTCTAGATGTCGATTATTATTATCAAATACCTACTAATCCATATGTTAACCAAAAAATATTTATTGAACACATAGAAGTGTGTTGCTTATAGTTCACTTAATAGGAAATATATTATGACCTTAAGTAGAGATTCTGAATACCGTACATAAAAATTGACATTAAAAGAAATTACAGAGCAGTGTTTCTCAGAGGTGATCACCCAATCACCTAGATTATAACCACCAGGGATGTTTGTTGAAACTTTACCTTTTTGGCACCTATCCTAAGACCTCTGTGATTGTAGCATGAAATCATGCATTTTTACGAGCATGGCTGGCGGTTCTTTTGCATGCAAAAGTTTAAGAACCACTGATACAAAATTTATTTATTATTTTATTTTATTTTT
>NW_004444048.1:2448854-2461487 GCF_000243295.1 Trichechus manatus latirostris | reverse complement strand
TTCCATGAATTTGTCTGCCTTTTCCATGAATTTGTCTGTTTTTTCCTCATTTTTGTCTGCTTTTTTGCTTAAACTCTTGGATAATTCTGAATATCAGAGATTTGAATTCCCTATCAGTTAGGTCTAGTGCCTTTTCTTCTACTGGAAGATCATCTGGTGTTTTATTTTGGACGCCTACTGGAACCATCCTGTCTTGTTTTTGTAAATGTTTTGATATTGTCTGCTGTCTTCGGGGCGTTCGGTGGTTATTTTCCTCGTTTATTGATTGTAGGTTTGTTTGTTTCGTGCTGCTTTTTTGTTTTATTTGGTTATGTCTCAGCAGGCGGGCTGTGCGTTCTTTGTTCTTTGCTCGTCTGTGGGCACAATACTTTTCACCTCCTTCTCCAATGGGCAGGGTCAGTCGCTCAGGTATGGTACAGCAGTGCAGGTCCAGCTGAAGGAGAGTTGCTGGAAAGGGTTGTTTGTGGCATGTACTAGGGCCAGCAGGGCATACTGGGAATCAGTGTAGGGCAGGTTCCAGTAGGTTGTGCCTGTGCTGCTTGGGAGTGTGATGTTCAGGGCACGGTGCAGGTAGATTGTGATGTGTGGAGCTAAGATGGGTATGGGAAAGGTGAGATAGAGGAGAGAGGAACAGGAGCCAAAAATACACACACAGACAAAAAAGAGTGCTAAGGGACCTTGCTATTGGAGCCAAGAGATGAGAGACTGAGAAATGAGGAAAAACAAAAATGAAAAAAGAAAAAGGGTAAAAGAAAAAAATGAATAAATCGAGAAACGGGAAATGAAGAAAGACAAAAAGGGAATAAGAAAGAAGAAAGCAAAACAAAGAAACAAACAAAAAAAAAAAAAAAAGAAAAGAAAAAAGAAATGCCCCCAGGGATGTCCCTGTGCATCTGTGCAGAGTAAGGGAGTAGCTTTGAAGCTGCATGGTACTGCCCAGCCAGAAGGGTCTCCCATGCCGAGAAAAGAAAAAGAAAACAATCAAACAAATCAAAATAGAACAAATCAGAGCAAACAAAAACAGCCCCGGGGGTCCCACCAGCGTGGAGGCACAGGCCAGGAAGCAGTTTCACAGTCAAGTGGTGTTTCGCAGCCTTTCAGGAAGAAGTAAAGATGCCGCATGGAGCCAGGTATTTTAGAGAAAGAAGGGGGAGGTTGTGAGAGGTAAGGAACAAATCTAAAGAAGCAGATAAAAGCAACACCGGCAGCCAACAAAAGACACTCAGGGAGCCGGCCAGTGCGGGTGCGTGGAATCCAAGCAGCACTGGGTTGAAGCTTGTGCTTCCCGGCCAAGAGACTGTGGCTGCAGGAAGCAGAGGAGGCTAAGTGGGGGTGAAGAAGGGTGGGGGGTGGGAAAGCCTATATCGCTGGTTACTGGTTGTTCTGTCTCCTGCTGGAAGCTTTGTGAAGCTGCTTTCTCATATCCCGTGTTTGCTGATCTCTGATAGGCGTCCAAGATGGTGGATCCACGCTGCAGTAGCTGATAGAGGACCTCTGCATGTATCTTTCCTCGCTCTCTGTTCTCGGTCAGTTTCTTATTCCATTCAGTGCTTGGCTGAGTTCTTTATCTTTTCGTTTGATGCTTAGGGTTTCAGGATTGACGTGTGACTCTGTTTGACTTAGTTTTTCTGATCTTTGCTGTGGAGGGACAGCGTAGTGCTTCTGAATATAGTGCCATGTTGCCCGGAATTTCCAATACAAAATTTATTGATTTAGTGTGGTAGTAAGTTGTATATGTGGCATATGGACTTTAAGTAAGATGCTCAAAGAACAATGGCAGTGCCAAGAAAAAGCACAGCTGATTGTTGGACTGCTAGAAGGACAACTTTTTTTATTATGTGGTTTTAGGAGTTTGAAGTAGAATTGAAGAACCCTTAGTAAATTTGAGTATATTATTGTTAGCATGCTTAAAGACAACAGTGAGGTGACCTGAGACAAGGCACTGTTGGGTTGAGGGGCAAGGTGACAGTTATGTACAGTCTAGCATTGAAAGGACTTTTTAACAGGACCAATCTAAGGGGCTAAGTAGACTAAAAGTGACATTGATGGTTTAGTGGTAGAATTATCACCTTCCTTGCAGGAGACCTGGGTTCAATTCCTGACCAATACACTTCTTGCACAGCTACCACCTGTCTTTCAGTGGAGGCTTTTGTGTTGCTATGATGCTGAACGAGTTTCAGTGGCGCTTCCAGACTAAGATGGACTAGAAAGAAAGACCTGGATATCTACTTGTGAAAATCAGTCAATGGAAACCTTATGGATCACGATGGTCTGGTATCTGCAGCCAGTCATGTGGATAGCATAGGACTGGGCAGCATTTCATTCCACTGTACACTGAGTTGGCGTGACTAGATGGCATGTAACAATAACAAAGCAGACTGAAGGCCAGAGATTGCTGTATTTATCCAGCTCTGTATCCCATTATTTTGAACAGTGTCAGGAGCATAGTAGGGGCTTAAAAACATCTGTTGAGTGATGAATAAAAACGGAATGAAATTTGAGGGAGAGAGTCATACGAGGAAAACAGATTAGAATAGTTGAATTGTGATTATTGTGGATGAAGACGTCAGGGAAGAGTATGCTGAGAAGGAGTCCTAGTGAAATAAAACCAGAGCAGGGCCTTAATGAGACTAATAAGGTCCTTACAGGAGAGCCCCTTCGTACAAACAAACAAACAATGAAAAATCAAACCTGAGGTTTGTAGGAGATCAAAACATACAGCTACTGTTTGAGTGTATCATCTTGGGAGCAGCAGTTACTACATGAGGGCAGGGACCACGTCTGTTTTGTTCTCCATGTGATCATAGCACTGAGTAAATATTTACTGAACAAACGACAGGGCTTCCACATAGATTGAAATAAAAAGCATTTATATTATACATATAGCTTGTAATAAGAGGGGAAAAAAATCTCCACAAATGCTGAATGATAGATTGGTGATCATGAAAACTGCAAATCTTCATAAAACGACATGTTCTTCGACAGTCTGTTTAGCATTCAGTGACATCTCCATCTGTTGGCTTACCTGTCACCAACCACTGCTTTGTTGCTAGTGCTTACTTTCATTTCAGTGTTTCCAAAACCACAATGATGCCTAGCACAGTGTCTTGCAGATATTAGCTACTCAATAGGTATTTGCTGAATAATTCAGTCAGTGAATAAAGAGTATTTGCTGGAGGCTGAGGGGAGATGGCAAAGTGAAAGCAGTCAGAGTTGCCCTCATTCACTTAGAATTCCCAGAGTGGCATGTGATCCGGTGATCTTTAAGCAGGCAGATTTCCTATGTAGCTCAAGGCCTGGTTATTGGAATCTTGAGGGGAAGGGTGTTTGCTAAGGTAATGGCTAGGGTTCATTAAAGTGGGTCCAGCATTGTTAGGAGAGGCAACCATTCATTTGATCTGGAAAGTCAGGCTGGAAAATGTATTCAAGAGGGGAAAAAGGTAAAAAAGTAATTCTAAACCTAACAGAAGTTTCAGTAGAAAAATGGCTCTATTTCAAGCAGTGTAATGTTAACATCACTGCATGTCTCATGGCTCAAGCCCTGCATACTGCTTTGGAAATAAAAGGAGATTGTGTAAAGAATTAGCAATACAAGACATTTTTAAGTGCTTTATTGCAGAGGCCTCTGATACTCTGTGAAATCTGTGCAGCTTCTTTCTTCCTGCTGTGCTTAATTTCAGAATCTGATGCTATTACCTATCCTTGGAGAAAAAAAAAAAGAAATTACTCTCCATTAACTCTTAAAAACCGAGTTTAACATCAGACTTGTTTTCAGCATAATCTTACTGACATTTCTTGGAAACAGAGAAGTGGTGTATTTAGCTATTGATGGTTGCCTCAGACTTTTGTATGGAGGATTGCTTCTAGGGGGCGGCCTTAGAGTAAGAGGGCAAGTTGGAAATAAATATCACAAGCCAAAGTTTAGAAATGGCTTAAGCAGCTTGAAGAATAAGGTCCCCAAAAGAGTCAGCAGAGATTGTGTTTGGCATGAATCCAGCTCAGAAGCTAGAAAGGTAAATTACAAATAGAATGCCTTGTAAAGATCAGGTAGAAGCAGGACAGGAGTTAACTCTTAACACTGTAGGTGACTATCTTCTTGTGATATGAAGATGTACCCACCAAAGATAACTTCTTGACTGGCATGCCATCCCTGTACCCCTTTTCCTATCTAGCTTGCCATTACGATTGCTTTGATTGATAGGTTACTATTGCCAGACATTGTGCTAAGCGGTTATTTTTTTTAATTGAATCTTCCCAGTAACTCTCTGAAGTAGGTATGAATGTTGCTCCATTATACAGATAAGGAAATTGAGCTTGCCCCAAGTAGCCTAGCTGGTAAGTGGTGGGGCTGAGACTTGAACCCAGGTTGGTCTGGCTCCAAAGCCTGGATACTTAACCGTTGTAATTTGTTAAGTATATCTAACGTCCAGTTGAGTCATCCCTCAAAATTACAATTGCATTTTCCCCTTCCTTTCAATACTCACTTCTATCACTTGTTGTTGCTGCTGTTAGTTGCTGTTGATTCGATTCCAAGCTCATGGCGACCCCATGTGTGCAGGGTAGAACTTCTCCATTGGAGGTTTTCAAAGTTGTGACCTTTTGGAAGCAGATTGCCAGGTCTGTCTCCTGAGACGCCTCAGGGTGAGTTCTAACCACCAACCTTTTGGCTAGTGGTCCAGCGCTCTGTTACTCTGTTGTTGTTGTTGTGTGCTGTCAAGTTGATTCCAACTCATCGAGATCCTATAGGACAGAATAGAATTTCCCCATAGGGTTTCCTAGGCTGTAATCTTTATGGGAGCATATTGCCAGGTCTTTTCTCCCGTGGAACTGCTGGTGGGTTCGAACTGCTGCTATTCGGTTAGCAGCTGAGCAGTTTATCCACTGCACCACCATGGCTCCTGTCTATCACTCTAGGCCAGGCTTTTTCACCGTATTTCTGAACCATTGCAAAGTTCCTTAAACTAGTATCTCTTCCTATAATCTGCTGTATTTATCACTATCAGGTCAGTCATCCTGACACACTGTTTAGATCACCTTGTCCCCTTCCTCAGAAATTGAAGTACTGAGTACTGCACATAGATGGAACCCAGACTCTGGTTTTTAAGGGCTCTACAATCTATCTCCAATTTTTCTATCTTTTCAGGCTCATGTTTGAAACCTTCCCTTCAAGAACAATTTGCTTCTGATCTGGGTTCAAGCTGAACACAGTTTCCCAGATGACTCCCAGACTGTCTGCAACATGTCAGCCCTATCAACTCTTTTCAGAGTACTTTTGCCAGAAGCTATGGGCATTGCATAAAAAGCCACTGCTGGCACCTGAACCCTGTCTGACTCAGGGAATTCTTCCAGAGTTGCTTTTTCCATCTGCTTCAAACCTCTTCATCATTGACTTCCCTTGGTTCCCATTTTTCTTGGCTCTGTATTTTGGCTTTCTCTTTTTGTTTTGTCCCTTCATTTATTCAGTAACCAACAAATATTTATTGAGCACCTACTTTGTGCCAGATACCATGTTAACTGCTAGAGATTCAGTAGTGTGTGGAACAGGATTTAGGTCTATTTGGGAAGATAAATTTTACTCAAATAATTACCTACATTTATAATTTCAAATTTCAGAACTGTATTTCCCGGGAGTATATAACATAGTAGAGGTATCTGATGTACTTGGGGGGAGTGGAAGTCAGAGGAGGCTTCCACGAGGAAGTCACATTTGAATAATGATTAGAGTTAATGAGATAAAAGAGTAAAAACTTTCAAGACAGAGGATGTAGTATGTGCAGAGTTTCCAAAGAGGAAGGAAGAAGGCTGTGTTCATGGAATTAGAAGACCTGGGTGGCTGGAGCAGAGTGATTGGGAAGTGGAAGGAGATGAGACTGTAGAGGTAGTTTGGATCAGATCGTTAAGCCTTTTGGGCCATGTTAGAGATTTGAGTCTTTGTAATAAGGGCAGTGAGATAACCACTGAATAGTTTTAAGCAAGGAACTAATAAAATCTGTGGCTATAGCATGTTGGAAAAAATTTAAGAGAGGCAACAATGTATTTGGGCAAGGTAGTAAGGAGGCTATTGCAGTGATTCATACAAGAGAAGATAGTAGCTTGGACTACAGCGGTAGTGTTAGATATGAAGGCAGGAGGGAGGATTTTAGAAACAAACCTGGAGGGACTATCACCCAGTTTCAGATTCTTTGTCCTTACAACCCCAGGCTGATGAGAAGCTACTCTAGTAATTACCCATTGTTTCCTTGTTTCACAAGTTCAGAAAAAGGTGTTTAACTCCATACCTCTTCCTGTTCCCAGGGTCTCTGCTGGCTGGATCTGTAACCACTGTAGCCTTTGAGCGTTCAGGCAGAGAGATTGGTCACAAAACACAAAGCACGTAGTGCCTCCTTGTCTACATATATGCCTTTGCTCTTACATTTTTATATTTTCCTTATATATATATATTCTCTTCATATAACCAATTGCCACTGAGTCAGTTCTGACTCATGGTGACCCCATGTGTATTAGAATACAACTTTGCTCCATAGAGTTTTCAGTGGCTGATTTTTTGGAAGTATATTTCCAGGCCTTTCTTTTGAGGCATCTCTGAGTGGACTCGAACCCCAAGTCTTTTAGTTAGCAGCTGAGTGCATTTCCTGTTTGCACTACTCAGGGACTCCTCTCTTCATATATATCTCTTGAAATCCTTTTGTTGTGTTTTAGCTGCTGTCGAGTTGTTCTCTGACTCACGGCGAATTCATATGTTACTGAGTAGAACTGCTTCATAGGGTTTTCTTGGCTGTAATCTTTATGAAAGCAGTTTGCCAGGCTTTTCATCCACGCAGCTGCTGGGTGGGTTTAAACCTGCAACCTTTGGGTTAGTAGCTGATCGCAAACTGCTTGCGCCACCCAGGCTCCACTAGAAATCCTACCCATCCCTTAAGTTCCAAATTAAATTGTACTTCTTTCATAACATCCTCAGAGAGTATCCTAGCTGGAGATCTCTCTCTTCTCAGATCTTATAACACTTCAATCTGTAAGCACCCTTGCAGCTTTTACCATATATTGTATCATATTGTAGTCATGTTGTGAACATGTCTTATCTTCTAAATTAGCAGCTAGGAGGGTGTGTAGTTCAATATTATATACTCCCATTTTGGATCATCATTTACCTCTTTCTAGCTGTGTGACCTTGAGCAATTTCTTAACCTCTCTCAGTCTGTGATTCCTTATTTGCAGAATAAGAATAATTATATCTAACTCATAGGGCAGTTTTGAGAAATCAGGGATAAAATAAAGGCAAAGTACTTAAAACAATCTCTGACACATAATGAACTCTATCAGATGATGGTATTTTATGGTTATAAATGTTATTCTTTGAAATCTGAAAGTTGTATCTTATTACTACTTTTGTCCACTTGGAGTGCAGTAAATAATTGTTGAATTCAGATGTGAATTTATATTTAAGTATCATTTCTGCCAGGGGATACAAATATAAATAAATCTTGGCTCTTGTCTTCAAGAACTTCAGTTTGATAGGGGAGATAGTAATATAAATTGATAATTATTTATCTGTGTAGTAAGTATAATGATAGAGATACAGCCCTGGGTAGAGTATTTTGAAAGCATAGAAAAGATATTGAGGAAGATTTTCTAAATGAACTGATGCATGATCTGAGGAGTTTATTAATCAGTTAAGTACTTATTAAAATAATGTGCTACATAGTACAAAAACTCAAGACTATATAATACAAGTAGCAATCTTACCCTACTGGCAACCATATGCAGCCCATTCCTACAACTTTCAACTCTGTAGTTCTTAGTAAAATGTTTACTCTCGTTTTTCTTGATTACTTTTTTTTTTTTAAATGCTAGATATTGATTGACTTCCTTCTATGGTATCTGATTACACACCTTCTTACTTATCGACATGGTTAGGTTCCAGGTTCCAAAGATCTGGTCATTATGCAAAAATTGGTGTTATGCGAAAATGGAGGTTGACCACATCAGATTACAAAATGGAGGATGACTACATCATTACATAACTGCCAAATTGCATCATTACATAACTGCCAAACCACTGAGAATTATGGCCCAGCCAAGTTGACATATGACCTTAACCATCACAGTCAGCATTACTCTCAACTCACACCTCGGTGTTCATTACTGCCAGACGTACATTACTGTATAAAATAGTCAGTAGATTTTTTATCTTTTATTGTCATAAATGCGAAATGTTGTATAATGACATCAGCGATAAATGAGGAGTAGGTATATTCAGTTTCCTTACACTATCCTTCCTTACCCCTACTTTCTAAAACCACACATACTCCTTTTCTCATCTTCCCAGTTTAACTTTATCCTATTTTTTTTGTTAAATCAGTAAACATCATTGCGTTGACTACGTAAATGCTGTTTGTTGCTCAGCAGTATTACATATTCATTATTTTCACCTTTTTATACAACTTCCTTGGTCCTCCTGGAGTTAATAATGGCCTGTGTTCAAATCTATAAGTTTTACTGGATGTGCTCGGAGTTTACTGGAATTCCTGAGCCAAGACTTACTGGGTGAGTGGCGTATCTGGGGTGAGCCATGGGGCCAGTCAGCTGGGCTGGGAAGGACTGTTTTATTACTGACATTATTTAGAATTGCTGGAGCCAGGTGATAATAAAAAAGCCCATCGACTTTTAGTTATGTTATGGTTCTTAAGTTTTCTAGACACAGTGCACCTCCTTCTTGCTTGCACCAGGGCACGCTGCTCACACCGCAGCACCTTTGGTAAGCCTCTAAGTTAAGCTGAGCAGGGCAAGGATGCTGCTCTGAGGAGGGAAAAGAGTATGCTAAGCAGACAAGGATGACATGAGTAAAAAGACAAGGAGGGGAGACATAGCATGGTGTGTTTGTGAAATTATAGAACGTTTGCTGTTGGTAGAGTATAAAGTAGATGATGGAGATTAGCTGTGATGGTTGGCTATGACCGGATCAAGGTGAACTTTTTATTATACACTCTTATGTGCTAGATTCTGTCCTGTAGGCTGAGGGGAACTTTATACTATTGTGTAACATTGTCTGCTGTGCTTGTGAATGAACGAATGACAGATTAACCAAAAAGTAGAAAACTAGCTCCTTAAGTCAGTAGTTAAAATGCTGTCTTTGAATATTAGGTGACAATAGTTTACGGGCATCCTATTAGTAAAATTTTTTTGAGCACACAATCTCCTAAAAATGTATATGTGTATGTGTATGTATATACAAGGAGCCCTGGCGGTGCAGTGGTTAAGCACTTGGCTGCTAACCGAAAGGTTGGCACTTTGAACCCACCAGCCATTCCATGGGAGAAAGATGTGGCAGTCTGCTTCTATAAAGATTACAGCCTTGGAAACCCTATGGGGCAGTTCTGTCCTATGGGGTTGCTAGGAGTCGGAATTGACTCCACAGCGACTAATTTTATAGACATACATATGTGTATATGGATATGTATGGATATGGATATATATGTGTGCTTGTATACATATACATAGGTATATAATTTATGTACATGGGTTATATACCTTAGCTATTATTCAGGGCCCAATGAATAACTATGGCAAGGTTCAGTTTAAGGTACTATGGAGGTAATAGAGTTGTTACATTAGAGTCCCTTGGAAAGGAGCTCTCACATGCGGATTTGCATGCAGTGGGTCTGCTGGGTGAGTCTCGGGGATGAGATCTGGGAGGGGTTAGGGAAGTATGATGGACAGAAAGAGAAATTGGGGAAGTGAATGGCTCTTCAGAGATGTCTGGAACAGAGGCAAGGGGGCCAGGCCTTTGCACCCTCACATCAGTTGATGGATGTAGACCATCCCTGGGGAGAGGTCAGAACCTTGGGCAAGGAAGATCCGTTGGGCCCAGGAAATTCCTGGGAATGGACTGAACTGTGAGCTGTCAGCAGCCCACACTCCTGTCAGCTGGGGGAATGAGTGCCTCCGGGCAGCACACCAAAGCATTCACTGTAAACAACTTTTCTGATAATTTCTGTCTCTATTTTTTCTGATTCATATATATTTTGAAGTATAGCTGACAGTGAACTAGCAATGGGACTAAGAGATAGACCAGTTCTGCCATTTTCTTGTTTTCACTAATGTTTGCATTATTGGTGCTACTTGCAAATCAGTAGTGTTTTTTTTTTTTTTCAGGAAATCTTTTTAAACCACTGGTTCTTTTATGAGGGTTAATTAAGCTAAAATTAGACAGTGTAATCCATAATCCACTTCCTCAAGCACGTGAACACTGTAATGTGCTACAAATGCTAAAAGCAAAAGAGAGAACAGCATTGCCATTAACTCCTTGTGAAACTGAGGGCCTCAGTGGCAATCTATTTGCGATTAGATTAAAAAGTAAAACCTTGTGGATCATCCTGAACTTCTAGCTTTGGAGAAAATTTCTTTATGGTATGAGACCAGGGAAATATTTTAACTCGAAGTAGAACAGCTGATTGGACCTAGACATGATAGTAATGGTGTCTCTTTCTGTATTGGTAAGAAGGAGGATTTGGGGCAGTTCTCCTCTGTTTTATAGGGTCGCTATGAGTCAGAATTGACTTGACGGCAAAGGGTTTGGTTTTTATTTTTTTTTATGTGGACATGAGATAGTCAGCCAGGAGGTACAGCCTAGGTTTTTCAGGTTCCCAGGTGGGCATCTAAGTCAATGCTGTCCTAACTTTTTTGATCAGGTATATATACCATTAATAATATATTTATATAGATGTACTACTCTGTTGTAAACACAGAAAAAGAAAATTTAAAAAGGTATGAGATAAAGAGAGAACAAATAATATCTATAAAACAATAAATGTAACTAGAATTTGTAATATTTTCTTATAACATGCCAATGGATCATTTTTTTTGCACCTACCTCGAAGGCTACTGAGCTAGATTTTTAGAACATAAGCTGTATACTAAATGGGGACAGAGCGTACTGGAGACAGATTTTGATAATTCTATGGGTTTAACCTATGCAACTATTCCAATGAGATAGTATGAAGAAGTAAATTTGAGGAAAAATAAGGTTCTAGAACATACTTGTGAAGCTTTAAAATATTTTAAAAATTGTTGAGGCGGGGAATGTGTGCAGGGGTGTGGGTGCGTGTATGCATGTATGTGTGTACGTCTTTTTGTGTATGTGTGTTTGTGTGTGTGTATGCATGCATATGTATGTCTGTGTGTTTTTGTGTGTACGTGTGTGCTATCGAGGAGGGTCATAATCACTTTGCATTTCCTCTTGCTTTAGCAATTCCTCATAACTAAAAGTTTGGGGCCACACTGACACCATTACTCCTCTGTATATCTGGCTGTAATTTATGACCCATATCCTGCCTTTTGGCCCAGGAGGCTTTTGAATGTTCTCTTCTTGTTTATTTTTTCTGATTCATAAATTTATAAATCAGTTAAATGCAATAATTAAAAGATAACTTTATTTGTGTCCTCTCAGCAGTAGAGAAACTGAAGAGACAAAACCTTCCATAATAGTTCCTTTGTGTATCTCTTCGAATTTTAAATGTTTACAAGCTTTTTTTTTTCCTGGTAAAACTTAGCCTGACTTAAAAGAATTATCCCAGAGTCATCTTGTGCCTGAAATTTAGATAACTTAGTTTCCTTATTAATATTTTGTTAATAAAAATTCATTTCAGTCATTCTCCTTTTTACATTTAACATTTCCTGCTTATATGTTGTGGGTTGCCTTGAATTTCTTAGAAGAAAGGGGAGAAATACATTTCATGTGGCATTATTATAATTTTTTCCTTATAAATCAAATGAAAAGGTAGCTGAATTTGGAACCAGTATATAGAAGTCTTAACAAGGATCTAGAAATCATGGTTGGGTCCCTAAGGAAGCCTAATCACATAATCTTAAATACAGTTCATAAGTTAAAAAGGCAGAAATCTCATTATACTAGAGTTCTATTTTTAAAAAAAAAACCAAGAATTTTTTTAATAATATATACAAGTGATGTTTCTTTTATTGAGTAAAGGGCATACGTTGTCTCTCAAAAAGATATTATGCCTTGGACTCTGTATGCCAGGTGAGGAGCCCTGGTGGTGTAGTAGTTAAGAGCTTGGCTGCTAACCAAAAGGTCAGCTTTTCAAATCTACCAGCCACTCCTTGGAAACCTTATGGGGCAGTTCTGTTCTGTCATATGGGATCTCTATGAGTTGGGATGAACTCAATGGCACTGGATTTGGTTTTTGATTTAATGTTATGTTTGACTAATCTTAACTTTCAGTCATTCAAAAAATTTTTATTGAGAGTCTGATCTGTGTCATGTGTTGAGTTGAGTAACAAGGCTAAAATGGTGAGCAAAAGAGATTTCATCCTTGGCCTTATGGAGCATCCAATTTAGCAGGAAAGCTGGAGGTTTATCAGCGGATCATACCAACAAGTACAGAGACTTTCTCTTCTCCAGCGTATCATGACTGGTAGCTGGATTGTTATTTATTTATTTATTTTCTTTTTTTTATTGTACCTCAGGTGAAGGTTTACAGAACAAATAGTTTCTCATGCAACAGTAGTACACATGTTGTTTATGACATTGGTTAACAACCCCACAACATATCAACCCTCTAACTTCTCAACCTTTCTTTTTGGTGAAAATACACATAGCCAAAGATACACCATTTC
>NW_004444048.1:2445765-2448095 GCF_000243295.1 Trichechus manatus latirostris | reverse complement strand
TCTTCATTCTCCCTTGCTCCCGAAGGGATGAGACCAGTGGAGTATCTTAGATGGCCGCTCACAGGCTTTTAAGACCCCAGACACTACTCACCAGGGTAGGATGTAGAGCATTGTCTTTATAAGCTATGTCATGCCAATTGAGCTGGATTGTTATTTTTTGGAAAAAAAAAAAACAAAAAAAAACCGCTAAAGCATAGAAACTTGAAAATATTATTCCTGCCTTAAATGTTTTACAGTTTAAAACATATATTTTACATTGATTTGCCAGTCAAGGCCTCGAAGTGCGGGTTCTCTGAATGGTGATCCTTGGCATCTTAACTTGGGTAAGTCACAACCATAATATATATTCTCTGGTTTTTACTTTTGATTTATTAAAAATACTAAGAGAACTTAAAGGCATTTGACAAGCAATCTAAGTGCAAAATTCGTCTAGATTTTTATTTCAATTTTATGAATTTATTTGATACCTATTTCAGTAATTTTTTTTTAAATTATACTTCAGGTGGGCATTTACAGAGCAAGTTAGTTTCTCATTAAACAATTAATACACAAATTGTTTTGTGACATTGGTTGCCAACCCCATGATGTGTCAACACTCTCCCCTTCTCCACCCTGGATTCCCTGTTTCCATTTGTCCAGTTTTCCTATCCCTTCCTGCCTTCTCGTGTTTGCTTTTGGGCTGGTGTGCTATTTGGTCTCGTATACATGTTTACGCTATGAAGCACATTCCTCATGTGTGTTAATTTTTGCCCTATAGACCTATCTAATCTTTGAGAGAAAAGTGAACCCTGCGAGTGACTTCAGTGCTGAGTTAAAAGGGTGTCCGGGGGCCTTACTCTCAGGGTTTCTCCAGTCTGTCAGACCAATGAGTCTTCTTTTTTTGTGTGAATTTGAATTTTGTTCTACTTTTTTCTCCTGCTCTGTCCGGGACACTCTATTGTGATTCCTGTCAGAGCAGTCAGTGGTGGTAGCTGGGCACCATCTAGTTGTTCTAGGCTCAGTCTGGTGGAGATTGTGGTAGTTGTGGTCCATTAGTCCTTTGGACTAATCTTTCCAGTGTGTTTTTGGTTTTCTTCATTCTCCTTTGCTTCAGCTGGAAATGAACCAGTAGATATATCTTAGATGGTCTCTCACAGGCCTTTGAGACCCCAGTGGTACTCACCATAGTCAGATGTAGACCTTTTCTTTATAAACTATGTTATGCCAACTGAGCTAGATGTTCCCTGAGCTCGTGGTCCCCTAGCCCTCAGCCTAGTAACTCTGTCCCTCAGGGAGTTTGTATGTGTCTGTGAAGCTTCTATGACTTTACCTTGGTCAGGTTGTGCTGATTTCCCCAGTATTGTGTACTGTCTTACCCTTCACCAAAGCTACCACTTACCTAATATCTAATTAGTGTTTTTCCCTTCCCATCCCTCTCCTCTCTCATAACACTCAAAGATAGTTTCTTTCTGTGTGTAAACCTTTTCGTTTTACAGTAGTGGTCTCATACAGTATTTATCCTTTTGTGATTGATTTATTTCACTCAGCAAAATGCCCTCCAGATTCATCCATGCTGTGAGATGTTTTGCAGATTCATCATTGTTCTTTATCATTGTGTAGAATTCCATTGTTTGTATGTACTATAGTTTGTCCATTCATCTGTTGATGAGCACTTAGGTTGTTGCCATCTTTTTGCTATGTGAATAATGCTGCAGTGAACCTGGGTGTGCATATATCTATTTGTGTGACAGCTCTTATTTCTCTAGGATATATTCTTAGGAGTTGGATTGCTGTATCATATAGTTTTTGTATTTCTAGCTTTTTAAGAAGCGCCATATTGTCTTTCAAAATGGTTTGCCATTTTGCTTTCCCACCAGCAGTGCATAAGAGTTCCAATCTCCCTGCAGCCTCACCAACGTTTGTTATTTTCTGTTTTTTTTGATTTGTGCCGATAATGCTGAGGTGAGATGGTGTCTCATTGTAATTCTGATTTGCATTTTTCTAATGGCTAGTGTTAGCCACCTAAATGTCTTCTTTGGTGAAGTGTCTGTTCATATCTTTCGTCCATTTTTTAATTGGATTATTTGTCTTTTGTTGTAGAGATGTTGGATTTTCCTATAAATTTGAGACATTAGACCTTTGTCAGATATGTCATAGCCAAAAATTTTTTCCCAGTCTGTAGGTTCTCTTTTTACTCTTTTGGTGAAGTCTTTTGATGAGCATAAGTGTTTAATTTTTAGAAGATCCTAGTTATCTAGCTTATCTTCTGGTGTTTGTATATTGTTAATTTTGGTTGTATCCTGTTTGTGCCATATATTAGGGCCCCTAGTGTTGACCGTATTTTTTCTTCC
>NW_004444048.1:2404816-2445665 GCF_000243295.1 Trichechus manatus latirostris | reverse complement strand
TTTTCCCAGTCTGTAGGTTCTCTTTTTACTCTTTTGGTGAAGTCTTTTGATGAGCATAAGTGTTTAATTTTTAGAAGATCCCAGTTATCTAGTTTGTCTTCTGGTGTTTGTGTATTGTTAGTTATGGTTTGTATCCTATTAATGCCGTCTATTAGGGACTCTAGAGTTGACCCTATTTTTTCTTCCATGATCTTTATAGTTTTGAGCTTTATATTTAGGTCATTGATCCATTTGGAATTAATTTTTGTGTATGGTGTGAGGTATGGGTCCGTTTCATTTTTTTACAGATGAACATCCAGTTTTGTCACTACCATTTAATTAAGTGATTAAAAAAAAAAAAACTATTTGCTTTTCTTCTTTCCATATAATTCAGTTTAATGTCACTAAAAACACTCTTTTTTGCCCTCACATTTCATTAGTTTTGTAATATTTAATTAATTTATACAATTACAACAACTAGTAGAAATGACATAAACAGGCTTGGGACCAAACAGACAATTAAGGTGGTGAGAGTGGAATTGTGTACGTGTAATGGCCTTGTAGCCATTAACTTGCCATGGCCGATAGTATGTTTTACAAAGGGGCTGGAGCACATAATGACTCTGGCGACTTGGTAAATGTAGGTTGGCTAAGACGATTGTGCCGTAAGTATATATTGTGATAAATGCTATGAAGTATTTGGTGGAAGAGTTCAGGGAACTATAAAAGCATATTATAGGGTAACTTATTTTGGAAATCAGGTAAGTTTTTCAAGAGAAAGTGACATTTGAGCTGGTGTATGAAAAGGAGTAAGAGTTAACTAGGTGAAGAAGGTATGGATGACGGGGAGTGGAGAACAGCATGTGCAAAGCTCTGAAGTGGGTTATAGCTTGGAATATTGAGGAACTAAAGACCAGTATGGTTGGGACACAGAAAAGAAGGGTCAATGTTGTGAAAGGTGTGGTTGGAGAAGGAGGCAGGAGTCGTCTTATGTAGGGTCTTGTAGGTGCTGTTGCGATTTGGGGTCTTTATCACAAAAGCAACGGCAAGCAATTTAAGGATTCAGATTGCATTTTACAAAGATCATTCTGGCTTTTGGGAAAATGGAAGGGAGGGGACATCAGTTAGGTAGTGATTAGAGTAGTCTCAGTAAGAAACGTCTTCGTCCTGAAAATTAGTCATTCTATCATTTTTTGGAGCCTCATCCTCCTGTGCGCCTAAGTGGGTCCTCAAAATACTTGAGGGAAAGCAGAACCTATTTTATCTTAGGTGTAAGTGGTTTCCTCACTGAGGAGGACCTGAAACATTATTTTCTATACTATACTTTTGTTCACCTTTTTTTCCTTTTAAATTTGTATTTACCATTTCAGCACATCATGTTTTCAACACAATAGAAAAAGAAGGAAAAGTCATCCTTTTAAGCTTGAACCATGCTATTCACTTTACTTGAAAGGACAAGTGTGTTTATCGCCGTGAGTCTAAAAATTAACCATGAAACATAATTCTCTACTTCTAAACTATG
The DNA here is from genome assembly GCF_000243295.1 of Trichechus manatus latirostris. Taxonomy (NCBI): domain Eukaryota; kingdom Metazoa; phylum Chordata; class Mammalia; order Sirenia; family Trichechidae; genus Trichechus; species Trichechus manatus. Next base: position 2,444,164 of record NW_004444048.1, on the reverse strand, counting down.
TGTAGCAAAGAAATGCTTTATCTCAATTTCATCAATAATTTAAATGCAAAAGAAAGTAGGGCAGCATAAGGAAAGAAGCATATTTGTTCCATAATTGAGTCGATTAAATAGTATTGAGTCTCACTGTCATATCATATTGATAAAATAACTTTTATAACCATGTAGAGTGCAATAAGAAATAAGACCTCAGAATTATGAGGCCATCTCATAAACATTTCTGTATTTTTTTTTTCTATTCTAAAATACAAATAGTGAATGCAACCTTTTACTAGTGTGCAGTAATGAAGGAACAGCTTTTGAAAGGCACTGTTGTTGGGATTTTAGTAGTTTTCAAGGCTGTGCAGTAATAGCCCAAGCTATTTTGGAACTGTGCATACGTTAGTGTTCTGGTGTAGCATGATACAATAACGTGTGAAAAAGTATACGATCACACCTTGTTTAAATTTGCAGTTTTTGTGCATAATCCCACAGTGAGCTCTTGTCAGGTTTTGACTATTGTAAGAGAAAACGTTTATAGAAGCCTGTAGATTGGGGTTGGATGTAAATATCTATTAAAATGAGATTTTTCTTTTGACTACATGTCACTCTTTTGAAATATCAAAAGATATATGTTAAGTTTATATTATATATTTTACAAATCAACCCACTGTTAACTTCACCATGTGGAAACTACTGAATGCAAATATATAACCATCTAAAGAAATGTATCTTCTCTATTTCATATTTACAACAGGGGTTGATTTAAATAAAAAACAAAAACAATGATCACACTTTAATGTACGCATTCATGTTAATGTTGTTTTTCAGGATGGTCACCCAGAGAAGCAAAACCCTTATTCCAAGCATGCCATTGTTTAAAATATTTTGGAAAACTTCCTCTCTTGAAATTTTCTTTTCACATTTGCAAGCTGACTAAAACATCCATCTCATGAGCTTTCTAATCGCATTTTATACCAAGATTCATCTTTTTTTTTTTTAATTCACCAGAGTTGGCTATAAATATGTTTCTGAAATGATGAAAATGGCTAAAATTGACTCTCAAATTATGAAAATTTGTCACCATTGAAGATATTTAGAAGTGTGTGTGTGTGTGTGTGTATGTGTGTGTATTACAGATTTAGAAAGCAGTTTCAAAAGGAGGTAAAAGTACTGTAAGTAGTGGCTGATTATTAGAGAAGTGAGTAGTGTCTTAAAGTGACCACTGGGAAGGCAAGAAATCCACATTGGGACTTAGATGACAAGGTATGTTTGCTTAAACACCAGTCACATTGCTTTTTAATAACAGTGTATATTGGTTATTACAATGTACACAAAGAAAAATATAAATATGTCTTTTAGAATGCAAAGCCCAAATACCTAACATAATTAGCAGCATATGTTATTATTAAGACAATTCAAGAATTAAGCAACTACAGTGCTAATCCTATGTTGGCAGATACTTCAGATAATGGTCCTTACATGGGAACATCTCTATATAGATTTATTTAAATACTGCCCTCTACTCTCTGATCTGTAAGTATGTGTATTTTCGTTAGCATCTCCCTTAATTTATACTAATTTTCATGGCATTTGAAGATACTATTTGGTAGCATTTGAATTTTTCATTTCACTTGACTTCTTCATACAAATAATTGACCCAGTTTTCAAACTATTAGTGCTTATTTTCTTAACCATCAGTAAAGAACCAAAATAGTTACACGTGCTTGAAATGTAAAATAATTGGAATGAATGCCAAATATTTTCTTAATTTAAGAAATCTGTGGCCATTCGCTAAAACTCACACAATGTTTATGTGTTGAATGATTTATGAATAAAATGAAAATGTAATTGAATGATTTATGAATAAAATGAAAATGTAATAGGTCCAAGCTAATGTATCTGTGCAAATGTTCACTGTTTTTCTCCTCTTAGAGCACCTTTATTGTGTTCTTTTTTTAGATTGGTAGGAAATGAAGGAAATGATTGCCAGAGAAACTAGGTTGACTAGTTATTTTCTGACTATTTGAGTTGGAATTAGTACAGTATAATTTTGCTGTGGTCAATTTTTACACCATCTACACTATTTACATAGTTTCTTATTTCCAGCTTTAGGGCATTAACCATAAAACCTACTGCTGTTGAGTCGATTCTGACTCATAGCGACCTATTATAGGACAGGGTAGGACTACCCATAAGATTTCCAAGACTGTAATCTTTATGAAAGCAGGCTGCCACATCTTTCTCCCGTGGAGCAGCTGGTGGGTTTAAACCGCCTGCCTTTCGGTGAGCAGTCCAGCGCTCAGCCACTGCGGGATAAAAATGCCTGTGTTTTAAGAATGTCATTGGTAGCTCTTTGAAAATTGATAAATTTAAGTGCTTTTCACCAGTGTTTAAATAGTGAAGAACTAGAATACACCTTTGCACCACTTGTATTGTAGCTAACTCACCCTTTGAAGACAATAAAGATTTGTTTTAACATGGTGTGTAATTTGAGTAGACTAATTTGTGTTAATACTGATTCTTTTATCCTAGTTAACTATGTTAACATTTCTTGTTTCTTAGAAGCTTCATACTGTTAAGTGGATTTTCTTTTCCTGAGTGTGTTTATTCTGTACTATTCTAAAATTTTATACCACAGGGACTTTGCAGGAATTGTTCCAAATTCATAGCTACTTTTTCTTTTTAAACATCTAAATTTGTATTAATAAAATTTTTCATTTTTACAAAGTTTGTTGTCTGAATGGAGGGAACATTTTTAAGAGACTAAATCAAACGGAACATGTCCTACACTGTTAGTTCTTTGTTAACTTTTCATTCTTCCCTATGCATTATTATTATATCTCTAGTTCTTTGGTAACCTTGTTTTACTTATGAGATTTTGATAAAAATATCCTATTTGAAATTCCAGTGAAGGAAACTATAATATTGTGATGTTGCTCATTTGCAATATGATAATTGTTCATTGACAATTTCTCACATCAGCAACATATTAGAAAATAAGATTCTAGCAGGTTTTTTTCCTTCCATTGAGAAAAGTAGATTCAGAAAGGCTTACTGTTAACCAAAAGTTAGTTTTATTCTTGTGAGACTTAGGCTAGTAAGTAATGTTTATATAATTCTGATAAACATTTCTACATGACTGAATTTTGAGTGGAAAACTTTGTTTTCTAAAAGGCTGTAAGTGAAAAAAAAATGATGGCCTTTCCTCTGATTGTGTACATTGTGTGTGTGTGTGTGTGTGTGTGTGTGTGAGAGAGAGAGAGCATGAATGTGTACTCGGGTAGATCCAGCTTAATACCAAGTAATGCCAACATCTGGCAAAGAGATGAAGATCTGGGAATTTGTTGCTTGAAACCCTGGGACAAAATGTTCTGATCTGATCTGACCAGCAAACATAGCTGTGGACTTGAACTGGAATCTTCAGGGGCAGAAACGTCTTAAGTGTCTGGAAAATTGGCCTGTTGAGTCATCATGAAGGCACTAAAACAAAACTAATTTTAAGCAGGTCAAAGTTCAGTGATTCCCTCTGGAATTCAGACTTTTTTTTAAGAGTCTCATGTTTAAGTGAAAAGGGTCAAAGTTGATGCACTGTTACAATGTTTTGAATGCTTTCCCTTAAGAACAGCTGCCCAAACTGGGATTAGCATGAGGAACTGCAAGGCTGGCAGTTTAGAGTCTGGGTTAAAAATATTTTAAAGCAGTAAATGCAGTCAGTACAGAGAGATCCCTGGGAGCCTTTCTATTCAAAAATGTGTGAGCTCAGGGCAGCGACTGCAATGTAATTTAGGGCAGTGTATGCTTCATAGCTTTGGAGAATATTGCTTCTCGCTAATGTTCCATCGGAGGATGGCAGGATAGTAGTAATTTTAGAAGGTGGTATTCCTGTTTGTCTTACATTGAAAACTTCAGAATAAATAAAAGGCAACATCAATTGAACAAGAAACGTAACTATGGAAAAGTACCAATGAATCTAAATTTGAACGGAACAGATACAGAAACCAGCATGGGTGTAGGAATATTTTTAAGGAGGAAGCTACCGCAAAAGGAACTTCAGAGGGAGTGGACTGCACAGGTATGTACAGGAGCCTGCAGAAACTTTCAAGAAAGGACTTTGTCAACCCTGAGGTGCTCTGTGAGCAGACGAAATGCTGCTGAATATTTGAATTGAAGAATTATTTTAGAAAATGGAAACATACGGGTTTTAATTTCAGTAGCAGCATTCAGATGATATCTAGATGTCCTGAGTAAGTCAAATTATTATCTAGTCAGAATTACTTGACTGAGATTATACTGGGAGAATATGGTGGCCTCACCCTGAGGTATGTGGGTCCAGGACTTTTGGTGTTAAAGTCTTGTACTGCAGTTTTACTGCAGTTTAATGGGATTGAATAAGCATTTTCTCAGTCTGAAGATCTTGTAACTGACTAGAGTGGATCTAAACTACATTCTTACACATTAAAAAGAGTCTTTCATTTTATGGGATGTATCTAGGAAAGGGGAGCGGGGCGTTTATTCTGCAGTTCTGTGCCTTCAACTTTAGAGACTCAGTTAAAAACTCTGGGCAGCTATGGCATTTGGCTAGTATCCATAGCCTACTACTCTCCCTGTAAAAACTTTGGTTGTTCTTATTAGCTGTTTTATTTTTTTCATGTTACTGACTGCAGAATAATTCTGTTGCTTTTCATCATAAACCTATGATACTCATACTGAAGAAGCTTTAGTTATTTAGTTATTTATTCAATAAATATCAGTGACTCCAATTTGAGGAATTACATTTTGCATTGTTTTTCCTGTGCCCCAGGAGATATGAACTCAGTAGTGTCTGTTTATTTTAATGAGATAAGTCAGGCGCATGTGATAGCTTTTACAAAAACACATAATAAAAATGCATAAAGAAGAATGAAAAGCTAAATTATTGGTATATGACATGATGGTCCTCTGTTACACAGTTCTTAATAGAGAAGAGACCTGAGTTGTGCTGAAAGTTCAGAAGATGACGTGTATATTCTGCACATTTCCTTCACTAATATAGGCTAATAGAAAGTGGTCTTTGATTTGGATTCTTGAGTTCAGTTATGTTCATAATTATTAACATTATGAATGCTGATTATTTTAATGTAGAGATGAAGAATAAGGGAGAATCAAATATTAGAAAGTTGAAATTCAGTAAGAAATGATACGTATTTTCAAGAACTGATGCTAGGATTCCAGTTCCGGGGTAGTTTTAGGGTGGATGCTTAGATTTGGCTGAATTTTAATTATGAGCCAGGAATTTAAATTTTTGAGCAGGGATTTTAAAAAATAAACTTTATTTAGCATCTGAACTTTATGAACAGATAGAAACGTCAATTTATTCAGTATTCTAATTCATTTTTTCAAAATGGACAGTTAATAGTTTTATCACAATGACCTCTTGAGAACAATAATTGTTGCTCTGAACTTTTGCCCCTCTAAATCCTGCGTGTCTTTGCAGGGAGAGCTTTTGAAGAGAAGGGTCTTAAATCGGTCTGATAGTAAAACACTGTGATCTGCTTTTCTTTCCATCTCTCTTTCTCTCTCTAGGTTCTGTCAGCTGTTAAACTTGTGCAGCAGACTGCTGGCTCCGCATGCTGTGCTGGTCCTTTTGTTTAACTGGCATTTCTCTTAGCTTCCCCACTTAAACTAGCTAGCAGAATCCTATAGGTCAACCAGATATTTGCTTTATCTCAGGCTCACCTGAAATATCGTCTGAGGTAGGGCCTGTGATTTTACGACAAATAGTCACCTCAGTGGGGAGCTGCATAGCTCACCTCTATCTGCCAAGGGTTAACAGTAACCTATAATAATAATTTGGTGACACAAAACGCTTCTTTTTATGCGTTACCTATTTCCAGAGGCCTAATTTAGGTTGGTATCAAAATGGATATCACAAACAGTACAGTTTCCTGCTGAGAAGCAAAGTGCTACTGGGAGACTTTCTGTGATTCTTTTGGTGGCATTTGGGAGGGGTGAAGACACACTGGGAGGGGGGAGCAACTGTCAGCCCCTGATACTGTAGCTGGGACAAGCTGTGGAGGAGAATGGGTTTCAAAGGCAGAATAGCTTTATGGAATTGTTGTATCAGGAACTGGACTTTGTTCTGTTGCACTTGCCATGAGGCATATTTTGGAACAAGGGAAATAATAAAAGTGGTTACAACAGATGCCATATTTTTCTGTAAGATTTTCATACTTCATGCTGTGCTTGAAGTGACTGCGCTTACCCAGGTGTAAATACAAACATAATAATGGTGTGCTGAGAAAGTTTTAAAATTTAAGAGTCCATTAAAAATCTTAATTCCTCATCACAGACTCCGTGCCTGTGCCAGAGTCAATCTGAGACCAGTCAGAGAAGCAAAGTTAATCTGTCAGCAGGTCCCCATCTTTCTAACCTTTTACCCTGTTTTTAAATCACAGGGTATCCCAAACATGCCCGTCTCTTCTATTGTCCTAGTTCTTCTTCTGCAAAAGGAAACAAATGGAAAACAAACACAAATTTATCATTACTTTCCTTAGTTAACTGTACCCAGGAGTATTTGTGCTTTAAATAGAAGCTTATGAAGGGTTGTTTTTTATAAATGTTTCGAGTTAGAATTTCTGGCTATGCTGGTAGAGAGAGAGAGGAAAAACATGGCAATATTATTTTGCTGAAGGGGGCCTTCCAGGGAGCTCTCAATTCACATAACATGAGCAAAATTACCATTTCAAGGAACCCAGGGGCTGATTCTAGCCCAAATGTGGAATGGTACATTGCTTTGCCTTTTAGAATTTGTTGTTGGAGGTATTTGTACATTTCCATGCTTTGGGCTCTGTGGCAGCCTCCAGCTTGGGCCATTGCCTGTGACTGAGCCTGGTTCATGGACCTGGTAAATGGATTGGAAACCTCGTGGAACTGGGCATACTTTTAAGAACTCCATCCCAGAACTTTAACTCAGACTCCCACTTCAACGTTTTGCTCTTGCATGTTTTCTGAGAGTGCAAGGTTTTTCTTGGCCTGCTGCTTCCCCAAGTGGCCAGGCCTCGCCTCTTCTCTGCACTCTGGGGACGTGTTCTCAGAATGCACGTTTCCCACCAGCCCCTGGGAGTCCCATGGAGGAGGGAGCAGCTGTCTTTGCTTTCACTCCCACTCCAATGAGAGCCTTGGGTGCACAGGCTTCTGTCACATACTTCATTTGTGCATCTCCTCTACCACAGCTTGCTCAGCTCCGCATTTTTGGCTTCATAAGCATTGAACATTGGAACGTGTTGGTTTAGGTGTTCATCTTGGGGTATATCCATGTAGGAATAATAGATATGGTGTCTCTTTTCAAGGACTCAGTTTTTAAGACTTGCTGTTTAACAGCTATTGGAAAAAACATTGATTTTTTAAAAATATGCTGCAAGTAACATCTTCATGGCTTCTTTCTGATTCTTTAAAAAGCTATCTAAAAACCAGAATTTTAAGGAGTCTTCACTTTAAAGACTGCTTTCAGACACATTATATCTGTTTCTTTATTTAATTGACTGTAATTCCTTTTGTAAACGTTACTTTTTCAAAGCAGGACAACTTTCTACAACCCTGGTCTAAGAATTTGGTCACTTTTCTTAAGGATTGCTCAGATCGTCCTTATAATAGCAGCTCCCTAAAGAATACTAGAGAAAAGAAATAATATCAGACCTTCAACTACGGCTTTTGTCCCATTTAAATTACAATGAATGATTTTGAAAAACTGTAAGTGGGGTGATGTAACATGGACTTTTAGCTCTCTTTTCAAAGTTTCTTTCTATTTTTGTGCTTATTTCAAAACCTTTACCTAGAACGAGCATATGTTCATGTAGTTTAATGTTCTTTGTTTCCATGGTATTGTTTTTTATAATGACTGGTGGGTAGAAATGCACCAGGGCCATGCTTGGGGATCTGAGCCTCCTTTGGACCCCATAGGATGTCAATGGACTCATTAGGATTTAGTCAAGTTTTATGCATTATTCATAATATACATTCGCAGTGTGCACACTAACGACTGTCTCCTGCGTCTGCTTAGTCAGAACCATTTGCATGCTGTATTATGGAACCATAATACAGAATGCATTTAGCCACATTTTCTGTATTATCCTTAATACATATTGTGATCATATTCTGTTATGGGGTATGTGGTGAATGTGTTTAAACAATAGCATGCGCTTGTGCATTATGATTCCATAAAAACAAATGTATAATGAAAGTCTTGATGGAAGTAATTATTGCATGTGTGCAATAACAGTTTTTAAAAAAGCCTTCATATTATTTCTAGTTTGCTTTCATTGTTCAATTACCTAGTTACTTGTTTTATGCCTGCTTGACTGATGTCCTGAAAATTTTCATTTTGAAGATAACTTACCTTCTTTATCCCTCTCGTATCAGACCTTATTAGTTTCCCTAAACGAGTATTTAACAATAAAATATTTAAAAGAGACTTGATGATCAAGGAAAGCATATTTCTTAACTACCAATTAAAGATCTTTAGGGTATTTGTTATAAAGTGCCCATGTTCCATGTAGCAGCAAGAACTCTGTTGTATATGTGAGAAATTTACATCAAATTACTAACATCAAATTATCTTCCAAATCCAAGATAGAGAGGTTCTGTGTTCTAATGTTGACACTGACAATGAGTCATTTAGGGAATTGGCACTTTATCTTTTTATCTCAGACATCTTGCTTACAAAATGGAAATGACCACAGTTTAAACTCAACAGGATATGAGATTCACTATGTCTTTTTTTTTTTCTTTTTAACATATTAGCTTGGAATGGAAAGAAAAATCTAGAAATGCATCTATGTGTCACAAGTGTGAAGAAAACAGTTTTATTTAAAACTAATAAATGATAGTTTGTTGTAAAGTTAGAAATTTATTGGGAGCGTAGATTTCTAAATCAACTTGCTTTGTTATGATGGAAATAGTAGTTACAGAATACAGTAAAAGGATTCCTTGAAATTGTAAGGATTTTTGTTTGAGAGGGTTGCTGGTGATTTTCCGATAGTCCGAAGTCGTCTGATTTCTGGTTAGCTACTGGTAAATTCATTTTAGAGTGTTCACTCTGAAAATCCTATAATTCATTTAGTGTCCTCCAAATCTAGTGCTTTTACACATGACCATTTCTTTCGTTATGAAACCGTTTAGGAACAGATTTGGAGTTTGAAGCGTCTATAAGATGGTAGTCTTAGTTTAAGGAGCTCTGGTGGCACAGTGGTTAAGTGTTCAGCTGCTAACTGAAAGGTCAGAAGTTCAAATCCACCAGCTGCTGCATGGGAGAAAGATGTGGAAGTCTGCTTCTGTAAAGATTTACAGCCTAGGAAGCCCTAGGGGCAGTTGTTCTTTGTCCTATAGAGTCACTATGAGTCGGTTTCAACTCGGGGGCAATGGGGTTGGGAATCCCAGTTTGGAGAGCCATGAATCTTTTTATTGCTAATGACTCTTTTATCAGTAATCTGTTTTACTTGAACCCATCACAAAATTTATCTGTTCTGATGGGCATTATTGATGAATTTGTTTCAGATAACTGATACCCCTGAAAATTTGGAGTGTTCCACTTGGTGACTGGTAAACCATCCTTCTCTTGTCTTCTCTTCAGTGAGTTTGGTGTTTTGCATCCAGATGAAATGGCTTCATGGTAGTGGTCATGATCTTTGGGAATCTAAAGGGAATATAGACTTGATGCAAAGTCCGAATAATATCTTTCTGCCTATCTCGGTATATTTTTCTATATTTCTTCAGTGATTTTCATATAGTTGTTTAGATCATCTCTGCATGTTGAGAAGGCAATAGGTTCAACTCTGCTTGTTCTTGATATATTTCCAGATGTGATGGATTGAATTCCAAGTCAGCAGACCGCAAGGTAGGGCAGAGAAGGCTATGGAATCAGGTATTCACCAAAACCTAGAGATTTTGGTTGTCTGAAAAAATATGAGTTTTTTGATAAGCAGAGATAAATTGAGTATTAAAGAGATAGATAAAAGGGCATTGTTGCTGCTGTTAGTTGCCCTGGAGTTGATTCCAACTCATGGTGATCCCATGTGTGCAGAGTAGAACTGCTTCATAGGATTTGGAGGAAGATTGCGAGGCCTGTTTTTTAAGGCACCTGTTTTTCAAGGCACCTCTGAATGGGTTTGAACTGGACTACTGGCTAGTAGTCCAGTGCTTAACCATTTGTGCCACCCAGGGACTCTAGATAAAAGGGAACACTCCCTTAAATAAATTCTTTTCTGCAATGTAGAGAAAGGACAGCAATGGCTCCTGTTTTTAAAAAGCCATATTCTTTTTACTTTCATTTGTTATTTCCTCTCAATAGGCTTAATTAACGAAGTGATTGTACGGTCCAACTTTTACTGTCAATTTAAATAGTTCCTCTGCACAAAATGTCCTCCTGTTAATTTTGGTTATTATTGTTATTTTTTAAATTAAAAAAAAAATTGCTCCTCAGTGTATATATCTGGATGAAATAAAATGCTTAAAAATGTTTGTATTTTTTGCTTGTTGCAATACATTTATGAATCAGGTGACTAGAAACTAATTCAGTTTTTAAAAAGCTGAGAAATTAGGGGATTGTTGAATCTAGTTCAGCAAAGTCACTTTCAAGGCTATCCACTTACCTCAATGATACTGAAATTGCCCAGAATATTTTGGGAAGTTGTCTTTTGGAGCTGCCGTGGAGCATGAGGAACACTCTTTTGATAACCTCAGTGGGCAAATTTTCTAACTATGAAGAAAGCCTTTTTATTTGAGAATAGTCAAAAGATATATTTGAGCCAAGTTCAGCAAATAAAGCAGGCAGGTAATTCAAAGTGGGGGGAGGAGATAGAGTAGTACAAATTATGGAACTGAAATAACAGGACTATTTTCTTGGGTCATCGTAAATTGGAGGATGCTTAAAACAAGGGTTCCAAAAGTGTTTGAAGCGAATAAAAGCAATAGAACGATGAGTGTATAATTTCTTAGGTTGAATTCTTAGAATGGCCACACTTATTTGTCTGTAAAGATTCTGATAGGTTTAAAATATGTCATATTACTTTATAGTAACACAACACAATATCTCTCACGTGTTTTTGTGTGCATCTGTTTTAACCGACATGCAAAAATGTATCCATTTTTAGATTGGCCTACCTCTTCTTTCTAAATTATGAAAAATGAACAGGGCCTTTTAGAATCATTAATTCTGAGCTAAGTTGTCCAAATGGAAAAATTATTTCTATGTTTTTTAGATTTTATTTATCAATCTTTCCAGGGTCTAACTATCTTAAAAGTAGTTTTATTTTTTTCCTGCTTAGTATTGGTCAGAGGTTGCTTCAGTTTTCATTATAATAACACTTATTTCAAGGGGTTTTATCATGTGAGTTTTTTTTGGTGGCTTTTCAAGACTAGTGTGCCTAGCCACTTGTAGATGTGTACAGTTACTTGTAAATAGATTATTTCAATCAATAGTAATAAACATACATAATCAAATATACACGTAGAGTTTCACAATTAACTTACGTAGTAATACGTTTAAAAAGACCATAATTTTGCAGATTTATTTAACAACAAAGTGAATATTCACCAGATTATATGATTTTTGGGTTGGAGTGGACCTCAGGCATCACCGTGACCAAATCCTCCATATGCATATCCCCAAGCTTCCTCAGGATGCTCCATTACCAGGGATAATATTAGAAGGGTTGATTTAAATAGGAAAAGGTTCAACAAAGTGTTGGATTCAGAGAAAGTAGTTGAGTGCTATTTTATCTTGTTGGAGTTTTTGTTAAAATTACTAGAGGATTTGGGTTTTGTTGAGGAGTATTAAAAAATGGAACAATTTTCCTGGGGAGATGACGAAAGAGGAAAATTAAAATTAATGTGCATCCTTAAAAGAGGCGTGGATTAGGTACGCATTTTTTTTCAAATTTGAATTAAGTTGAAATTGACTTTGTAAATAATTTTTAGTATCTCCATAATAATGCAGTAAGTTTACCATAGATAACTTTTAATAGTGCCATGGAATCCTGGCAGTTTTAATAAATTTTAGCAGTTCTATCTTAATATTTTTGTCCAAATTTTAATTCTGTATTTTTTGTTTAATTTTTAAGATTTTACTCTTTAATCTGCTTTGTACATTGCATATTGCTATCACAGGCTATAGGCCAGAGAAGGGAGTAGGCTTATTTAGCTAAGTTAGTAAATTTATCCTCCTCTTCTTTTCTTCCTTCCTTTCTTAAGTCCTTCCTTTCCTCCTTCTTTCTTTTTTTTCTTGTACTTTAAATCCCCATGTCATCTCTTATTGGAAATGAGAGGAGAAGGACAATAAAAATTGGCTTTCTAGGAAAGTTCTCTATATTATTTCTATAATCTCTTAGTTGTTAATGGTTTAAATTATGTTACTTACCAGCCCCATAAGGTACCTCTCCTTGGTTTTGTATTGCTGCTTTAGAAATAGCATGGTACCCATTGCCATCGAGTCGATTCTGACTCATAGAGACACTGTAGGACAGAGTAGAAGTGCCCCGTGTGGGGACGAAGGCTGTAAATATTTACGGAAGCAGACTATCACATCTTTCTCCCACAGAGCCACTGGTTGGTTCGAACTGCTGACCTTTCATTTAGCAGCCGGCGCTTAACCACTGCACCATCAGGGCTCCTTAACAGCATGGTAGGGGAGCAGACCTAGAGTCACTCATCTGGGTTTTCTGTGTGCAGGTCATTTAACTACTCTGAATCTCCCTTTCCTCATTTATAAAATTGACTGATAGGGTTTTTGCAAGGATTACATGAATGCATTTTGTCAACTGTAAAATTCCAATAGATGTTAGTTGTTCTTCCCTTGATTTGATAAAATGCAGAGTAACAAGTGCTGCAGTGAGAATTGCAGTTATTTTTGTTGATGGATTGATCTTGTTCATAAGTTGGATACTTTTTTTTTTATTGTACTTTAGGTGAAGGTTTACAAAACAAATAGTTTCTCATTAAATAGTCAGTACACATATTGTTTTATGACATTGGTTAAGAAACCCACGACGTGTCAACATTCTCCCTTCTTGACCTTGGAGGACCTTTTTTTTTTTTTTTTTTGGTGAAAATATACATAGCCAAAGATACACCATTTCAGAAACTTCTACATGTACAATTTAGTGACATCAATTACATTCTTCCAGTTGTGCTGCTATTCTCACTATCCTTTTCCAAAAAAAATATGGAATGCTTCACGAATTTGCGTGTCATCCTTGTGCAGGGGCCATGCTAATCTTCTCTGTATCGTTCCAATTTTAGTATATGTGCTGCTGAAGCGAGCACTATTGGATACGTTCTGATGAAGTTCCAACCATTGTGGCTTTTCAACTGGAATGCCACTAGCCCTGTAAGTTATAACTCCTGAAAAAAATACCAGGTCTGTTTTTGGTTTATGTTCATTTTGGCTGTTCTACAGTTTGGAATAAACTTTCTGATAGTGCCACTGAAATTGACAGTACCTCTCATGACCTTTGTCTCTGAAGTCTTTGAAGATTTGGCTTCTTGTTTTCTTTTTCTTTTCTTGAATAACATAAATTTTAGTTCAGGCCTTTGGGATGATGTGTATATTTTCTTTTTGTTAATAGATATGTGGTATATATGTTGAGTATTTATGTCTCATTATTTTGATAGCATGCTACAAAGATACCAGTTGAAGTGCTTAATATTTGTTTTAATAAATTGGCCACTGCAGAAGAACAGTTAATTAAATGGTGGTGGAAAAAACCCAGTGTGGTAGAAAGATGTAGTATGTTATCTGAGTTCATGGGAGCCATACGTAATCTCTGAGGGTTTTGAAATTTTCTCCGTATTCATTATTCATTAATATTTTCTGCATAGTAACTGGCCTTTAGACGTGGGCTTGTATTGATAAGTTATAATTCCATGTGAAGTGATGGGGACAAATATTCCTGGATGTTGGTTGTGGCACCTTTTTTTTGACTTTAGGCAGGTCACTTCATCTCTTTTCTCCTTCATTCCTATCTTGTCAGAGACAGTGGTACATATTTTACCAGACTGATCACCAGCCTTATTGGATGCCATGGAGTTGATTCCAACTCATAGTGATCCCATCTGACAGAGTAGAACTGCCCCATAGGATGTTCTAGGCTGTAATCTTTATGGAAGCAGATTGCCAGGTCTTTATCTCATGGAGTGGCTGGTGGGTTCGAACCACCAACCTTTCAGTTAGCAGCCGAGCATTTAACGGTTGTGCCACCAGGGCTCCATATGTGTTGTTGGTAAGTCACTTTTCAATTTAAGAATAGTTGAGCTTTTATATAAATAACATCAGCTGTCATAATATCGAACATTTACATATTAAAAGAGACAAACTATAACGTCCAGGCTTTCAGGAGTGTTATGTAAAATTTTCTTTAAGACTTTAAATTGGTCTGTGGAAATAGAATTTTAAAGCTGGGCCATTAGCAATTCCATAGCCTATAACCTTCCCCTCACTGAAGGAAACTAATGCCCAGAGATACTGGATGAGTTTTTTCACGTCTCACAGACAAGTGAGAGAATGAGTCATGGAACCAAGGTCTCCTGGCTCCCTTGTGGGGCTCCATTCTCTCCTTTCTGAACATGGGACTGGGTCTACTCTTCGGGCTTCTTTGATATTAAGATGTATTTCAAATTAGAGTGATAGTAGAGTAGTAGCACTCACTCCTCTCTCAGAAATACAAGACTCTAGAGAAGCATTTCCTTTTTGCTTTCTTTTTCCCCCTTGTGGTTGTTGACAAAGCTTGGGATCATGTTGAAACTTGTTGCAACCACCAGGAAACTTTCAACTTTTAATAGTTATCACTCTGCTCCTAATTAACAAGTAACAAGCATGTTTATGCTGCACTAAGTTGGAAAGACTTGTCAGACTTTAATACTTAGATGAGGAAAAGACCTCCAGGCATGAAAAAAAAAAAGAAGCCTGTTGATACTTTCCATAGAAGGGGATGTACAATTCAAAACCAGCAGAGCTTACTGCCACTTTGTGTAAATCTGATCCTGAGAAATGGTTACAAAGAGGGCATATTAGTCACACCTTACGTTAACACACAGTGTCCCCCAAAATTCTTTAGCTTTCTTCTCGTGAAAATGCTGCATAATGAACCAGAAGAAGGTTATTGTTATTCTTTCCCTATGTTTTGCTTTGGAATAAAACAAAAATAATAAGAATTATTGAAGTTGGATTTATGGAAGTGTGTGATTAGGACAGGCTTTTTGTAAATGAAAATTTTGCTAGTGTCAGCCACTTAAATAAAATAATAATGTGCCTCTAAGCAAAAGTAACTTTTTTATCATGTAAACTAAATTCACCATTTCTAAAATAACTGACATTTACATTTATTACAACTTAGGGTGACTCACTCACTCTCTCTTAAGGAAAAAAAAAAAAAAACACACACACACTTTTTTTTTTTTCCTTAAGAAGTAAGTAGGTCTTTCAGTTCCTCTGACAAAGTAGTAGTTGGTTAAGTGCCCATGTCTGTATTCCCCCAGCTACTCAGAGGTGAAGAGTTGGACCCAGATGGTTTAACATGGAGCTGGGTAATGTGACTTGAGCTTCTTGGAGGATGTCAGGAAATTGACACTTTATTTTCTTTAGATTATATTTAGCAGCATTTACAGAGACAAAAATAAATCTGCAATAGAGAAAATGAGAAGAAACAGCAGAGTCCTCATTTTCAGTGGTGTTGTTTGCTAGACTGTGAAAACTGGATTGTGGTCTCAGTGTCATATCTAGAGATTAGTTCAAGTTGTGCCCCAAACAAGTTTATAACTAGTTTTAGTGTTCTAGATAGTCTCAGCAAGAACAGCGATGCAACAAGTTTTAACTTTGTGACTCCCTGGGGCCGCAATAGTTTAAGTGCTATGCTGCTAATTAAAAGGTTGGCTCCACCCAGAGGCACCTTGGAAAAAAGGCCTGTCACTCTACTTCTGGAAAATCAGGTATTGAAAACCCTATGGAGCAAAGTTCTTTTCTGACACATAGGGTCACCACGAGTTGGGGCTGACTTGATGGCAGCTAATAACAGCAACATTCAAGTAATAATAACAAAAAATACAAGTGGATTTAGTAACCATCTCACCTCTCTCCTCAGATCCTTTATTTATGCGTGTTCTCTCCATTTGGAGCCCTGGTGGTGCAGTGGTTAAGAGCTTGGCTGCTAGCCAAAAGGTCAGCAGTTCGAATCCCCCAGCTACTCCTTGGAAATCCTATGCAGCAGTTCTACACTGTCCTATAGGGTTGCTATGGGTCGGAATCAACTTGATGGCAACGTGTAATGGGTTTTTTGTCCACTTAGTATAGATTTAAATCTACCCTAAGCAGATGTCCCATGTAGATGACATTTGTCTAGGGAGGTTAAAACCTCCCAACATGTAACCCAAGGGTTGGTGAATCGAGTATCTACTATGTGCTATGTACTCTTTTAGGCATTGGGCAAACATCAGTGAAGAAAATGGACAGTGCTTGCCCACAAGGAGCTTAAAATCTAGTGGGTACTGTAGAAAATAAACTATAAATAAACAAATATGATAATTTCATCTGAAGAAGAATAAATAGCATAATATGATAGAGAGCACCTTCTAGGATCTGCTTTGGTTGGAGTGGTAAGAGAAGGAGATGACATTTGGGTTGAGACTGCAGTGATGAGAAGAGAGAACTGAGCAATGATCCAGGAGAACAGCATTCTAAGGAGAGGGAGTAGCACATGCTGGGGCCCAGCAGTGGGAGAAAGTCTGGCTTGTGCTGGATGGTATAGCCCACCTTTTGTCTCTCTTCTCTCGCCTCTTATACTTCTTATACCTCCTCTCCCATCCTCACCGTCAGCTTATGATCTTGCTTCCTATTTCTTCCAGAAAACGAAAGGAACAAGAGGAGATCTCCTTGAAACTCCTATTACCACAGCTGTGCATCTACCTGCACCATAAAAAAAAAAAAAAAACCAGCAAAAACTCAAACCCGTTGCTGTCGAGTCAATTCTGACTCGTACTGACTCTATAGGATGGGGTAGAACTGCCCCATAGGGATTTTCCAAGGCCGTAATCTTTATGGAAGCAGAGTGCCACGTCTTTCTCTCGTGGAGCGAGGCTGGTGAGTTTGAATCACCGACCTTTCAGTTAGCAGCTGAGTGCTTTAACTGTTGCACCACAAGGGCTCCCTATATACTCTGTCTTTCACCTCATTCCTCTGGATAAACTGTGATCCTAGCAAAGGCTGACTCCTCCACTTGTGCACTAGATCCTAGAGTCCATTCCTTCTGGCCTGCTCATCTGTTATTCCATCCATGCGCCTCTCTCTAATGCATGACCGAATGTTCCCTCTTTACTAGATCTTTCCCATCAGCCTACTAACTTGTTATTTCATTGGTCTTAAGAGGAAGAACACTCTTTTGGTGCCAGTCCTCTCCAGCTACTATATATGTGTCTCCCTCCATCTCTTTACACAAGAATTCCTTTAAAAAGTTCTCTATATCTTCTCAAATTCTCCCTTTTTCTTATCTCTTGAAACCTCACTAAGCAGGCATTTGCCTTTATCACTCCACTGAAACTGTGCTTTATTAAAGTCATCAGTGACCTCCATGCTGCTATGCCAGTGGTCAATTGTCAGTCCTCTCCTTACTTATCCCATCAGCTGCATTTGAAACTTTTACTTACTTTTGTTGCCTCATAACAGGTTCTTCACTTGGCTTCCATTTTCTTGGTTTTCCTCCTACCTGCTGCCTGTTTCCTTTCTGTTCTTCATTTGGTCCCTCTTCATCACTGTAATCTCTAAACATTGGTGTGTCACAGGGCTTAGTTCTTGGACCTCTTCATCTTTGTTGGTCTTCATCCAGTTTAATGGCTCTAAATGCCATAGATAGCCTAATGAATTCCAAATACATATCTAGAGCCTAGAGCTCTCTCCTGAACTTCAAACTCATGTATCCACTGCCTACATGGCATCTCCCCCCGAATGTCTCATAGGCAATTTTATATTATAGGTAAAACAATGAGCTCCTCACCTTCTTCCCTTCTCCGCCTCTCTGTCCAAAAAAAAAAAAAAAAAAATTCCTGCTCCTACGTTTTTTCCCTTCTCAGTTAACAGCAACTCTGTTCTTTCAGTTGCTCAGGTCAAATGATTCAAGTCATCTTCATTCTTCTTTCTTAAACATCCTCGTCTCTCACAAAATTCTGTTTTTACCTTCAAAATATATCCAGATTCTGACTGCTGCTTACCACTTTCTTAGCTACCACAGTAGTCCACGCCATCATCATCTTTCATCTGGGTAATTGCAATGGCTATTACAGTAGGCCTAACTGGTATTGCAGTAGGCCTAACTGGCTTCCTAATTCTATCATTACCATTTTCCAATTTTTAACACAGCAGCCAGAGTGGCCATGTTAAAATGTAGACAGATCATGTTAGTCTTCTGTTCAAAGCATGACCAAATGTTCCCTCTCTACTAGATCTTTCCCATCAGCCTACTAAGTTGTTATTTCATTGGTCTTAAGAGGAAGAACACTCTATCCAGTGGCTTTCATCTCTTTCATAGATCAGTAACCAAATCGTTACAATGGTCTGCAAGGCCCAAATGATCTGTTCTTCCCTACCTCTTGGACCCCATAGCCTGATGCCTTCCCGTTTGCTTAGTCTGCTTCATCCATGCTTAATGTTCCTCAGACACTCCTAGCATTCCACCTTTGGTCCTGTGTTCTTCCTCTTGATATCTGCAAAGTTTGCTCTCCTTTTAATTCTGTACTCAAATGTATTTTCTTTTTAAAAATATGTTTTCTTAGTGAGTTCTTCCCTGGTCACCTTATGGTAAATTTTACCACCCTTTTCACTCCTCTCTAAAATACACATATACTACCTCTTCCCCTTCCCTATTTCCTGCTTCATTTTTCTCCTTAGCCCTTATTACCATCATGAATTTATTATATATTTTCTTGCCTTACTCAACTAGAATGTAAGCTCCCTAAGGAAAGAAATAGTTGTTTGTGCTGTCCTGGAGCCCAGAGTTGTCTCCTGAACTTAAAAGTGTGCATAATAAATATTTTTTAAAATGAATGAATGCATGATTGAATATAAAAGCGTCCTGAACTAGGAAGGTTAAGTTAGCAAAAGTTGTACAGTGATTTAATGAGATAGAATTTAATTCAGCATGCAATGCCATGCTCAGTTTTCAAGCTTAGCATTGTTTCCTGGGCTCAGTTTTCAAGCTTAGCATTGTTTCCTGGACATGAAACTAGTTTAACTTTTAACAAGAATAAAGATTTTTAAAAAGTAAAGATTTTTAGATCCTTTATTGTAAATATAATGTTCATGCAAAACTACATAATCTTACCTTATTTAAAGACGTTAAGAAATACATAAATGAATTACATAAAATTGCTGTATAAGCTCCAGCAGTTTTGTTTCCTAAATATTAATACAAATTCCATGTTAAGAAAGTAAAACAATTTAAAGTAATGATTTTTGAAAAAACTTCCAGGTGTAAAAGAGAAGCATATGGTTGAACAGAGATTGCCAATGAAATTCACAGATGATTAACATTCATTAAAACTTTTAATTAACACCTTGGAAAATTCCATAAAATGATACTGTATGTAAATGACTATGTGTGATATTTTGGAGTATTCTCTTACCTGTTTTACAGAAGGATAAAAAAATGGATCACAAAACTGCTTATGTTAACAATTTTCTCTAGCCCTGGGTTTGTTTCGGGTATTATCTAGTTGTGTCAATCAAGCCAGTTGGAGCTGCCCATATCTTAAATAGATTTGGCTGAGATATAAGTGATTCTTTGTACTCTCTAGAGGAAGGAAAAACTACCTCTTAGTCTCTTTACCACTTCTTTTTTCAACATTTCTTGATTAAGTAACTGGGAGAATTTGAGCTTTAACTTGGAGCATTTCGAAGCTGATTTAAAAATCAGTTTTGTTTAAACTGTCTTTAATAAAATTTGTGATCAATAAATCAAAAATAAGACAACACTGAGTGTTGTGAGGAACTGATTTTGTGAAGGATTCAAAAAACTAAATTGCACTTGTTCTGCTCATTCAGACTTTTGTTTTCTACCGGCTATTTTCAGTGAAATTGCAGTTGATGTTCTCTGCTAGGAAATAATGGTAGTTGGTACAAAGCAGATTTCAAAACTTCTGTAGAGGTAAAGTTAATATAGGGTTTTGTTATTAATTTTTGAATTCTGATAAAAGGCAGCCGTTTAGTATTTTGCTGGCAGAGCTGTGGTACGAATATAAGCTTGCCCATCTATTGCTGATTTCTAAACCTGGGGCATGGTAAAAAACAGAATTATGTTTTCTTTGACAGACTGTTTTGGATGTTATTAAATGACATATTTGGTCAGGGTTAAACATCTACTGGTGGTTTGTGGTAATCATTAAGGATGTGAATTATTGCCTCAAGCTATGATCTATTGAGATCCTCAAGGCCTGTGAAGGGTATATGGCTCTCTTTTCCACTATCTGCTTACGATGATTCCATTTAACTTCCTCTGCCCCTCTCTTTTGCCACTTTCTCTTCCTCTCTCCTACCTCTTATCTTGTCATTGCTTTTCTTTGCTGCTTTTCCCATGCTTCTTGGATTGGGGTCTATTGACTTGGCCACTAGAGCCACACCCAGCCAGTGGCGGCTCTCCTGTCTTATGGGCTACATGGCTGTGCTGAGTTGTGAATGACTTCAGGTATTCTTGGAGATTTCTATTTTTACCTACTATTCAGAATTTATGAACTTACTGCCCAAGATGTCTCCTTTTTTGTCAAGAGGCAGCAAGGAAAGGGGAGGTAGAAGTGAGTGTTGGGCCCTTTCAGATGCCTGAGGTTTCCAGAATACTTGTTACATAAATGAGGCATTATTATAATTTAAATTAAGTATGATTTTAAAAAGATGAGTTATCATATGCTTGCTTTTGAAAGCTAATGTATATTTTAAATTTCAGTTCCTTAGAATATGTTTTTATACTCTTGCCTACTGTTTAGTAAGTATTAAGATTTTAAATCATTTCACAGATTAATTTAAGGAGTTGAAGCATTGGAACTGAAATATAAAAGCTTTAAAGATACAAAAGAACAAATTTATACTATTATTTTTATCTTTTCTAGTGTTAGGAGCCTCAATGTTTTGAAGCTGAAACAGAACGGAGGAAGAAACAAAAAATTACACTGAAAATACCAATTAAGCATGAATGTTGCCTGATTTATAATTCCATGTACAAAGATTATAAAGAAGAAATATAGCTCATGAAGGATGAGATGCTCTAAAATTGTAATTCTGACTATGTAATTGAGAATAATCCTGCTGAGAAGGGAACGGAGTTAAATGAAAGTGTAACTATATCCGAAGATCTTTGATAAACTCAGAATTTAAAGGAATAAGTACCAAAGATAGAAGAAGGAATACCAAGCTAGGGTTTATTACCACATAAAGGCAGGAGCTTTAGGAGAGTTAATGATCATGGTCATTCATTCATTCATTCCACAAACATTGGGAGCCCTGTTTATGCCAGATACTCTTGTTTGTACTGTTAATACTAAAATATAATAAGATCCTTGCCCTCCAAAATCTATAACATTGGGCTGTAATATTAATAGTTGACACAGTGAAGGAAGAAATACTCAACTTCTATTTTGTTTCCAAACTGGAAAGTGAAGATTCAGCATACGTAAGTGGAAGTGGAAGCCTAGGCTGGGATAAAGACTAGGCTAAGAGAGCGCTTCTTAAAGTGAGTTCAAACTCCCAGTCCCAGACGAATTTGAGCTTACAAAATAACTCGCTTACATAATTATGAGAAATATCCAGGAAAATGTACATGGAGAGTTGTCGTTGTGGCTTTCAAGTAGAGAGGAATGTTTGTTCTTGGGAACTGGAGACTGATTAATTTTCTGGTTCTAGATGAATTGGTAAATAGATTATTTTTATTTATAAAAGAAAAGGTGGTATACAGATTTGATATGAACAGTTTTTGCTATATTACCCTCCTTTGGTTTTTGACAGATTTCTTAGACTGCTATACTGGGATAATCCAATTTAGTTAAAAAATGGCTAGAGTATCTGATATGACTTGTTATGGCAGAACTGGGATTAAAACCAAGATTGCCTGATTCTGTATTAGGGACTCTTTGTATTGTTGTATCAGGCTATTATTTTGAATGAAGGAGCAAAGCGTTGTGCTAGATGCTATAGGAGATTAATAATAATAATAACAGCTAAAATATAATCAGTGCCTATTATACATAAGGAACTGCTCTAAGCACTTTGCATTTGATTTTCACAGTAACCCAACAAACCTCATTTTATTGATGAGAAAACTGAGCTTGAAAAGATTAAGTAATTTTTTGCAGATCATACAGGTAGTATTTGCCAGAAGCAAGATTTGAACTCAGGCAGTTTGGTACCAGGACCCACACTTTCTATACATACTGACTCTGAGAAGAAAATGAGGCCATCTCTCTTTTGTTAAAATAACATACGTAGGTATGGGTTATCTTGATATCATCAAATATTTGACACAGTCTTGCTTTATGCCATCCCAATGAGAAAAATTTTGGGTAAATAATAGCGTACGGTAGTTAGGTAGATTTTTGGCAGATAGAACAACTGAATTCTAGATAATTGATTAATGGATCAGTGTTAGTGGAATGTGGATTCTGATCTTGCCCTTGTCTTATTTGGAGTATTGATGGACAACTTCAGTAAAAGCATGCTTACCAGATCTTCAGCTGACAAGCATCTTGGAGAGTTGGCTTATATATTCAATAAAATAATCAAGATTCAATATTTAGATAATGTAAAAGCGGTTATGCAAGACTAAAATGGTGGAGGCGCTTCTGAGAGTACTTTCTTAGGAAAAAACACGTGACGTTTAAATGCTTTTAAGCCAGTGGTTTGATGTTGCTACTGAAAGAAGCAATTGGCTCATTTTTGCAAGACCCTATTGATAAAGTTGAGTAGATGCAGAGGACTAAGTCGGAACATCACAACTGTCTACAAATATTTAAAGATCTGGCCGGTGGAGGAGTAGTAGGTTAGCTTTGTGTTACTCTCAAAGAATTGCTGGCAATTAAATGAGAATAATTTTAACTCTATGACGTGGGAAACTTTAAAAAAAATTAGAGCTGTCCAGCAGTGGAAAGAACTGCTTTGTAAAGTAAAGTAGTGAAGGTCTTGTTGTAGAGAAACGGGTGGGCAGTTTTGATCAGGGTATTAGGACAAGGATTGTGTCAGAAAATCTAAGGTTTCCTATCTTTAAAATTGTGTATTTTAACAAACTTGTTATGACCATTTGAGATGATAAGAGGAATTTTGCTCCAGGGGAAGTCTGTGCATTTGAGTCGGGCGTTTTTTTTTTTTTGAAACTGATCAAACTCAATGGCAAACCTGAAGACTATAATTACAGTCAGAATGAGGAGTGGCTGTAGCATTTCTCACTCAAACATTCTTGCGATGTTCCCAGATAAGTACAAAAGTATGTAAAGAAACACAGTGGTCTGAATTTGACTAAGGGTTTGTCTGGGAGGTAAAGGATAGACATATATTGGAGATTCTTTTAATTATTCCCTAGTGTTGTGCTTTTCCTTTGATTAGGAGTGTTGTCAGGTTACAAATAAGAGGTTTCTTTTGGGAAACCAACAATTCTTGCCTTTGTATTGAATTAAATATGGAGGATTCATCTGCAAGAAGTAATGTTGCTGGGTTCCTAAATATCTAAAAATAATGACTTCTAATGGTGCCAAATCAACCTCTCAGTTTAACGCAAAAGACTCTGGGGGGATTACAGACCCGGGCTAAATAGATTTGACTTGACTTTAGAGAGAATTCTGTGTACTAGAATCCTGGATTTGGAAGAGACCCAAAGTATAACCTACTACGGAGGTCCTATTTTGCAGATGCAGAAATTGAGATCTAGAGTGATTGACTTGCCTAAGGCTATTCTGTCTAGTTAGCAGCAAAGTTCAGATTAACCCATTACCCTTGGAGTCAATTGTGATTCATGGTGGCCCGATGATATAGTTTTCAGGCTGTGACCTTTTGGAAGCAGATTACCAGGCCCTTCCTCTGAGGCACCTCCGGGTGAGTTTGAACCACCAACCTTTCGGTTAATAACCATTTGTGCCATCCAGGGACTAAAGTTAAGATTAGAACCAGTTTTTATGACTTCGAATTAGTTCCCATCTCTTTCTATTGTACCACATTCTATATCTCTTATTTTAAACTGTGCTGAAGGTATGCAGTGTGTCAAGATGAAGGAGAAAAAAGTTAGTATATATCCACATTGTCTTCATTAAGTTAAAGGTGTTATATTTAAGGCTTAAGTATTTTTCAGTTTTATTAAACTTTGATCTCTGGAAATAAAATAAGAGTCAGTTTGTTAGACTTCTGTTCTGGTGGTAGCAGAAGAGATGGAGATAGTATGCCGTACTTAATTTCAAAAGGATTTAGAGCTTATAGCAGTTTTAGCAACTTCCTCTAAATTATGTAGATTACTATTCCAGTAGTAGATAGATCAAGTATCGCGTTTTAGGACAGCCTTTAAACTGGGCAAATCTAAGACATCTGAACAGAGTATCACTTTACCTAGAGTTAATTCAGGCTTGTGAACGTCTGTCAGAGAGGAAGGTCATCATGCTTAAGTACTTTGCTGCAAAATCTTTAAGAATTTAAATGTTTTTTCTTATGGTTCCTTTGTTTACATTCTCTTGAGATTGGAATATAGAGTTAAATTGCAGCATATCACTGTTATCAACAATAATTGACTCAATATTGGTTTCATGCAGTAATTCTAATAAATTATAATTTAAAATGTATTGCTGTGATAATTAAATATGGTTTTTATTGAGCAAACTCTTAAATGGATGTCTGACTCACTAAAATTTGAGGTAAAAATCAGAGATGCTCATGGTAGGTACTCAGTAAATGTTTGTTGAATTAATTTCATTAAGATTTTGAAAAACTAACCCTTAAATGTTTTGAAAGTATATATATTTTTAGAAATAATCAAATTGATTCAATTTGACCTGACTAAATGTTTTCGGACAGTTGTTTATTAGTAATTCCTATGTTACTGCCATGTTAGTTGACTTAGAGATTTAACATAATCACAGAACTTTGGATATTTTGCAGGGAGAGGTTATGAGCTGTTTAAATAGGAGGTGAACAGAATACCAAATCATAGAGTGTTGATTTAGAAAATTAAAAATCCTATGAATTTAAAGGTTGAATTTAAAAATAAATTAGGATATTTCAAAGTGAAAATCAAAAGAGAAATAGTTTTTCGGTTCATATGACTTCAGGGAAGGAGGGGAAATGGTTTGGAGATTTCCTTGTAAATGGTTATAGTAATTTATTGCATATCTTCTGTCTACCTGGGGTCCCTAGAGTCAGAATGGACATGACAGCAATGGATTTCTTTCTTTTTTGGTTTCTGTATATGCAGCCTATTCCAATAAGGTGTAAATCATATTCCCTGTCTTGCGGAACTTATTTCCTTTGCGGTGAAGGGCAGCAAGACACTCACGAAACCCTTAGTTACAACTGTGTGAAATTTGTGTAATTGTGAAAATAAGTGGGATTCACTATCAAGATTGCCTCCCTTTTGGCCAGGGACACTTCCTTGCTGGTCATTATGTGTACTCACATCCTGGGGCCAGCTCTTGGTCTAGATGCATGTGTGTAAAAATTCTTGTTGAGGCCAGATCCTGGCCTCACAATCATAAGAGTACCTGAAATCTGTGATTCCTCTCTAGATCTCCTACCTTATGTCTTAGACCCCTTGATCATCAGAATCACCTGTGGAGTTTTAAAAATTCAGGCACTATCAGAATCTCCAGGGCTGTGGCTCAGGCAAGTGTACTTTTAAAAGACTTGGACATGTGTTTCTGGTAACTTTTAACTGTCCAGCTTCTGGTGCCAATGATCTGCATCCCGTTTGCTTATCTACCTAGTCTTTACTTCCTGCCTGTATAATGACCCCTCCTTTAGGTGTTTAATTTGATTTGTCTTAAGCAACATTTGGAGGCCTAACTCTTTTAAGATCATTAAAAATTTAAAAAATTGGAACCAGTTGATTGAGTTATAGAGAAACTGACCCCAGTTAAAGATCACTGCCATATGTGTAGCATCTTTTCTGGTTAGTGGATATGTATTTATTCTGTCATCGTTGAGTGGAATAAATATTCTCTTGTTTTTTGTGTCCTCATTCGATGTTCTGTAATTGCTTCCAAAACACACTATGCTCACCTGTGTGTTGATTGTAGATAGTAAGATGAATAAACGTCTGTTTTTAGCATGAATATACACTTGTTTCTATAGCTATCTGATTGTTAGCTTAATTAAATAAAAAGTGATTCCAATCTATTTGAATTACTTCTCTGATGTAGTAAACATAAAACTTCTTATTCAGACAGTGATGTCCTCTTATTTATTCTTTTAAATGGTTTGTGTAGCTATTAATAGAGATTAAATGAAAAGAAACTATATCCTTTTTTTCACTGTGTTATGAGGTTGATAGTTTCAACATTTATCAATACAAGTAACACTGGGAATGTCAGATTCATTGCCTGGGCTTTATGACTGTAAATGGATTTCTGGTAGCAATGTTAAACTGCGATGTGTCTGACATGAGTTAAATATTTAGTCTGGATGAGACCAAAGGTAACGGATTTGCTAGAGTAACATGAACTAATTTTCTAGTTATTTTCTGGGCCAAGAGTATGACAACCATATATAAGTATGGATCAAATAAAAGTGAGGGCCTTTTTATAGCTTGCTGTCAGAGGCTAGCACATTCAGCCTCAGGGCATCTATCTAACGCCCCATAGGTTAGGGGTTCACTGGTTTGTGCTTTCATAATTACTGTGGATTTCTGGCATTTTGGGTATCCCTATTAATTACCATTTATTCCCAAAGAAAATTTAGGAATCTTTTTTTACTGTTTTTGTTAGATACCATCGACTTGGTTCTGACTCCTAGCAACCCTATGTACAACAGACCGAAATGCTGCCCGGTCCTGCGCCATCCTCACAATCCTTGCTATGTTTGAGCCCATTGTTGCAGCCATTGTGTCAGTCCGTTTCATTGAGGGTCTTCCTCTTTTTCACTGAACCTCTTATTTACCAAGCATGATGTCCTTCTCCAGGGACTGATCCCTTCTGATAATGTGTCCAAAATCTGTGAGATGAAGCCTCGCCATCCTTGCTTCTAAGGAACATTCTGGATGTACTTCTTCCAAGACAGACTTGTTTGTTGTTCTGGCAGTCCACAGGTTATTCAGTATTCTTCGCCAACACCATAATTAAGAGGCATAAATTCTTCTTCAGTCTTAGGAAGTACATGAGGCGATTGAAAATACCATGGCTTGGTTTCAGAGGACATCTAGGTCAATTGGCATAACAAAGTTTATTAAGAAAATATTCTGCATCCCACTTTCGTAAGTGGTGTCTGGGGTCTTAAAAGTTAGTGAGCGGCCATTTAAGATGCATCAATTGGTCCTAACCCACTTGGAGTAAAGGAGAATGAAGAACACCATAGACACAAGGAAAGTATTAGTCCAAGAGACAGAAGGGGCCACATAAACCAGAGACTGCATCAGCCTGAGACCAGAAGAACTAGATGGTGTCTGGCACCAATGATCACCCTGACAGGGAACACGACAGAGAGTCCCTGATGGAGCAGGAGAGAAGTGGGTTGCAGAACTCAAATTCTAGTAAAAAGACCAGACTTAGTGGTTTGATTGAGACTGGAGGGACACTGGAAGACATGGCCCCTGGACTCTCTGTTAGCCTAAAACTAAAACCATTCCTGAGGCCAACTCTTCAGACAAAGATTAGACTGGACTATGGGATAAGATGATACTTGTGAAGAGTGTGCTTCTTAGCTCAAGTAGATACATGAGACTAAATGGGCAGCTCCTGTTCAGAGGTGAGATGAGAAGGCGGAGAGGGTCAGCTGGTTGAATGGACACGAGAAATCCGGGGTGGAAAGGAGGAGTGTGCTGTCACAGCACAGGGAGAGCAACTAGGGTCACATAACAATATTTGTGTAAATTTTTGTATGAGAGACTAACTTGAATTGTAAACTTTCACTTAAAGCACAACAATTAAAAAAAGTACTGGAAAAAAAAAAAAAAAGAAAATACCATGGCTTAGGTCAGGTGCACTTTAGTCCTCAAAGAGACATCTTTGCTTTTAACACTTTAAAGAGGTCTTTTGCAGCAGATTTGCCTGATGCAAATCTGCATTGTTTTGATTTCTTCACTGTTGCTTCCATGGGCGTTGACTGTGGATCCAAGTAAAATGAAATTCTTAACAACTTCAGTCTTTTCTCCATTTATCATAATGTTGCTCATTGATCCAGTTGTGAAGATTTTTGTTTTATGTTGAGCTGTAATCCATACTGAAGGCTGTAGTCTTTGATCTTCATCAGTAAGTGCTTCAAGTCCTCTTCACTTTCAGCAAGCAATGTCATCTGCATATCACAGGTTGGTAATGAATCTTCCTTCAGTCCTGATGCTGCATTCTTCTTCATACAGTCCAGCTTCTCAGATTATTTGCTCATCATACAGTTTGAATAAGTATGGTGAAAGGATACAACCTTGAGGCACACCTTTCTTGATTTTAAACCATGCAATATCCCCTTGTTCTGTTTGAACAACCTTGCCTCTTGGTCTATGTACAGGTTCTACATGAGCACAATTAATTGTTCAAGAATTCTCTTTCCTCACAGTGTTATCCATAATTTGTTATGATCCGTACAGTCGAATGCCTTTTCATAGTCAATAAAAGACAGGTAAACATCTTTCTAGTATTCTCTGCTTTCAGCCAAGATCCATCTGACATCAGCAATAATATTCCTCGTTCCATATCCTATTCTGAATCTGGCTTGAATTTCTGGCAGTTTCCTGTCAATGTACTGCTGGAACCATTTTTGAATGATCTTCAACAAAATTTTACTTGCATGTGATATTAATGATATTGTTTAATAATTTTCCCATTCTGTTGTATCACCTTTTTTGGAATGAGCACAAATACGAATCTCTTCCAGTTGGTCGGTCAGGTCCTGTCTTCCAAATTTCTTGGCATAGACGAGTGAGCACTTTCAGCGTTGCATCCATTTGTTGAAACATTTCAGTTGGTATCTCATCAGTTCTGGGACCTTGTTTCTTGCCAGTGCCTTCAGTGCAGCTTGGACTTCTTCCTTCAGTATCATTGGTTCTTGATCATGTGCTGCCTCCTGAAAGGTTGAATGTTGACCAATTCATTTTGGTACAATGACTATGTATTCCTTCCATCTTCTTTTGATGTTTCCTCTGTCATTCTGTATTTAGCTGATAGAATCCTTCAGTATTGCAAGTCAAGGCTTAAATTTTTTTTCTTCAGTTCTTTCAGCTTGAGAAATGCTGTGCGTGTTCTTCCCTTTTGGTTTTCTAACTCCAGGTCTTTGCACATTTCATTATAATACTTCACTTTGTCCTCTTGAGCCACCCTTTGAAATCTTCTGATCAGCTCTCTGACTTCCTCATTTCTTCCATTCTCTTTAGCAATTACATACAACAGCAAGTTTCAGAGTCTCTTCTGACATCCATTTTGGTCTTTTAAAAAATTTCCTGTCTTTTTAAATCGGACCTTTTGCTCTCTTCATGTATGTTGTCCTTGATGTCATCCCACAACTCATCTGGTCTTCTGTCATTAGTGTTCAATGTGTCAAATCTGTTTTTGAGATGGTCTCTAAATTCAGGTGGGATATACTCAAAGTCATACTTTGGCTCTTATGAGCTTGTTTTAATTTTTTTTAGCTTTACTTGGACTTGCATAGGAGCAATTGATCATCTGTTCCACAGTCAGCCCCTAATCTTGTCCTCACTGATGATATTGAGATTCTCCATCATTTCTTTCCACAGATGTAGTTGATTTGATTCCTGTGTGTTCTGTCTGGCGAGGTCCACGTTTAGTCACCCTTCATGTTGTTGAAAAAAGATATTTGCAATGAATGAGTCATTGGTCTTGCAGAATTCTATCTTGCGATCTCTGGTATCGCATCTATCACCAAGGTCATATTTTCCAACTACTGATCTTTCTTTGTTTCCAACTTTCACATGCCAGTCACCAGTCATTATCAGTGCATCTTGATTGCATGTTTGATCAATATCAGGTTGCAGAAGTTGGTAAAACTCTTCAGTTTCTTCATCTTTGGCCTCAATGGTTAATGTGTAAATTTGAATAATAGTTGTATTAACTGGTCTTCCTTGTAGGCATGTGGATATTATCTCACTGACAACGTTGTACTTCAGGATAGATCTTGAAATCTTCTTTTGAGGTTGAATGCGTTGCCATTCCTCTTCAATTTGTCATTCCCAGCATAGTAGACCATACGATTGTCTGATGCAGGATGGCCAATACCAGTCCCTTTCAGCTCACTAATGCCTAGGATATCAATCTTTATGTCTTCCCTGTCATTTTTTGATGACTTCCAATTTCTAGATTCACACTTGGTACATTCTACATTCCAATTATTAATGGATGTTTGCAGCTGTTTTTTCTCTTTTTAAGTTGTGCCATATCAGCAAATGAAGATCCCCAAAGTTTTACTCCATCCTTGTCATTAAGGTCGACTCTACTTCGAGGAATCAGCTCCTCCCCAGTTGTATTTTAAGTGCCTTCCAACTTGAGGGGCTCATCTTCTGGCATGATATCAGAATGTTCTGCTGCTGTTCATAGGGTTTTCATTGGCCAATTTTTTTAGAAGTAGATTGCCAGGTCCTTGTTCCTAGTCTGACTTAGTCTGTAAGCTCCACTGAAACCTGTCCACCATGGGTGACCCTGATGATATTTGAAACACTGGTGGCATAGCTTCCAGCATCATAGCAACACACAAGCCACCACAGCAGGACAAACTGACAGACAAGTGGTGATTTTTCTATTATTTGTTATATCTGTGAATTATTGGCACAAATAAATTCTGAGCCTGACACAATATCTCTTCATCTGTCATCTTTTATTTGTTGCCATAAATGTCACGGTCATTTTTGTGTTCATATGTGGTCCATCACTTTCACCCCTGAAGCAAATGAGGGATAATTGTAGAAAAAAATAAAATGTGGGTGCGAAAAGGAGGATGAAGCAATGGAAAGAGAATGAGTATTGCAGAAGCCCAGCATAAATTGTAATGCATCGGAAAGTAGGTACTTGGCTCTTACTATCTTCAGAACACTCTAAACCAAAGAATTTGCTTTTGTAGAATTCTAGAATTGAATGTGTAGGCTTTGAGATAATCTAGTTCATAGCCTTCATTTTAAAATAAGGAAAGAATAAAAAGGTTAACTGAAATGGTCAGGTTCACACAAATAATGGTATTGTCTACTGGCTGGCCATCATTCTGCTGCTCATCTTTATTTTAAGGGTGAGCAAAGTAGGTCATTTTCATCAGCCATTCAGTGGAAAGGCTAAGATCATTAGGTACCTTGATTTTGCCAAATGAGTGGGCAATTTCCAGACCATTTTCCTCATTTCCTGTATGTGACACTCTTGATCCTTCTTTCTTTCTTGAAACTCTCCGTTCTTTCAGTTTTTGTGGATGTATGGTCCCTGTTTTCCTTCTGGTCTGAGTTTAGTATTTATTTCCTTCAGGGGACCACTTTATGCTTTTACTCCTTAACACTGAGCCTCCAGAGTTCTGTCCTCAGCTCACCGCTCATTGCATGCTTTGTGCTCTCTTTGGACGATCTTGTGTAACATTTATTTCGTGCTTATTATGAGTTCCACACCATGATAGGCACTGTATAATGACAGACACGGTGCCTGGACAATGAAGTGAGTGCTCTTATCCATTCTTGGTGTTTTAGCTGAGGATTCTTACATCTGTAGATCTTGTGTGGTTGATGTCCAGAGCTGTACATGTATATGCAGCTCAGATGTCCCATGGAAACCTCAAACTTGACATGCCTCACATGGAATTTATTGTTTTGTTTTCTTCCCACCCTTTCTTCAAAACTTGCTTCTCCTCTTGAGTTCCGTATCTAGTTAATGTCAAAGTCACTCAGCCTTTTAGTCCCTAAGTTTCACTTAGGCTGAAACTCAGCCTTGATTCTTGTTCTTTCTTTCCCTTCCAATGACTAATTCCTGGCCCCTGTACCTTAGTCCTGTTCTCATTTGCTTCTTTATCATCCCTTGTCTTTAGTTTTGCAGTAGACACCTAATGTCTTGTTCTTCTAGGTGTGCTTCCCTTTCCACTGTCTTTCTGAAATCCACTCTGCACATGGCTGCTGGAGTGAAGCATCTTGACTCGAGTGCATCTAATCACATCACATCTGTGCTTGAAACCTGTGCTTGAGTTTACATATCCTACAGGGTAAATCTCAAGCTCCTTAGCATGGCATTTAAGGTTGTCTGTAACCCGGCCCTGCCTTGTACTATCTGCCCTTCAGACTAACTGCTTGCTGCGCTCTGATTATTTCATACTTTTTCTTGACTCAGAGTTCTTGCTTATGCTGTTTTGTTTTCCTGGAAAATGCTACCCCACATTATGACTCCTTGCTCTGTATCATTTGGCTAAACTTATTTTCTTAATCATTATGGAAAATTTCAAGAATTTTCAAAAGGAGAGGGAAAAGTACAATGAATTATGGTATTCAATATTATGATTTTAACACACGGCTTCATTTATCCTTTTATTTCTTTTGCTGAAGTACTTTAAAGCAAATCTAAGATACCAGGGAGCCCTACTTCATTATGCATCTTTAAAAATGGGACGTATTTGTATATATAACAACAGTGTCATTACCAAATATAACAAAATTGACAATAGTTCCTTGGGATCATGTCATTCCCTCTGCAGAAGGAAAATTTCCATGTGGTTGCAAAGAGGTGTTTTTTTACAGTTAGATTGTTTGAATCATGATCCAAATAAACACCATATATTAAATTTGGTTCAGTCTCTAATTATCTTTTAATTGAGAACAGTTCCCTCTCTTGCCTTTTAATAATGCCATTGCTTGTTGCAGAAACCAGGTCAGTTGTCCCATAGAGTGTTCCATAGTCTACATTTGTCTGCCTTCTTGTGGTGTTATTTAACTTGTTTTTCTACCCACTGTATTTCCTATAAATAGACATTAGCTTCAGAGGCTTTGTTAGATTCAGGTTCCATGTCTGTCTGTCTGTCCATGTCTGTCTATCACCCATCCATCCACCCTTCCATCCACCCACTCCCCCACCCATCCATCCATCCATCCATCCATCCGTGCATCTATCTGTCCATCTATCTCTATTACTAGAACACTTCACAGGTGATTGTCTGTCTGGTTGTCCCACTTTTAGGATGTTAAGATTGATCAGTTGGTTTGAATGGTGATACCCTGTTCCCTCTCTTACAGAAGTCACTATCAATCACTGTTCATCTATTGGTTTAATCCATTAAGGAGCATTGCCTGAATCAATTATTTCACTAAGGGTTGGAAAATGTAAACTGCGTAATTACATAACTTCTTCCACATTTACTGAACTCTTCTGTAAAGAAAAACTTTACCTCATCAGCTAAGACCATTTGGTTACACTGAAATACAGGTTGTATTAAAAAAAAAAAAATTACAGGTTGTATATAAAAGGGAGGGGGAAATGCTAGTTCTTAATCATCCTTCAAGGCTCTGCTCAGGGAATTTTGCCTATAGGAAGCCATTGTTAATTCTGCAGAGCCAAACTAAATGTCACATTCTCCTTCCAAGCAATTCTATATTTACCTCTGCCATTAGCCTTCTCACTTTGCATTGAAAATATTGTATTTTTAACTAGAAATTCATTTGACTGTAGATGATTTGGCCTAAAGCAATGCTACTGAAAGCTATTTGCTGCAACACAAGCTACCCAAAACAATAATTTTTTCAAAATTGTTATTACATCTGATTTTTTTCTGAGGCAGTTTTGTAAGTCTGTTTGCATCTTGGAGCATTTTTGTACATTTTCTGATTTGTAAATTGTTTTCTTATTAAATTGTAATTAATTTAAAACTAGCTGTACTATTCCATAATAAAAAGTTGAAAGCCTTAGAAATGTTTAAAAATAAGACATTACTTAAATAAATTATGGTACCCCAAGCAATAGAATAGTATATAGTCATTACAAATAATTTTGTGAAAATGTAACTGTTGGCGTGTGCATATTTATATGTTCTATTATGAAGTGACAAAAGATTATAAAACATATGCTAAACTTGTTGCCATCGGGTTGATTCCAACTCATGACAACCTCACTTGTTGCAGACTAGAACTGCTCCATGGGGTTTTTTGGGTTGTAATCTTTACAGAAACAGATTGCCAGGCCTTTCTTCTGCAGTCCCATGGGATAGGTTTAAACCATAAATCTTTAGGTTAGTAATTGAGTCCCTTAAATTTTTTGTCTGATCTGGGGGTGCTGCCATATTGTTAGTATTATTGTTGTTATTATTATATCATGAGTAAGAATTTTAAAGTCAGTTTACAAGATGAAAATGTCTGGAGTCAATTTCCTCTAAAAAATCCCTTAAATACTCACAAAATGTAGGATGCTTACACTAGGAGAAGTTCTCAGGAGGCTGCACTGGTTGGTGGTGCACTGGACTCGTATCTACCTCTGTCGCTGTCTTACACAAGGAGAGGTGAATGCACGTGTATGTTACTTCTCTGCTTGCACATTAAGGAACTGAAGGACGCACACTAGGTGATCAGTGTTTCTCTGGGCAGGCTGGACTTAGGTCTCAAATAAGGTAGAATAAGTTTTATATACATTTCAATAGCAACAGATTACAAAGGGTTAGGATGTTAAAAGTATCATTAGGGCTAGTTTTTTGGCATTGCCCTGATGAAATCATCATTAATAAAAATTATATCTAGGAATAATTGTGGTCCATATTAATTTAAAAAAATAAATTCAACTGAAATTTTTAAATGCTGTCCTTCCAAGGTATATGTTTCTTGTATTTGGTTTGTACCTTGGGTTGGGGTTCTTAAAATAGAGTCAGTAGATGGATTTCAGGGTTTTAAGGAGTCCATGAAGTTGTGTGTAAAATTAAAATTATATGTGTATGTAATTTTTTTTTGTAGAAAGAAACCGTAGCTAGATTCTCAAAGGTGTTTGTTACTCCAGAGAAAGCCTTTAGTTTTTGTTCTTTGTCCTGGAATAAAACAGATTTATGCTCATATGGAATTTTGGAAAACATTTGCCTGACCTGAAATTTTATTGGTAGGTCAGCTTTGTGCAGATAGTAAAATATATTCTAATTTCTCATAACTTCCATTTATGGTGTGAGTCAGAAATATTTACTGTAAGAGTACCATCCCAGCAAACTCCAGTTTTACATTGTTTTATTTGCATGTGAAATATAATTGCATGTGAAATATAATAATATATTTTCATTTGCATTTAGAAGATATGTTTAATGTGTTTGCTGCTTGAAGTAATTAAACTACTTCAATTAACACCCCAACTTCTTTTTTAACTAGTTCTGAGCTTTCTAATGAATAACTAGTTCTTTATTTTCATATTTAAATTATTATTACTTCAATTATATACATGTACACTAAATGAGATGGGACAAGAAAAATACCATATATTAACTGAAGGACCTAGGGGAATAGAAGAGGGAGCTCGTCCTCTGGGAGTGGGGTTGGGGAGGCAGGGACATGCCTAACCAGAAGTGACAGTGAGTCAGAGGCTCAGAGCCCGGGAGAGGCCTGGGGACTGCAATGGGGGCTTTTTTGATGGAGAAGGCAGTGGAAAGGGGCTGTTAGTGCTTCAAACTCTGGTTCAGTTATATGAGTCATGTGCCAGTACCAGTAATTTGCTTTAATGGATAACATCTAGAAATTCCTCAAACTAATAAAGAGACAGTAGAGGCTTAAGAATATCAGATGTGGAACCAAAATGCCCAAATTCAATCCCAGCTTGACCATTTACCCTGGACTAATTTGCTTTACCCTCCTTTATCTCAATTTTCTCTTTGTAAAATGGGGACTGTTAAAATAGAACCTAACTCATAGTGTTCTTTTGAGGACTGAATGAGCTGTTGTTCATGTTAGCTGCCATTAAGCTGACCCCTAACTCATGGCGACCTCATGCACAGTGGCACAAAACGGTGCTCAGTGCAGCCATCCCTATGATCAGTTGCAGATTGGACTGTTGTGATCCAGTTTTCGTTGGCTAATTTTTCTGTGTAAATTGCCAGGCCTTTCTTCCTAGTTCATTTTAGTGTGGAAGCTCTGCTGAAACCTGTTCAGCATCATAGCAACACACAAGGCTTCACTGATAGATGGGTGGTGGCTGCGTGTGAGGTGCTTTGACCAGCCATTGAACTAGGGTCTCCTACATGGAAGGCGAGAATTCTACCATGGAACCACCAGTGCTCCCCCTCACTCCCAGTGAAACGAGTGTTATGTTTGGAATCCTTAGAACAAAGTAAATGTGTGCTCCAGCTGTAGTGGATGGAGCTGAGGAAAGGGGTTGAGCAGAAGGGAAAGTGAAATGCCTGTGGAATAGCAGCATGTGTGTGGAGGGGAGTTTACCCACCGTCTGCGTGACACCCCTCCCCACGCAAACACTCATAGGCACACCAACCCTTGACCTGCGGGGTATGAGGGTAGTACAGTTATAAGCAAGGCAAACACAGCCAATGCTATATGCTGTTTGGACAGTTTGTCACATAAAAGTGGGTAGACTTACGGTGCCTGTGCGTTTGAGAAGTTGTGTAATAATTGCCTGTAAAATAATTTTAAAAAAGTTGCTTTTGATCCACTTGGCTGGTTGTTTGCCTCAGATGTAGACGAAGTTAGCTGTGTAACAGTGGCGTGACCCTGGGCATTGTGTTTTGTTATCAGAGCACCTGTTTTTCTCTGAGTATGTTTACAAAGTTCTATGGTTAGATTTATCTACCTTATGGCTAAATATGGACATATTCAAAAGAAGTCCATAATGAGGGCATGATACACACTGACTCTTATTTTTTTCCCCATTGTTATATAATTCAGTATCATCTGAAGAAACCACCACCTTTTTCTCATTTATAATTTTCTATCACATAATTCTCTCATATTGATCGTATTCCTCTGACCAGCTTCTACTTCACTGTCACTTTTGTTTCTATGCCTTCTTTCTTTGTTCCAGATAATAACTCAAGGTTTTCCATGTTGTAAGCCTTCAATTCAAGTTCTGTTGAGCCTGGTGCTGATGTTATATAGGTGTGTTGATCTAATTTAGCATTTTGAGTTGTTATTTCTGAAGCTTTAACAAAAACCAAACAAACGCAGCAACAACAGGGCACATGACCTTCCTAGTCCTTTCCAGATTTAGGCATACGTTTATGACATGGTCAGATCGCAATACTGTTTTACTAATGTTACAAGTGTACCCTAAAATCTTCCTCAGAGATTATGCTGTTCTTAGTATCTCTCTTTTATCTATACTGTCTCCTCTCCATGCACAATTTGCAAACCACAGGATAGAGAGGTAATACTTTAAATGGTTATGATTCTTTTTTCTCACCTGCACCTCATCTTATCTTTGATGCAGCATGGAAAAAAAAAAAAAAGGTGAGAGCAGCCAGGGTAGCTGGAAATATTGTAATTGCGCCTTTTTTTGGATTAGCTCGAGGCTCAGTTTGCTAGACTTTTTAATCCACTCATAAAGGTAGATATGAACTCAAAGGAGATCAGGTTTTGTTTAAAAAAGAAAAATAAATAACCAGAGTTAGAGTTCACATCATTAGCCATGTGAGCAAAAGGAAAGGAAGAGTAGGTTCTATTTGAATATGTATGTGTACAACTTATTTATATAGCTCTCTACCACTTTTGCATTTGATATCGATTGTGGAATTATATAAGTATTTTGAAAATAATGTACATATGCTTTAAATTTTAGGATTGCCATGAAAGGGATTGTTGGCAACATGCTTGTCTTTTTGTGGTGTTTTAATAATTCTTTTTAAAGTAGTTACATTTGTATATTTTATGGATAACTATATTTGCTCTTAAAAATTCTATCTGTGAGTTAGGTCTAGGTTTAAGTGGAAAGTCTTTTAGTAACCTGTAGTTTTTTTTTTAAATGTCCATATTTATATTTTGAAGTTATTTTTTGAGATTCTTTTCTTTCTGAAGTTTGAGCCTGGTCTTGTATTTAGAAGACTAAACGTTTAGTCCAGTAAGAATCAGCACACCTGGCCTAGAGTCTGATAAATTTGTAGTTTGAAGACATAAGTTTTGAAATTATTCAATTATGCAGTAGTGACTGGAATAGTTCTATAAGAAAATTTCACTGTAAAATGGCCAAATTAATTTGACTAGTTATTAATTGTATTAAAAAGACTGCTTTGAAGCAAAACCACAGGGGAATAGTCCCAGAATCAAAGAGAGTAAAACATTTACTGTGTATGTTCCCCTATAATTTGAATTTCTAGTTTGAGATTGTCTAGATGTGATTGTTGAGTCTTGATGATTGTTCATTTAGCCAGTGGTGGTTTGGCAAGGAGTTTTATCAGCCACGTTGTAGAACCTCTCACTCCATCCTCTCCTTTTTGCCTCATGTTTTTTTTTTTTTTTAAGATTTATTTTGAAATGATTTTAGACTTAAAAGAAAATTTGCAGAAATAATACAGAGAGCTCACGTGTACGCTTCATCCAGCTTCTGCCAGTGTTGACAATTTACAAAACCATAGTACAATGATTGAAACCAGGAAATTAACATTGATACGATACTATTAACTAAATACAGATCTTATTCTGATTTCACACATTTTCCCACTAATATCCTCTTTCTGATCCAAGAACCAATCTAGGATCCCATATTGCATTTAGTTGTTGTGTTGTCTTAATGTCCTCCAGTCTGTGACGATTTTTCAGCTTTTCCTTTATTTCCTTGTCTTTCATGACCTTGAAAACTTTGATGAATATCGATCAATTATTTTGTAGAATGTGTCTCGATTTAGGTTTAATTTCTAGTGATGAGATTGACCTTATGTGTTTCTGGCAAAAATACCATGGAAGTGATGTGATTTCTCAGGTGTCATATCAGGGGTTGTTGTTGTTGTTAGGTGCCACTGAGTCGATTCTGACTCATAGCGACTCTGTACAACAGAATGAAACATTGCCCAGTTCTGCGCCATCCTCACAATCGTTGTCATGCCTGAGCCCATTGCTGCAGCCCCTGTGTCAATCCATTTTCATGAGGGTCTTCCTCTTTTTTTGCTGACCCACTACTCTACCAAGCATGATGTCCTCCAGGGACTAGTCCCTTCTGATAACACGTCCAAAGCATGTGAGACAGAGTCTCACCATGCTTGCTCCTAATGGGCGTTCTGCCTGTCCTTCTTCCAAGACAGATTTGTTTGTTCTTCTGGCAGTCCATGGT
>NW_004444048.1:2370494-2404716 GCF_000243295.1 Trichechus manatus latirostris | reverse complement strand
ACACTTTAAAGAGTTCTTTTGCAGCAGATTTACCCAGTGAAATGCATTGTTTGATTTCTTGACTGCTGCCTCCATGGGCGTTGATTGTGGAATATCAGAGGTACGCTATGTCTTACCACTGGGGATTTTAATCTTGATCAGTTGGTTAAGTTGGGTTTCCCTACTGTAAAATTACTATATTTCCATTTGAATTAATAAATATCTTGGGAGTAATGCTATCAGACTATGTAAATATCTTATTTCTTCTTGAAATTTTGCTCACTGATTTTAGCATCTGTTGGTGGATCTTGCCTGCGACAATTACTAATGTCATGTTCTAATGGTAATTTTCTATTTCCTTCCTTCCTTTTAACTTATTAATTGTAATTTTTCTGAAAGGAAGAGCTGTTCTTTCTCCCCCATTTATTTATTAAATTGTTAATTTTCATCAGCATATACTCATTGA
Source organism: Trichechus manatus latirostris (assembly GCF_000243295.1). Taxonomy (NCBI): domain Eukaryota; kingdom Metazoa; phylum Chordata; class Mammalia; order Sirenia; family Trichechidae; genus Trichechus; species Trichechus manatus. Next base: position 2,404,271 of record NW_004444048.1, on the reverse strand, counting down.
TATTTATTTTTATTCTGTGGTTTACGATCCAACACTATCATTATTTTGTTATTCAAATCATTTTATTTTTAGTCATTGGGAGCCCTTCAGGTTGACTCCTGTGTCTTTTTGAGTACCTTCCTTTTTCTGCTATTTTCTTATTCTCTGGCACTGCAAAATATTCAAGGCTTATCTTGTATTTTTCCTGCTTTATCATCGGAATCAACCTCTTCATCAAGAGCCTCCGTGGTTGCAGCTATACATCATTGGAGAATGATGTTTAGAAACTAAGATCATGCCCTATGAATTTATGAAAAAGAACTGTGTTTTTAGGAGGTTATATAAAATGAAAGAAATATGAAATAAATAAATATGAGTATTTAGATGTGTGTAGTTGCAACCAAGAGGGCTGTTTTCCAAGTATTAGGTCTCAGGAGTTCAGATAAGGTGGAGAGGTCTTTTCAGGATGTGAAGAGATTGGAGAGAGCATTGCATCTGTGTCTTTTCCTAAAATGTCCTAGAAGCATTTGTAATAATCTCTACTCTTCACAAATATGTCTCTTTTTTTTTAACTCTTTACCATATCGACTAAGAATTATGTTGTGCCAGTGAGAAAATGTGTTTGTTCTCACTACCACTTGAAAGTATGGAACACGTAACAGAAACAAAAGCAAAATACAGCCTATCTATTAAAATTAACAGTTAAGTTAAAATTGCATATGCAAGTTTGGAGTGTGGGACTATAGAGCTTGTTCGTTTTATTTTTCCCTGAACTAGATTTTCTCAGTTGAAGTAGTACACAAATGCATGTATCATGCCTCTATCCTGGCCCCTCAACCCCGACAAAGTGGGCATCTTTGCAGATTCAACAAGATTGCAACCTTAGTGCTAGAACTGCTCTTAATGAGGTGCTGTGTATGAATTAATTAAATTAGTTTGCCCCTCATGTGGCAAGGTCTGTTTAGTGTTTGTCTGGTCGACTAATTTATGAGGATAAAATTATGGTACAGTCTCTGCCTTGCTTGTTTTCATCAAAGAGATGGGCTAATTTGTAATGAAACTTTATCAATCAGATCATGCAGTTGGTCCACCCTCCAAGCTCTGACTAATGAATCAAGGCTGTTCGAGTTTTTTCGCACACAGCATATCCTGTTGTAGCTGAGGGGGGAGGATGCATTGGCTATAGGTTGATATAAGACCGATTGTTTCTTTTCTAGCAAATAACCAACTTTTCCGTTTTCTGTTTCTTGTCATATTTATAGCTTTGTCTTCTTTTTTATGCAGGATATGAATTTAAAGTGGGAAGTTTGTAAAAATACTGGTGTATATTTGTTTGGGGGAAAGCAAAGATTGTGCATTTCTTACTGAACAGCGGTAGCTAAGAACTCTCAACAATGGAAGAAGGAATAATTGTATAACAGGCAGAGAAATGGAGCGTTTTGAAAGGCAATATTCTTCAATGTTGGGAAAGTAACGAAAGGTCAAAATGAAGCTCAATAGAAAAGCTATTATGAAAGGAAGGGGGAGAATTTGGCTTTTATGTTGCTGTCAGGATTTGGGATTTGTTTTCTTTTGATTCTGATGAAACTCTTTTGGGGTGGTTTTTTTTTTTTTTTCTCTTCAATTCAAACAGTTTATACAAGTGTTATTTTAAACTTCCTTGTGTTTACAACATCATGTCTTTTAAAAAGAAACTTTTTTTTTTTCACTTTTGTTATCTGGGAATTTTTAAGGACAGAGCCACTGTTTGCAACACACACAGATATACACACACATTCCCACACACATACATGCACTCACACATATATGCATTGATGTGTATATTTCTATTTTCTCTGCCTGACTGAGAAATAAATAAGTATACGATATTTCAAGAATACTTTGTAAGAGTCTCCATTGAAAGTTTATATTCATTTCAGAGTATTAATGTGATTATTTTGAAAGTTTATATTAATTCCTTGTCACTAATACATAGTTAATTTATAAAACACTCACCACATGAAGATATTTTACAAATGCAAAAAATGGCATAAAGCTACACATGTCAGAGAGCAAGCCGGTGGCAGAAGTGGATTTAGGATTTCGAGTTCTGACTTCTGTCCTGTCATCAGGCCACTAATCTGCTTGATTTTCTGAAAGAATTTGAGGCCTGAGGAAAGAAGATGCCAGAAACACATTTCCAAAGAGATGAGTCACATTGGGTGGTTTGATACAATAAAATCTGTGTTTATTTTGCAAAGGACTTTTGAATAGATATTAGAGAAACAAATTTCATCATTATGTTCAACTTTATGCTTTGTAACATTGTACTTTCTGTCCCAGTAGTTAACAGCACTGAGTTCAGAGTTCTTTTCTTCCTGTTCTCTCTTGAGAGTTTTCTATTTTTTTTTAAAAAAAAGGCAGAGATTTTTACTGTTTTATCAGAATGACTTAAACATGTTATTAGTATCCTTTGCCTGGGCTGTTAAATAGGTCTTTGATCTTTCTAATGCTAGATTTTGCTTATGTCACTTCATTGCTCAGAAACATTCTATGGCTCCCCACTGTCCACAGAATTCTTCGTTCCCACACTAAAGGCCCCCCGTGATGTATACTGTCTACTTTTCCTATGTTGGATGTGTACCATCCAAGCTGGACTAGTCCATCTTTTCTAAATATGCTCCAGGGTTTCTCTTCTCTATTTGTTCATGCTATTCCCTTTCTTTGCAATGCCCCTGAAACCTGTTGCCATTGAGTCGATTCTGACTCATAGCGACCCTATAGGACAGGATAGAACTGTCCCATAGTGTTTCCAAGGCTGTAATCTTTATGGAAGCACATCTTTCTCCTGTGGAGTGGCTCTTGCATCTGAAGCACTGACCTTTTGCCTACCAGCCAAACGTTTAACCACTGCACCACCAGGGCTCTGTGCAATGCCCCTAGCACCTATCTAGCACCTATCTAGCACCCATCTTTGTCTGCTGAGTTGCCACATCTCCTCCAAAGTCCATACCCATGCTACTGACTTTGTGAAACCTTTCTTGTCAAGGAGATGCAAGAAATATCTCTCTAATAATCCCTAAAGCACTTATATTCACCCAACAAATATTTATTTAATACCTTCTGCATGCTAACTGAAGTCCTTGGGTGGTGCAAAAGATTGATTTACTCAAGTGCTATAAGAAAGGCTGGGGATGCAAATCCACCTTGAGGCACCTCAGAAGAAAGATCTGTGATCTACTTCCAAAAAATCAGTCACTGATAACACTACGGAGCACAGTTCTACTCTGATTCACGTTGCGGGGGAGGGGGGGTTGCCATGAGTTAGAATTGACTCAATGCAACTGGTTCCTATGCTAGGCGGTATTCCAGGTGCATGAGGGACAGCATGGACAGAAAGAATAAGGCTCCCAGTCTCATGGGTCCTGCCCTCTGGGGATGGGGGTAGGGGAGAGCAGCACATAAGCAAGTAAATAAAAGTAAAAGTACCTAATTTCTGATAGTAATGTATGCAGTGAAACTAACACAGAAGTATGCTAGAACTATAGTGGAGCAGGGTGTGGGCTAGGGTAGACTGAGTGATTCAGGGGAGACCTTTTGGAGAAAGTGGTATTAGGCTGTGACTTGAATACAGAGGAGAAGTCGGCTTTGGGAGGATCTGGGAGAAGATGGAAAAAGCAAGCACAAAGGCCCTGAGATGGGGTCATCTTGGCGAGTTCCAAGAATAGGAGGAAGGTCAAGTGTCTACAGGACAGTGAGCCAAGTGTAGACTAGTAAGAGATGACCCTAGAGAGGTGGGTGGAGGCCAGAACCATGTGGCGATTCGTGAACCAGCATCAAGTGTGTTGCTTTTAAGGTTTTGGTGATTTAGGCAGAAAGGTGTCATGATCTGATTCTTTTTAATTCGTTTAATTTATTTTAATTATTTGTATAGTCTTTTAATTCAAGTAATGGATTATAAACTCTTTTTGGGTAAGAATTATGTGTCACCCAGCTTTGTGCATAGATAAGAGGCAATCAGTAAATATTTGTTGAATCGTTGAATGAATGAAGCTGGGAGATTCTGAAAATGTATTGCTATAGGTATTTGGGATTAATATTTTACCAAGGCAGACCGAGTCAGGACTACACTCTCCTCTTTTCTGGAGGCCATGCGCATGATCCTTTGAGGAAGAATGAGGTGGAAGGAGCGTAGGTTTAATATTCTAGGGGCAGAGAAGCAGAGGGGCTGCTTGTGAACTTGGGAGCCAGCTTGTCTGGGTTGGAATCCCAGCTCTTGTCACTGACTTGCTTCATCTTTGGAAATTGACTTCATCTCTCTTAGCCTTTGTTTGCACGTTCATAAAATGCTGATGGCAATATTGTTTACCTGATTAACTTGTCATGAGTTTTAACTGAAATCACCCTTGTAAAACACTGAGAATGACTCCTGGTATTTGATAAACACCCGATAAATCCCTAGAATGTTATCACAAAGGCTCTTCTCTGTGTCACTGTTGGAAGGCTCTTGTTAAAATTCTCTTGGGCTGTCAAACCCATCCGTGACCTCCTTGCCTACTTTACCTGGGATTTTAGGCTGGTTCTGCTGATAATTAATGAGGTGAAACAGAGGAAATCAGTTAAAAAAAAAAAAATAACGGGTCCAGCTAAAAACTGCTGCTTACTTTTTTTCTTGTTGCAGCTGAGAAATAGATTTTCGACAAATAATATTTTGGAGTGAGAGGTACAGCCATTTGGTTAAAAAAAAAATCAAAATACATCTTACTAATTTTTTTCACAATTGATTTAACTATAAAATGACGTGAGGAACTATAGCCTGACTTTAGCACTGATCATACTGTGGTCTGTAACTCCTATATGTTCATAAATGTACTCTGCAAGCATCATTATAATGCTATCTTCAGTGCTTTTGCTGAACAGACTGAGTTATAAGTGATATCATTTTGCAACTGCTTCCTCTAGTAAGAAGTAGGCAGTCCAAGACAGTTCTATGTTGTAACAAATTCCATGCTTAGTGGCACTTGTAGAAATCACAAATAGTGGGAAGATGAGCTTTTATACCTTGAGAGGAAGCCAGTAGAACTTGTGTATTCATAAAGAGCAAGGTGTAAAGTAATAAACCCAGTCTGTGTTCTTTAATGAAATCATGTTTTCCAAGTTTGATTTCAGGCAAGCTCAGATCCCATTAGCAGCATTCTTTGGGTGCTTGTTTGTTTCTTTTATTCTCATTAATACACTGAAAATTTGGATTGGAAAATATGGTATAAAGTAATGGTGGAGTTCAGACTGGGGCCCATGATGGGTGTGGTTTATTGTTCTTTTTCCAACTCTTAAATAATTCTGAACGTTTTAGCCAGCCAAATAGAAAAATCCCTAATTCTGAACATTTTAACCAGCCAAATAGAAAAATCCCTTAAGGCTTTCTGTACTGTTGTTTTGTTTCTCTTCTGCTACTCCCAGTAACATTACATAAGTTACCTGGAAATTGTGAAGCTTGAGTACACTGAGCCAGACAGTTAAAATTCTTGGAATTCTCACTTCCCCGAACATAAGAGTGAAGTGAGATAATTTTTGGATGATAAGAAATGGTCTGGGGGAAGTGTAAAAAGATGAAATGGTTTTTTTTTTTCTAATTATTGTTCTTTTTCATATAGTCAGAGCCAAAAAGGACAGAGACAGACCATGTCTCCAGGGATTTGTAGCCCAGTTTGGCTTTTTCAAAAAGTTTGGGTAAACTTTAAGTAACTTCTTGATATTTAGGCATTACTGTTCTGTATAGATATTTTTGCTTGTGTAGGAGTTGCTTGAAAATGAACAGAAGTTGTGGTTACTAAGGTTCTGGAATTCACCTCCTAACCTCCCCACTTTCTGGAATAAAGAGCGTGAAGACTACTGTTCTTCAGTTCTGTTTGGTTATAGGATCAGATGGTTCACGGTTTGTTCTCCTATGAACAGTTTAGCTCATTGTGGCATATTCAGCTGAATTATTATCCTAGAATACAGTTATGGCATTCACTCTGTATTAATTCTCAGTATAGTTTAAAAACCTGGAATGATTTATAACACTTAGAAATTACCCAGATTCAGCTCAATTTTGTCTTTGCCTTTGCTAGGAATGGACTCTCTTGGAACTTAGCTTTAGGTGTAGATTTGAGTTCTTAGGCCAACCCCATCCCCCCCATCCCTATGGTTCTTTTGATTTTTACTCTCGAATCTACACTTTCTCTAGTCACATTAGCTCGCAAGTATGTATTATTAATTGGAATGATGTCTGGTGTTGGTGTGTCATGAGATATACTTCACAACTTAACATACTTCTTTAATCAGACCCTTAAACCTAAACCAGAAATGGTTTGTGCCTTTTTGATGTTTTTGTCCTGGAAGCAGACCTAAAAGTGACCATTGCTCACAGGTGTTCACTGAACTGTAAAGAAATCAGCATTCAGATTCATTACTGGCTGATTCTCCCTGATGGGACCATATTAAATTTTCTGTTCAGTGTAGAAATGCATTCTCCAGGACAATTTTGTGAATTTTTTTTTCTGAATAACTTTTCTTGTTCTTTACCTATCATTTGGGCTGATTTATGGTTCTAAATGGAGGGAGAACAAAGAACAATGACAAGAAGGTTTCTGATATTCCCTTAAAGTCCTCTAGTTCTTTACCTAATTCATACTGGTTCCCCTGGATTAGCCTAAGTTCCCAACACACTGAAGCCATGTCTAACTCATATTGCATCCATATTTTGGTGCAGTGCCTATAGCAGACACTCAGTAATAGTTGAATGACTAAAATCACTCAGATACCCCTTTAGCTGTAGCTGAATCAAACAAGAACTAAGTTTCACTCTTCCTTGAGTAAACTTCTGGGGATAGCTAGATGTCCTTAATTTGACAGTGGTCCATTGAAAATAAGACGGACTTTAACTCTTCTGTTAACAGATACAAAAATTGGGCGCAAATGGTGGAGTACTGGTGTCTACTCCAAGTTGCCACACTGTCATGCAGAGATGATACAAAGTGCAGCGATTAGATGCAGCATCAACGGCACACCAGTCATATATGTTTGAAGATAAATTTCTTGAATTCTGTAAATAATTAATCCTGTACTAATTCTGTAAATAATACTGATTTTTTTTGGCATGCTTTCATAACATTGATATTGATGGAAAAAAGTATCAATTTTCTTTGATGCTACTGTGCCTTTTTCATTTTATTTAATAGTTATGTTTTATAGGAGATTTTGGCACATTGGAATTGCCTTATCATAGACTTCTGTTATACTAGAATGGTATGCATTGCTCTATAAAACACAGAATAAAGATAATTACAAAAATCTTTTCTTGAAATCACATTATTCCCAGGTAAGAGTAAAGATGATGGATTGAAGCTGATTGAAATGAATCCTAGTTTGAATTCAGTGATTTACTTATAGTGTGAGTTCAGATATGTTTTTTGTATTTGTTATTATTTGATGATAATAACCTGTGCTCTCTGTTTTATACAGTTGTTGTGAAAATAAAATGAGATAGTAAATGGGAAACACTTTGAAATTTTCAAAAGTATTATTATTTGCTGTCCTTTTTGCTGGATGGCCAGAATTAGAAAACATATTCCAGTTTCTTGCCTTGGCAACTGATCCTCAGGGAGCATTAAACCCATCAAGTCCCACGGTTATCTTGCCCTTATACACTTTAAAGGTGCAAGTGGAACTATTTATATTTTCTTATTACCCTGCTTATTCCTATCTGCCGTAGGGGGAGGGAAGGACATGGAGTTACTTCCATACCCATTCATTCCACGTACATGTTCTGCAGATCAGTGTCTTGTACCCAGACATGTTCCTCTTTTTAAGGAGGAAAATCCTGATGTTATTTTCATTGTAGGCAGGGAATCTCAGTAGATAATCATTATTTCTAAAGCGCATGTATATTTTTCAGGTTTTTCACATCACCCAGTACCTTCTAACCGTTGAAGAAGTTATTGTTTTATACGAGTACCTCTGCCTTTGAAGAGGGTTGTTGCATAATGCCTGAGCTCTTAACTGCTGCACCACCAGGGCCCCAGAAGGTTGGCAGTGTGAATCTACCAGCCGCTTCTTGGACACCCTATGGGGCAGTTCTACTCTGTCCTATAGAGTTGCTATGAGTTGGAATTGACTCGATGGCAATGGGTTTGGTGGGGTTTTTTTTTTTTTTTGGTTTTTAAGTTACATCCTTACTGACACTTTTACAATAATAGACTTTTTATTTTAGAAGAGCTAGATTTACAGAAAAGTTGCGAAGATAGTACAGGGAGTTGCCATATATCCTGAGCCCAGTTTCCTTTATTATTAACATTTTACGTTAGTATGGCACATTTGTTGTAATTGATGAACCGATATTGAGACATTGTGATTAACTAGTTTCCATACTTTATTCAGATTTCCCTAGTTTCCCCCAGTGTCATTTTCTGTTCCAGGATCCCATCTAGGATATCACTTTCCATTTCATTGTCATGTCTCCTTAGGCTCCTCTTGGTTGTGACTTTCTGAGGCTTTCCTTGGTTTTGATGGACTTGGTAGTTCTGAGGATTACTGCTGATGCTGACTTTTAACCAGAGATTTCAGACTTGCTCATTAGATGAAAATGACAAGCAACCCACCCCTCAAATAAAACCCCACAGTGGCAAGAAAGATACTGTTTATTGGTAGTTGTAGAATAGACAAGGCTCAGAAAGTTCAAGCAACGATCTCTAACAAGAGATGGGATTCCTTCAGGAAAACATGCCTTTTTGAAAAACCAGACTGTAAAGCAGATAAAGGGATTGAGCACTGGGAAAAGACCATGGTATATTATCTGATGCACTCTTGGCAATTAAACTATTTAATGAAGCAGAAAGGGGAAAAGAAGTCATCAGAAGGTTAGAATGATATTCACATATATTTGAATTTTCTCATTTAAATGTATTCTTTCCTTAAAAAATTTTAATACATACATGAAACTTTGTATCTTAAATTTAACATCTGAAACCTTGTGTAGAGCAACAGATCTAAACTATTTTACAGCACATTCTCCCATAAAAGGCAAATTTTCATCACAAGTATTAAGAACAAAACACATAAGGATCACTTGTAGACTCCAAGGAGCAATTCAGGTGTGGGAACATTGTTTAGCATCACCTGCGAGTGATAAGATGGCTTTAAGTGTTTATTATAACCCTGAGTCAGTTTCTATTAATACTTAAGGTGATTGAATCATTGACTTTTCAAAGGAACTCTACTGAAACCTCTGAAATGATTACTTCTCATCATTTCACAGTCATGACTTGTCTTGCACATTATGGCCTAGAACCTGCTCTTCACTTATTTGCCACTGTCCAGTTTTACTGAACATCCCAAAATAGGTGTACCATAGTTTGCAATTGGTTATAATTTGGGCAAAATATTTCCTCTGGGGGAAAATGTTATCTTTGCTTTATACCAGTGGAGGTGAAATTTTTCAAGGACTTTTAAATCAGGAGGAATGAGACTCAACAATCAATCCGAAGGCATTTCCTTTATTAAATGACATTTAGATAGTTACCAAAATCGTCAGCTGTTTCAGTTGTTGAGCTTTCATTGGTACTACTACACCAGGACTTTGTATTGTGAAGCCTTTTCTTTTTTTTTAACTAGTCTGAAATATATGAAGCTAACAGGCTAATATGAAGAGGAGACAGATGGTAGTGCTTCCTTAATCTTTTGATTAAGTTTGAGTGAGCTTACCAAGCTCAAGTATTTTATTAAGAGCAAAAATTTGGTGAGTGTGTGTGTCTGCTTGTAGCTCTCGCTCTAACCAAAGCTGTTTATACTTCATTGCCTCAAAGCAATTAAATGGAGTGAAGCTCTTGGGTCTGTAATTTGGAAATGCATTCTGAACATGTGGTAACTTGCTTGCTCATAATTTACCTTAAAAAAATAGTCTGCTGGGAGTGTAAAACAGCAAATGTCTACAATAGTGAAAGGCAAAGCATTTTCTTACGGCCATGAGGGAAAACAGCGTAAGGAAGATAGACTAAGTTCTATTACTCATGTACATTTAGAGTGAGTGCTAATTGCAGTGGACAGCCTTGGATTTGAAATGTATTCCCAGTGTTTCTCAGAACTTCATACATGCATTCCTTTGTCCCTTCAACAGTTCTTTATCTTTTTGCTTGCTCTCTTTTATAGTTATCTTGCCTTTCCTGTATCAGTCAATTTAATATGTGTTAGTTACTACTGGGCTGCCCTAGGAAGAGTAAGCTCTTGAGCCCCTCCCAGAAAGCATGTTTTAGGTACTGCCACAGGCAGGAAAAATTTCCACGTAAGGGCCCCATTCAAGTCAGAGTTACAGATCTGTTGCCTTGGGTTTTACCACAAATGTAAATCAGACAACCCACCATACAAAGACATCTGTAATTTCCCCATTAACTAGTCCCTTCACTCCCAGTGCACACAAGCCAGAGTGAATGTCTACCACCCAGGCAGCATCCCTGACTTAATGAAAGAAGGAAAGAAAGGAAGGAAGAAATGTTGGGTTTTTGTTTGTTGGTTTATTTGGCTATCTTGGTTGGCTTTGGGATGAAAGGAATGGGGGTAAGCCTCTTGTTTTAAATGTGGCAGCTCTTTTTCTATTTTTAAAATCTTTTTTGAGGTGGTGATATCATTTTTAGCCATGTGTTTTAGAAATCTGGTGCTAATGTTTAAGTTAAAATAGGTGTAAAGGAATATTAGAGTATCATGCTACAAGTAACAGCACAAGAACAATAGACAATAGAAAGGAAGTGAGAGAGTTTCTCCCTATCCATTTTGGATATTTATATGGATTTTGGAGCTCTTCATGTGCCTCCAAACCCACCCACACGCCATTAAAAAAATATGGTGTGTATCAAATACAGTCTGAATTTCCATGAAAGCTTTCCAAAAGAAACTGTGAGTTGCCCATGTAACCAATTTTGTCTTGAATTTTCCTGTGTAAGTGGAAGAAAATAGCTGTTCGGGTTTAAGCCACACTTGGGCACACTGGCTTCATACCTGTTTCAAAACGTGTTTGTATAGCACTCTGGTCATCTTTAAAGAAAGCGCTTTGTGAAAAAAAGATTATAGGCTAATTTACTTTATAGTAAATAGAAAATGATATTAGAGTACTATAAAAGCAATCTATTTCCTTTTTCCCTCCTGAATGTTCAATGCCCATCTCACAAACATTTCTTGGGAGATCACAGGGTAAATTTCCAAGAAACAATTCTTTAATTAAGAACTCCAAGTTCAAACTAAAATCTGAATCTGTTCTAGGTCCAGAGGTATCTTTCTTGTTCTGCATATTTACAGAATATGTATCTCAAGGACAACCACACTATAGAACAAATGATCTCTCATCTATTCATTGCCACCACCGTCCTGTGCCATTGTTTTGCTATCCAGATGTGACAAAGCAGTACACTGAATGTGTGAAGTCCTCCACAGTCTGCAGGAGGACTTGTAAACTCAACAGAGGTTTGTTGTTAGGATTTCTAAGTCAGTTTTGCTTCCTGCCTCTGTGGGATTTACTGAGTAGACTTGAGTTTAGGTGGTTTTATACATCATATTTTGTTGCTACTAACCTAAAGGTTGGACATTTGAGTTTACCCAGAGGCACCTCAGAAGGAAGGACTGACAGTCTGCTTCTGAAAGGTCAGAAAAAAAACAAGCAAACCCACTGCCGTCAAGTCGATTCCGACTCACAGCCTTGAAAACCCTGTGGAACATAGTTCTACTCTGAAACACATGGGGTCGCCATGAGTCAGAATCAACTTGATGGCACCTGGTTTAGTTTGGGTTTTATATATCACATTAAAAGTTAGACAATGTTTTGGGTCTGTTTGCGGGTCAGTTTTCATATGCAGAAACCCTGATGTGCAGTTAGCAAACGTAAACCCTCATCGCTGTGAGAATCTCGGTACCTGGTGAGAGTGTGCTGGTGCCCCTCTTTCCCTGGGACAGCAAGGAATAGGGCCAACTCGTCACCTGAAAATTGAGTTAATCGAATGGATGTATCTGAGGTTGGGTTGCTATGAGTCTGAATCAACTCAATGGCAGCGGGATCTGAGGTTGACAACTTTTTCACCACATGACAATTCTCTTACTGATTGATCTAGAGATAAGAACGTTTAAAGCCTCCCAGCTATTTGGAAAAGTGGTGGAGGTTTATTCTTAAGTGAAATAGCCACAACCTTAATTGAAGGCTTGTCTCCTTTTTTCTTTATTCTTCTTCCCTCACACATTTACTGTTATGAAGAAGGTGTGCTCTAGCAAGGCCCTGGGTTTCCGCCAGGCTGTGTGTGGGATGACTGAACAGCCTCCCACAAGTCCACTCAAACACAGGGGACTCAAAGAAAAGTCCCTCACTACCCTCCACCAAAATAGAGTTTACTGCATGCTACTCTCCTACACTTTCCCTCTCACTTGGCAAATGTAGGCTTGGAAGCTTGCCCCTCTTCAGTTACACATACGACTCTGATACCTGGCTCTGATAGTTGAACAAGTACGCTGAGACCTACAAGAAGGAAATCATTTCAATTTCTCCATCAGAGTCAGTTAGGAAAAAGGAGATGGAGTAAGTGAAAATTAGGATGCAAACATCACTGCTCTCCTCTTTAAGAGATTTGGACATCTGTGTTAGCATAAAAAGGTCGTTTTAGGCCTTAGGGGTTTCACATTGTTCCTTTAAGTTAGACCTTCAATGTAAACTGTTTTCAACACTTGCCACGAAGAACAAATGACCTTTCGTTACTTGCCTAGAAGACAAATGATACATTAACACAATAAGTATAGTTTGCTGGGATCTCATCCCACCCTGGCTTTAACTGTCTATTAGAATACTTTTAAAATACAGAATCTTTGAAATCTGTAATGGATTAAAATTAATTTGTGATAATTTATTTTTTGGATTATGAGTCGATTTTATGGTAATACCCCTTCACTGAAATCACCTGTATGCTTCAGAACAATCTGCTGTGGTTATTTAGGGTGACTGGACTTAAAAGGGTCTGATTAGGAATGGAGTTGGAATTACCAGTAGATTGTAAAATATTGACAGTTCCCACTTATGGCAAAATAGAAGATTAAGTATTATACATTTTCAAAATTAAGTACAACATTGTCTAGTCAGATCTAACTGCAGATTTATGGTATTGCAGGCCTTTCTGCAACACATTGACCAGATAAGCATTGTATTTGGGAACTTGGCAACTCATTGTAACAAATAAATAATAGGACATAGCCTGTAGGATAAGGGGCTGAAAAATGTTTTTAACCTTAAGTAAAAGCAAACATTAAAAGTCACACTTGAATAGATCCATGACTAATCATTCACTTATCTACATTTTTTCTCTTTTTAAAGTCTACACCTTTTGACATTGTATTTGAATATTTTAGTTTTGCTCCAGGAAAATAAGACTTATTTAGTTTTCCTCTACTGTGTTTTAATTGGGAGATAAAGGTTTCCCCTGATCCTGCTATGGAAGAAGGATGAGAGCTGAACTCCTCTGATCTTCTGTGCCCTGAGGATGGAATGTACTAAATCCTGATGTCACCCCGACTCTAAAACTCTATTGAAAGTTTTCATCTTTGGGGAAAAAAAGAGGACAACTGGCTACTATGAACTTGATTGGCAGATACAATTCTTCATCTTCTGGCAGCTGCTTCTCTAGTAAAGCAGACGTTAGAAGTTGTGAGGATGACAGTTGATTTGAATGGGATCCAGAATTAAATATTCACTGTCTTTGCTTGGGAGAAATATGAAAACTAAAATGCTGGTAAGACAAAGGTACTTTCTGTTGTTCTGAAACGACTCACTGTCTTAAATGGAGTATGAAGGAGGATTTTAACTTGCATACTTTTAAATGAAGAAATGGGCTACGTAAAATATTAAAAAAAAATAGTAAAGAGACGTTTTGGCTTCTTTTTGAAAATCCATTCTTCTCATATACCTGTTTTATGGGCCTTTCAATGAATAGTTGTAAAATATTCTGTGTTGTGCAGACCTTTCATGTCTATATTCTCCTTGTAGTAGGTACCTTTTGCTTTTTATAAATGAAACATTGTTGATGTTTGGAGAATGCAGGAGAGGTTTTGAAACATAAAAAAAAATATAAATGGAAATGTTTCCTCTAATTTTTAAAAATTTAAGTTTAATTTTCAGACAGATGAAGCAAGGCATAATCTGTCTTTTGTTCTAACGCTAGGTTGTTTGGAAATCTACAGCATACTCAAGGAATAATTTATTAACTTATTTTATTGGTGGAGTGTTGGGAGCTAGGCTCATCAATGATAAACTTGTATTTGGTAAACTTCTGATTTTAGCACATGTTCATTTCTAGATGCCATGCAGGCAATTATATCCTGCTTTTATTTATTTCCTTTAGACAAGCTATCCTGGCAGGTGTTTTGTAGTATTTCTTTTATAATAGTAAAAAGACATAGTTGATGAAGGGAACACACTAGATGTAGTGTATTTAGGTATCAGCAAGACATTTGCTAATAACATTGAAAACTCTGGTACCAGAACCAAAAAAAGCTGATTACATAGATCAACATCATAGTGAAAGGAAACTGCTAGTGTCTTGCCAGAGGGCTTTGTCCCTGATCATGGTATATAACTCTTCCAGATGAGCACCGTGGTGAAATGATGATCAATTTTAAAGAGCCTGTGGGACTGGAATAAATGAGCAGTGCATTGATTGACAGAATCAGAATTCAAATTCAACTCAGTAGGATGGAATGGCAGGTCATGGCTACTGGGATCAATGTGGAGTCTCTACACACCAGAGGATAGTGAAGAAGTGATGTCTCTGTATAGTACACAGGAAAAGACTAATGGCTCAGGGGGACTCAGTCTGGGGTAACCAGTTGCCCTCGAGTTGATTCCGACTTATGCATTTTTGCATTGTTAACATTGTTTGCACTGTCCCCAAAACTAGTGTGATGTTGAGTTGCAGTAATGTAAGTTGAATATATAGAAAAGGAGCAGTAAAACTGATGTGGGATTGAAAATACTCTGTAACATTCTAAAAATCTTATTTTTAACTAATGTTAAACCCACTTTTAAAGGATTGCAGGGGTTAGCGACTAGAGTGTTGAGAGGGCTTGTAGAAGAGCCAGGAGGAGAGAAGCCCCAGGGGACAAACCAAACCCACTGCCGCTGAGTCGATTTTGATTCCGTAGAGCTTCCAAGGCTGTAATCTTCACCGAAGCAGGCACGTCTTTCTCCTGTGGAGCAGCTGGTGGGTTTGAACCTCTGACCTTTCGGTTAGCAGCCAAGGCTTTAACCGCTGTGCCACCAGGGCTGCTTTCCAGGGAACAAGTGGCTCCCAAATGTGAACGATTGGACAGAAGTGTACTCTTTCTTGTGTGGACATTATAGGAGACTTGTATGGACTCAACGGAAAAAAATCTTCTATTATTTGGAGTGGGCTTTTACTAGAAATAGTGGACTTCACCTGACATGTTCCACTGAGGTTGAATTAAATACTCTTTGGGATATTAGAGAAAAAACTCACACATCTGATAGTGGTTGAACCAGGTTATTTCTAAGTTCCTTCATGTTCTTATATTCTTGAGTTTCAGATTATCTATTAAATGGGATATACCTTGTCAGTTAACCTATTTATTATATATGTTGCATCTCAAAACATAATTAAAAAAATTGAAAGGCCTGCAGAAAAGAAAAATATTGTCAGGAGGTATGTAATGGATATGTATATAATGCAGTGGAAAATGTGTAAAAGCATGACAATAATAGTTGCTTGAAGGACCCACATGTTTTTGACAGGTGGAGAAAGGAAGCCTAGTATTTCAGAGATGAGGAGAGGGGTGATATAAATATTTAATCATGTTATACAAAAAAGACTTAGTGTAGGAAAGTACATAATAGTAATAGTTACCAATTGCTGATTACCTATTTTATGTCAGACATTTTTCTTGTGCTTTTAGATACCTTCTTTCTAGTCATTACATCAAACGGGAGGGACACTTGTTATTAAAGCCTGATGGTGTAGTGGTTAATAGCTACATCTGCTAACCAAAAGGTCTGCAGTTCGAATCCACCAGGCACTCCTTGGGAACTCTATGGGGCAGTTCTACTCTGTCCTATAGGGTCGCTATGAGTCAGAATTGACTTGCCGGCAACCGGTTACAAATGATGAAACCAAATGCAGAGTGGTTGCCACATAGAAAGCCAATAGCAGAGACACAGTGAATTGAAGTTTTTCTGGTCCAAAGTCTGCTCTCTTTCCGCTACACCACTAAAAAGCCTTGCTGACAGTTTGTTTGGATAATTCTGTCCTTTTAATGCCAGTTCTGAGCTATTCATATCCTAATCTGAACTACTGGTAAAGTTATTTTTTAAAAAGTCTCCAAGATGGGGGTTTTGATTATGAGGACTAGAAAAATCTCGGAATTATTCATACAATTTGAAGCAAAGAACCCCCCCCCACAGTATTATCTTAATTATCTAGCCTATGTTCTCATTATTATTTGTTGGGATGTGATATTCACATTTCTCAGGCTCCATTCTGCTGTGATATATTATTAGTGTTTTGTTGAATAACTTGTGTTTACTGCCTCTACTATTTCAATTTAACCCATTTCAATTTTTCTGTCCAGGCTATTCCCCCAATACCTAGATGCTCTTATTCCTTTCTCCATCTGTTTATCTTGTGGATCCTCTTTTAAATTCCAATTTCTGAATTTGCTATATATCTTTCTTTCCCTTTGAGTCTCACATTCCTCTGCTATAAAGCATTTATTACCTATACGTTTTAAAAATTATCTTCAGTAACGGGCCTTATATTACTTAATTTTACTATGTGCTTATGTTTTACTTCCACTTCCAGATTTAAACTTTTTAGATTCAACTGTATGCAAAGCAGTGGGTTGAGAAGAATACATCATAATTAAGGCTATAATTATTTGGTGGGGAGAATGCTGTCTATTTGTGAGAAAAGGTCCTGAATGTCCAATGGAAAATGATTTCAAAAATATTGTTGACGCAATGATTTTCTGAAGGAAGACAAGCACTACTTGTTATCATACATGTAAAATGTTAATTCCCACTAGGAAAATGTAGTTCAATATCTTTAAGAGAACTGTTTTATCATAAGGCATTCAGTAGTATTAAAAAACCCCAACACACACACATCATCCATAGTCTAAAATTTGAAGGTGCTCAGCTGTGATCGATTCTACACTAAAAGAACCAAGCCAACCATGTGCCATGGAATCGATTCTGACTCATGGTGACCTCATCTGTGTCAGAGTAGAACTGTGCTCCATAGAGTTTTCAGTGGCTGATATTTTTGGAAGTAGATCACCAGGCCTTTCTTCTGAGGGGACTTTGAGTGGACTTGAACCTTCAACCAACCTTTTGGTTAGCAGCCACCGTTAACCATTTGCACCACCCAGGGACTCCAGTCTAAAAGAAGGAAGCAACAAATGCAGTGTCAGCAAGCAAAAGGCAAAGGTGATTCAAGATTATCTTCAATAAGATATCTTATTTCTGTAAGTCATTTTAACTGAAGAAAATATAGTCCCTGCCTTCAAGAAGTTTATAATCCTTTGACTCTAAATTAAGAAGAAGGGGAAGTCTTTGTAAAATACTACATTCCTAGCAAACCAAATGGAAACGATCAGAAATAAGCAGCAAGAAAGATTAATGAGTTGAAGGGATTATGAGAAAAGATTAGAAGAACTAAATATGAAGAGTTTGGCTAAATAAGTACTATGGTGAAAGACTATGATAGTCAGATTTACTCCTTTGTAAAGCTTTTGAGACCAAAGACTCTCTGTAAAAGCAAGATGATGTTTATTAATACTATAAACTTCACAAATTTCTTTCAGCACTTTTAAGTCAGAAACACATACCAACTTGAAATGTAATGGGCGATACAAATATAATTCATCTCTATCTTTATGATATAATATGTACCTGATTAAGTATGCTTTTCTTACACAGAGAAGGAATTATTTTAAAAGAATTTAGCAAAAGCACTTTCAGAACTTCACATGTTGTTTGGAGTCTTAAATAATGAAGAAAATGCAGAAGATTAATTATAAATTATGTTTTATGTGTGGAGTTAAAAATATGAAAAATGCTTAGGAAAACCAACTTAAAATCAATTTAGGTTCATTAGAGTCAAACTGTTGTCACCTGGTAGCTAAACATTCAGTGGCTCACGTGAATGAGTACGTAATTTGGGTGTTGATCCCATAAGCCTGCTACGTTTGTAGGTAAAATGACCTATGTAGATGGACATCTTCCTTTAGAGTGGCTGAGAGACCAGCTTGGTAGATAATTGTTGATGCAGCATTCAAACAAAGGGGTTCCTCTACCTTTGCAAACCAGAATGATCATACAATACGCTATTAGTCATTTACTTCTCAGTTTTGATCAAGATGACTGCCCTTGTGATTACAGTCTCATCTGAGAGGAAAATTTATGCTGCATTTAAGTAACTGAATTAACATGACAAAGAATGGGGATGCCCAAAGATTTAGTTTTTGTGGTGAGTGATTCAGAAAAGCCTGTAAGAACTTTCACTGAAAGAGAAGATTTCTGTAGAGCTTAGTTAATTCAACTGGTGCTTTCACTTTCCAGAAAAATTCTACCTGTATTGTTTTGTTTTGGGTAAAAGAAAAACATTATCTTCAACCTGGAGTTTTATTTTTGAAGACTAGAAAAATCCTGATGCTTTTTAGAGGAAAAAATGAGGAATCTATCTAACGTGTCTCTCTCATGAGTCAGCAAATTGTAGAAATAAGTATCATTGTAACAACTTGAGTTGTCCTAAGCGTTGTTTTAACTGTATTTTCATTGTAGTTTTCTATTTTCACTCTAGCTGCTATACTGGTATAGAGATAGTAGGGAAATGTATTTATTTATATGTATGCTTATATATATATGTGTATATATACACACACAAAGTAACAAAGTAAGCTATTCAAAATTGATTTTCCATTAAAGAAAGAATATCAACATAGTAACATATATCAATGAAATAATTTAGAGCAACCTTTTATTCAATACTTGTAAATTTTCAGTTGTGCATACATACTGTGTCAATAATCCACATTTACATGGTTTCCTCTGCTCTATATGGTTCTTTAAAGACACCTCCTCTAAAAATTTATAAGCAGTATCATAAAATGAAATCAAGAATGAAAAATTATTCTGGAATATAAATTTTTTTAGAATGAAGAACTTTGGAATATCTACTTTTTAGACACACTTGGTTAATATATTATTTGTAAAATGGTTGGACAGACTGAATTCGAATCTTATGAAAACGTGTGAACTTTTTTTATTTCTTAGGTGATCTAACATGCCACACCGATCAAAAAGTACTTTCATCTTTCGTCTGTTGTACATGTTTCTGTCGATACTTATAATAGAAATTGTAGTGGGGAGAATGTCATTTCTGGTAATACTGAGTGTCAGCATTTCAAAGACTGAAAAATCTTTGAGTAAAATTGTCCTTAATATGTTATCATTGCCAAATGAGAGCCGGCCTGATTTCCCCATTCTCTTTAGGGAAATGATACTTGTCTTTCATTCTGTGTCAGGAGAAGCTGTCATTTAAGGGCAATTTCTGTTCCTACACTGGCATATTTCTTTTGTTTATGTACTTTCTTTTCCCATATGGGAATCTTTCTCACTGTGCAAGTGCACGGTTTATCCATGCATAAATGGCAGCACTAACTACTTCTTCTTTTGCCTTAGGAGTTGTTGCTGTTGATAGGTGCTGCGTAGGCTGGTTACTGAGAGGAAGGGCAATTTTCCTGTAATGTCTGAAGTTAAAGATAATTCTATTCACATGTTTTGTTTTTCTATTTGAAAATTTTCAACCTACAAGGTTTTTGATGGCTACATTAACTAGTATGATAATGAATAATCAGTCTCCCAGATCATATTAGACATATTTACCAAAGGATATTTTAAGAATTAACTTTAAAATATTTCAGGGCTTAGGTAAACTGTCCCACGCTGACAGATAATCCAGGCTGTGCTGAGATCCTTCAGGGTAGAAGGAAGCCCGCTCTTGGGAGAGCAATGTGGCATCATGGTTCAGCATGCAGGCCCTAGGGCCAGCCCACCTCAGTCCAGACCCCTGTTCTACCACTCACTAGCTGTGGAACCTTGGGCTAATTAGTTATATCTTTGTGTCTCAGTTATCTGCTTCTAAATGTAGGAATTGAATTGTTCACTGAACTAAATGAGTTATTACTGGCTAAGTGTGCATAGAATAGAGAATGATACAAAGAGGTGCCCAGTAAGCATTAACTCTTCTTCTTCTTCCTATTTTTATTGAGTTTTATGTGAGAGTTTACAGTGCAAATTAGTTTCTCATTCAAAATTTTATACGCAAATTGTTTTGTGACATTGGTGCAATCCCTGCAATATGTCAGCACTCACCCTCTTTCCCTTTACATCTCAGGTTCCCAGTTTCCATTCGTCCAGGTTTCCTGTCCCTTCCTGCCTTCTCATCTTTCCTTTTGTGCAGGTATTGCCCATTAGGGCTCCAATACTTGATTGAACTAAGAAACACATTCCTCATGCGTGTTATTTTTGTTATATAGGCCTGTCTAATCTTTGGCTGAAAGTTGACTTTGGGAGTAGCTTAAGTACTGAGTCAGCAGGGTGTCTGGGGGCCATAGTTTTAGGGGTCCCTCCAGTCTCTGTCAGACCAGTAAGTCTGGTCTTTGTTTGTGAATTTGAATTTTGTTCTACATTTTACTCCCACTCTGTCCGGACCCTCTACTGTGATCCCTGTCAGAGTGATTGGTGGTGGTAGCCGGGCACCTTCTAGTTCCTCTGGGCTCAGGCTGGTGGAGGCTGTGGTTCACATGGTCTGTTAGTCCTTTGGACTGATATTTTCCTTGTTTCTTTGGTTTTCTTCATTCTCCTTTGCTCCAAATGGATGGGACCAATAGAAGTATTTTAGATGGCTGCTTGCAAGCTTTTAAGACCCCAGATGCTGCTCTCCAATGTAGGATGTAGAATATTTTCTTTATGAACTATGTTATGCCGATTGACTTACATGAACCCAAAGACTATGCTCCCTATAAAGGGCATCTTGTCTTGTTCTTGTTCTAAGGGGGAATGCATTCAGTCTCCCTCAATTGAGAATGATGCTGATTTTATATAAATGCTCTTTATTATGTTGCAAAATTTCCCTTCTATTATTATTTTATTGAAAGTTTTTATCAGGAATGGGTGTTGGACTTTATCAAATGCCTTTTCTCTGTTGATTAGGATGATCATGTGATTCTTTTCTTTTGCTCTGTTTATGTGGTAAGCTATGTTGATTGATTGTCTAATGTTGAGCCATCCGAGCATACCTGACAGGAATCCCACTTGGTTGTGGTGTATTTTTTTTTATTATGATGCTGAATTCTACTGGCTAGAATTTTATGGGGAATTATTGCATCTATATTCATGAGAGATATTACTCTGAAATTTTCTTTTTTTGTGTGTGAGTCTTTGCCTGGCTTTGGTATCAGGGTTATGCTGGCTTCATAGAATGAATTCAGGAGTGTTGTTTCCTTTTGTGTGCTCTGAAATAGTTTGAATAGTACTGGTGTGAGCTCTTCTTTGAATGTTTGGTAGAATTCTCCAGTGAAGCCATCAGGGCCAGGGCTTTTTTTTGTTGTAGTTGTTGGGATTCTTTTGATTACCTTTTTAATGTCTTCTCCTGTTATGGGTCTGTTCAGATTTTCTATCTCAGTCTGTGTTAGTTTATGTAGGTAATGTATTTCTAGAAATTTGTCCGTTTCCTCTAGTTTCACAAATTTGCTGGGGTATAATTTTTCATAGTACGCTGTTGTGATCCTTTTTATTTCAGTTGCACCTGTTATAATGGCCCCCATCTCATTTCTTATTTGGATTATTTGCTTCCTTTCCTGTTTTTTCTTTTGTAAGTTTGGCCGGTGATTTGTTGATTTTGTTAATCTTTTCAAAGAGCCAACTTTTGGACTTATTGATTCTTTTTTTTTTTTTTTTCCTATTTCATATATTTCTGCTCTTATCTTCATTATTTCCTTTCTTCTGGTGGCTGCGGGCTTCTTTTGGTGTTCTGTTTCTATTTGTTCGGGTTGTAGGGATAACATTTTGATTTGGTGCCATTCTTTTTTGATGTTTGTGTTTATTGCTATTAATTGGCCTCTGAGCACTGCCTTTGCTGTGTCCCAGAGGTTTTGGTATGTTATGTTTTCATTCTCATTTGATTCTAGGAATTTTTGGTTTCCCTCTTTGATTTCTTCTGTTACCCAGTTGTTTTTAAGCAAAGTTCGATTTAGTTTCCATGTATTTGATTTTTTTTCCTTGCTCTTCATGTTATTAATTTCTCCTTTTATGGTGCTGTGATCAGAGAAGATGCTTTGTGTTATTTCATTGTTTTGGATTTTATTGATGGTTGCTTTGTGGCCTAAAACATGGTCTATTTTGGAGAATGTTCCATGTACGTTGGAAAAGAGTGTATAATTTGATACTGTTGGGTGGAGTGTTCAGTAGCTATCTATAAGGTCAAGTTGTTTCATTTTCTTCTTTAGATCTTCTGTATCTTTTTTGATTTTCTTTTTGGATGTTCTGTCCATTACTAAGAGTTCTGTTGAAGTCTCCTACTATTACTGTGGAACTGTCTATTTCTCTTTTCAGTGCTGTTAGAGTTTGTTTTATGTATTTTGGAGCCCTGTTGTTGGGTGTGTAGATGTTTATAAAGGTTATGTCTTCTTCATGGATTGTCCCTTTAATCATTAAATAATGTCCTACCTTGTCTTTTATAGTTGATTTGACCTTAAAGTCTATTTTATCTGATATTACTATTGCCACTCCTGCCCTTTTTTGGTTACTGCTTGCTTGATATATTTTTTTTCCATTGCTTGATTTTTAATATATTTATGTCTTTGTGTCTAAGTTGTGTGTCTTCTAGACAGTATATTGAGGGGTTGTCTTTTTTTATCCATTGTGCAACTCTTTGTCTCTTTACAGGCACATTTAAGCCATTTACATTAAGTGTGATTATTGATAGGTATGAGTTTATTGCTGTCATATTGTGCTTTTTTTTTTTTTTTGGTGGTGCTGATGTTTTCTTCATTGCTCTCACTTTCCTGTACTGAGTTCCTTTTGTATGTAGGTTTTCTTTTCTTTTGTTTTTATATATTTTGTGTTTACTGAGACTTTATTTTTCTTCTTTTTAATTCTGATGAGTACGTTTGTTATCTTTCTTTGTGGTTACCTTGAAATTTACCTTTATTTTTATAAGTTTGAACAATTGTTTTACTCGTTGATATAACCTTGACTTCCTCTCCATTTGAAAGTTCCGTATCTATGCCATTTAGTCCCCCTTTTATAGTTTTGACATTGTTGTCATTTACAGATTGACATCTCTTTTTCTCTGTTTTATGTCTTCTAACTTTGTTTTATTATTGAGAGTTCTTTACCTAGGTTTGTATCTGGCTGATGGTGTCCTGTGTCTTAGACTGCAGTTTTTGTTTGATATTGTTGGTTCTCTAACTGAAGGACTCTAATATTTCTTGTAAATTTGTTTTGGTTTTTATGAATTCTCTTAATTTATGTTTCTCTGGAAATGTCCTAATTTCACCATTGTATTTGAGAGACAGTTTTGTGGGATATTTTATTCTTGGTTGGCAGTTCTTTCCTTTCAAGATTTTATATATGTCATCCCATTACCTTCTTGCCTGCATAGGTTCTGTGTAGTATCCAGACCTTGTAGTCTTATTGTTTCCCCTTTCGAAGTGGCTTTTCATTTTTCTTTAGCTGCTCTCAGGATTCTTTCTTTGTCTTTGGTTTTGGCAGGTGTGATTATGATATGTCTTGGTGAGTTTCTTTTGTGGTCTATCCTGTATGGGGTTCTTAAGCCTCTTTGATGGTCAGCTTTTCTTCTTCATGATACTTGGAAAGTTTTCTGCTGGCAAATCTTCAGCAGTCTTCTCTGTGTTTTCCGTTTCCTCCCTCTATTCTGGAACTCTGATTACATGCAGATTTTTGCTCTTGATTGTGTCCCACATAATTCTTAGGTTTTCTTCATTTTTCTTTATTCTTTTTTCTGATTTTTCCTTAAACAATGTGTCGTCCATGGATTTGTCTTCAGTCTTGCTGATTCTGTCTTCCGTTGTTTCAAATTTGCTCCTTATATCTTCATTTGTGCCGTACATTTCTGAAACTTTGTTGTTTATGTTTTGGATTTCTAGTTGCTGTTTTTGTATAATCTCTAATTATTTATTTTGACGTTTTGTTCTTTTATTATTTTCCTGAATTCTTCTATTGTTTTGTCTGTGTTATTCTTGATTTTGGCTAAGTTTTCATTGATTTTGTCTGTGTTTTCCATGATTTTGCTTATTTTTCGTTGCTTCTGTGTGTGTTTTCCTTGATCTCTTTCCTAATATCTTGGAGAGCTTTTAATAGTAGTCAGGTAGTTCCACTACTTTTTCTTCTACTGGAAGGTCATCTGTTTCTTTATTTTGGTCACTTACTGGAGCCATTTTATCCTGCTTTTTTATATGTTTTGATATTGTCTGCTTCCTCTGAGACATTAAGGTACTATTTTCTGTATTTATTGATTGTGTTTTCATTTGTTTTGTCTTGCTTCTTTGTTTTGTTTTGATATGTCAGGGCCGGCGGGCTGGGCATGCTTAGCTACTTGCTCATCTGTGTGCACAATTGCCCTGACCACCTTGTCTGGGTGGGCAGGGCAGCAGCAGTCAGGGCAAGCGTACTTCACGGTATACTGGTTTAGCAAGGTGGCTGAGGGCAGACTGGGCAGGCGCTGTTGGCCTGCTGGTGTTGGACCCATGTTGTGGGGGCATTTGCAGTCTCTTGCCAGAGAGGTGGGAGTGTCAGAAGGGGAGTGGTACAAACTCACTTCCCTCCATTCAGCATCTGGTTGAGTGGTGGGAGGGGAGGGGCAGCATTAACCTGGTGCATCAGTGGGCCTGAATTGAGGATAGTTTAGCTGTGGTGGTGTCACAAGGGCTGGCAAGCAAGAGGGGTGGCATACAGGGCTAGGTAGGGGGGACAAAGAAAAGAAACGAGAGAGAAAGAAAAAAAGTGTAGCTGGCAGTTGGGGGTGGGGTGGACCTGGGGTGATGGCACACCAGTAGGTCTCTAGGTTAGCAGCACAACATGGCCATCAGGAAGGGCTGAGAGTGGAGTACAGGGCAGAAGGGTGAGGGGTGGGAAAGCGTGTTTTTCTGGTTACCAGGTATTCTGTCTTGTCTCAGGAGCTCTGTGGAGATACCTTCCTGTACTCCCTGTCCAGAGTGGTTTTTGGCTGTGCTCCAATATGGTGAAGCTCTGCCGTGTTTGTTGGCAGGTGACCTCCACTCCGTATCTCTCCTTGTTCTCTATTTTCATTCAGTTTCTCCTTCCATTTGGTGTTTGATCTAGTTCTTTTTCCCTTCATGTGTTGCTTAGAGTTCCAGGATTGACAGTTGTATCTGTTTTACTTAGTTTTTTGGGTCTTTGCTGCAGAGGAACAGCATGATGTGTCTGTCTAGGTTGCCATGTTGGTCTCTTATTATTTTTTAAATGAACTCTCCAGCACCTAGCATAGAGCTATCCTATAATGAGGTACTGGGTAAATTTAAACAAAATTGAATAAATACAGGGATATTCCTGTGAATTTTCCTAATGTAATATTTTATAGAGCTTCTCTTTCATTTAATCCACCTTAACTGAAATCATACTATGTGAAAATATTGTTTTAAGCACTTAGGAGCTAAAAGAGATGCATTACACATGCCATTAAAGAAGTATGTGGTCTTGAGAAAGTTCTTTAACCTGTCTTTACCTCATTGCTCTCAACTGCAAAAGAGTTGTTGCAAAGAGTAAATGAGATCATATATGTATACATAAGTATGTAAAGTGCTTTGCTAGTGTCTGGTCATAGTAAGCACTCAATAGGTATTATCTTATTTTGTAGTATGGGAGGTTAAACGTATAAAACAAATAATCAACATAGAAGATTACATGTTCAAAAGAGAGGTTGAAGTGTTATCTGTACATATTTCCAACTGAGAGACAGTTGGAAGAGGAGGAGAGGAGTGGCCAAGGAAAGTTGTTGGCATTTGACTTGCACACTGAAGAATGCATGGGATTTAGACATGCAGAAGTGCAGAGAAATAGCATTTCAAGTGGACTGAGCAACACTTAAGAAGACTCAGAGTTGAGAAATCAGGATGTTTAATGGGGAATGGTGAGAAGTTCAGGTTGGCCAGATTAAAGGAGGCATCCAATTATACTATCAGTAGGAAAAGTAGTGAGAAATAGAGCTGGAAGGGTAGGCTGGAACCAGATAATGGAAGTTCTTGAATAAATTGGATGTTATTTGGAAGGCATAGGAAAGATGTATAAGATTTCTGAGCAGAGGAATTACATAATTGGAGCTTATCTGACTTCTTTCAGGTAAATTTTATTTGGCATTTATAAGTAGAATGGATTGGAGATGGAGATACTGGGAACAAAGGTATCAGTTAAGGAGCTGGATAATGGTTCAAGTAATAGATAGTGAGGTCCTAAGCTACTATTAGTGAGAAGCAGTGAAGGCACAGATAGAAAAAGAGATTTCAATGGAAGAATTGTCAAGACTTGGCAACTAGTTGTCAAAGAACAGCAAGAGGACAAATAATGCTCTAAGATTTCTAGTTTCAGGTGACGACAGGGTCACTATGAGTCAGAATCAAGTCGATGGCAATGGGTTTTTTAAGAGGCTAATGATTCCATGAACGGAAATAGGGAGAGATAGGGAGCAGGTTAAATAGGACAGTAACTAGAGTTGGGAACTGATTGAGCATGAGGTATTGGCCCCCATCCTGGTCTACTGGGTGAATAGTCTTTTTTCAAATAGGTAAGAAGGGATACAATTCATTTTATAAACTGTGAAATCTGTGGATGAAAGGTAAATGTTGCAGTCTACTGATAAACTTTTGAATTATAGCCTTATAGGAAAGCACCTTTGCTTCTCTTTCAAGAAAATAATGAAATGAGAGAAGTACAAACAGAAAGATATAGATGTGTTCTTCAGTGATTTTAATGGATAAAAGGAAATCTAATCCTTTATGAACTTAGCATTTCAATATAAAATACAATAAACTATGTTTAAATAGTAGTAAGATTTTATGATAAGTCAGGTGAAAGAAAAAAATTCAAGATGAATTTGAACGCTTCAGTAGCAATTTTAAAAGCTCTTCAATATTCTAACAAAGAACATAGTTTTGGGTGTTACAAGATAGTCTTTGATTCTAGCTACCCTCGGTGTGGATAAATTCACTTCTTTTTTGTTTAATTATGTTTATTTTGAGGGTTTTGTGTTTCTTCTTGGACACTTTTTGTTGTATTTTCTTTTGCTCCTAATAAATCAACTTAGTAAGTTAATAAAAAATATGATTTTTAGTTAAATTATTTCTATAAATAATTTAGCTATTTTTCTAAAGTTAACTATATTTAACTGTTTTTGTTGTTGTTGTAATAGGCTTTAAGAGAAAAACAAACTGTAGTCATCGTCAGAGTCTAAAATATGACAAAATTTTTTTGTATTAATTTAGTACTTACGTTAAACATTTTTTACCAAAACTTTTAATCTTCAATAATATTTGACACGTGTGACAACAATATTCTTCTCATTCCAAAGAGAACCTAAAACGCAGAGAACTTTAGGAGTTTGTCTATTTCTTCAAAAGTAGTTCCTTATAATTAAACTGACACTGTCATTTATGCATAGTAGTGAAGAATTTATCTTTTCAATTCATAGCCAGGGCATTTAATGTTTCTAATAATTACTGAACAATAATAATTTTCAATATCCTGTTGGCAAAATTTTGATTGCATATGGTTCATAAAATTCCTTCAGTAAATCAAATGAATATATAGCAGTATACAAAAATATTACATTTCCATCCCAGAACTTATACAAATAGAATTTATATATACAAACAGAAAGGATACTGGGAGGCTATAAACTTATTATTTTGGGAATGTTAAACCTTGTTTTTAAAATGTGTCATGAAATTTTCTTCATATTAAAATTCTCATTCTTATGAATTACTGTTGTTAGGTGCCTCTGAGTCAGTTCTGACTCATAGCGACCCTGTGTACAACAGAACAAAACACTGCCCGGTCCTGCGCCATCCTCACAGTTGTTGTTGTATGTGAGCCCATTGTTGCAACTACTGTGTCATTCCATCTCGTTGAGGTTCTTCCTATTTTTCGTTGACGTTCTACTTTACCAAATGTGATGTCCTTCTCCAGGGACTGGTCCCTCCTGATAAAATGTTCAAAGTATGTGAGACAAAGTCTCATCATCCTTGCTTATAAGGAGCATACTGGCTGCAATTCTTCCAAGTCAGATTCGTTCATTCTTCTGGCACTCCGTGGTATATTCAATATTCTTCTCCAGCACCATAATTCAAAGGCATCAATTCTTCTTCAGTCTTCCTTATTCATTGTCCAGCGTTTGCATGCATATAAGGTGATTGAAAACACCATGGCTTGCATCAGGCACACCTTAGTCATTAAAGTGACATCTTTGCTTTTTAACACATTAAAGAGGTCTTTTGCAGCAGAGCTGCCCAGTGTAATATGTCATATGATTTCATGACTGCTGCTTCCATAGGCGTTGATTTGTGGATCCAAGTAAAATGAAATCCTTAACAACTTCAGTATTTTCTCTGTTTATCATGATGTTGTTTATTGTCCAATTGTGAGGATTTTTTGTTTTCTTTATGTTGAGGTATAATCCATACTGAAGACTGTAGTCTTTGATCTTCATAAGTAAGTGATTCAAGTCCTCTTCACTTTCAGCAAGCAAGGTTGTGTCATCTACATATCCAAGGTTGTTAATAAGTCTTCCTCCAATTCTGATGCCATGTTCCCCTTCATATAGTCCAGCTTCTCAGAATATTGGTCAACATCCAGATTGAATAGGTGTGGTGAAAGGATACAACACTGACATACACAATGCAGTATCCCCTTGTTCTGTTCGAATGGCTGCATTTGGTCTAAGCACAGGTTCCACATGAGCACAGTTAAGTGTTTTGGAATTCCCATTCTTCGCAATGTTATCCATAATTTGTTATGATCCACACAGTCGAATGCCTTTGCTTAGTCAATAAAACACAGGTAAACATCTTTTTGGTATTCTGTGCTTTCAGCCAAGATCCATCTGACATCAGCAATGATATCTCTTGTTCCACATCCTCTTCTGAATCTGGCTTGAATTTCTGGTAGTTCCTTGTTGATGTACTGCTGCAACAAGTATTGAATTATCTTCTGCAAAATTTTACTTGTATGTGATATTAATGATACTGTTTAATAATATAAAACCTTATTGTTTTATTTCTCATTTAAACATGAGTCTTCAAATCTGGTAACTTCATCTCTTCTATATTTAGTTGATGTCTTCCAGTCATTTAGTCCTTAAGATAATGATAATTTATAGCATCTTTCATACAAATAAACTCTATCTGTGTAAATGTTTCTGTAAAAGTTTAGTGAGCTGTTAAATGGCCTAGATTCATTAGACACAATTTTGATGTGGCAGGATTTTTATTATATTTTAAATGATTTTGTAGTTATCCTGAGCCTTGCTTGCTTTTCATCTTTTATATATCAACACACAGCAGTCACATATGCAGGATAGCTTGAGAAATTAGCGTCACAATCACCTAACCACTCCTTTTTAGGTTATAGGTCTCTCTTTCAATCTCAAATATTAGAAATACATTAGGGTATTTGATAAGGAATAGAGAGGCTAGATGTTTGCAGAATCCTTTACAAACATACACATCAGTTGCTATCAAGTCATTTCTAACTCATGTTGACCCTATACGTGTCAGAGCAGAACTCTGCTTTATAGAGTTTTTAGTAGCTGATTTTTTAGTAGTCGAATGCCAGGCATTTCTTCCAGGGTGCCTCTTGGTGGACTTTAACCTTCAGTCTTTCGGTTAGCAGCTGACCGCATTAACCGTTTGCACCATCTGACTGAGGGCTAACTCTAGTTATTTCTGGAAGAGTCAGTCTTACACCTATATTTAAACTCTTAAAGATAGATGTCATTCAGATTTGGTCCAAAGTGATTGGACTTCTTGGAAGAACTACAGTCAGGGTGCTCCTTAGAAGCGAGAATGGAGAGACTTTGTCTCACATACTTTGGACATGCTATCAGGAAGGATCAGTTCCTGGAGAAGGACATCATGTTTGGTAATGTAGAGGGTCAGCTAAGAAGAGAAAGACCTCAACGAGATGGATTGACACAATGGCTTCAACAATGGGCTCAAGGATAACAATTGTGAGGATGGTGCAGGACCGGGCAGTGTTTAGTTCTGTTGTACATGGGGTCGCTATGAGTCAGAACTGACTCAGTGTCACCTAACACCAAAGCAACAACAATTGGACTATATTTTTTGGTTGTTTGATCTGGAGAAGAAAACCTAAAATCTTTCCCAAGGTTTTGTTAGATACAGAGACAAAAGATGTGTTGTAGATGATCCATATTTAAATAGTGAAGCTTTGTAGATGTAGATGGTTGGCAACTTCCTTTTGTTGTTAGGTGCTGTTCAGTCCATTTGTGACTCTGAGTGACCCCATGTTGGAGAGTAGAACTTCCTCATAGAGTTTTCTAGGCTGTAATCTTTATGGGAGCAGATCGTCAGGTCTTTTGGTTAGCAGCCAAGCACTTAACCGTTGTGCCACCGGGGCTCCTTGGAACACCATAGTCCACTTAAAAATCTGTTGTTGATAATGTACTGTTGTGCTCCTAAAGGCTTTAGAGCTTCAACCAGTGGTGTGGCAGAGTTGGCTCACACAATCTTGCACTAGCCCGGGTGAACTGTTGGTTCGCATCTCTTCCCAACTCTCTGTTCTATAACTTGATGTGGCAGCTTGAAACTGGCCATCATGGGGTGTTTCATCATGAAATTTGCAAATGCTACAATCAGGACTTACCCCCACCCCCAGAGCAGATTGTTAAACATTTACTGGCACAACATTGGTTTCAGAGAATAGTGTGTGCTGATGTATTTGCTTAGTTTGAAAAGTAATTCCCCTAGACACTTTGGAAGTGTCCCTTGTTCCACAGTACTGTTCTAAGAACAGTGGAAATAAAGATTAATAGAAAAATGAATGTTTTTGAGTACCAAACGTTCTATGAGTAACTGAGGGGGAAAATCTCTTTTTAGAGAGGTTAAGATTTGATAATGGTGATGTGATGGTTAAGGGTATGTGTCCACTTGGCTGGGCCATGATTCTCAGTGATTTGGTAGTTGTATGATGATGGGATCACTTCCATAATGAGATTTGATATAGTGTGATCACCTCCATGATGGGATCTGCTGTGAGTAGCCAGTCAGCTGAAAGGGAGTTTCCTTTGGTGTGTGGCCTGCAATGAATGTAAGTGGACATTCTGGCAAGGCTTGGGGACTTTTGCTGTCTCTGGATCTTGCAGCTGGCTCCTGTTCATCTGACCTCCAGTTCTTGGGACTTGAGCTAGCAGCTTACCTGAGGTTTTGCCTGCCTATCTTGCGATTCATTGATCTTCGTAGCTTGTGAGCAAGAGCCCTGCAGATCTTGGGTTCGCCAGCCCCTGCAACTATGTGAATCAGGAGTAGCCTCTACCCTGACCCATGGACTTGGGATATTCCAGCCTCTACAACAGTGTGAGCTATTTCCTTGATGTAAATCTCTCTCTATATATGTATATTTGTACATTTTACTGGTTTTGCTTCTCTAGAGAACCCAGCCTAAGACAAGTAATTAAAAAAATATCTCATCTATACTTGTTGGTATTATGTACTGTAGAATGATTGACATGCCTACTAAGTTACCTGGTTGGTTATACATTAAAACAGCCCACCATACGTGACACAGGAGAAAATTGTTTTCAAGTTATATTTATTTTGTTCATAGCTTATGTTATGTCATATGTTTTAATTAATTAAACATTGCCATTGAATTGAATTGGATTCATAAGAACCCTTTAGGACAGAGTAGAACTGACCCATATGCGTTCCAAGTCTGTAGTCTTTACAGAAGGAGCCCTGGTGGCAGTGGTTAAGCACTCGACTCTTAATCGAAAGGTTGGCGATTTCAACAAACCAGCTGCTCTGCGGGAGAAAGATGTGGCAGTCTGCTTCTGTAAAGATTTATAGCCTTGAAAACCCTATGCGGCAGTTCTTCTCTGCCCTACAGGCTTGCTATGAGTTGGAATGGACTCGATGGTTGGGGGTTTTTGGAATCTTTTTGGAAGCAGACTGTCATATCTTTGTGGTGCCTTGCCTGTTCCTGTGTTGCTGGAAGCTATGCCACTGGTATTTCAAATACCAGCAGGGTTATCCATGGTGGACAGGTTTCAGCGGAGCTTCCAGACTAAGAAATACTAGGAAAAAGGATCTAACAATCTACTTCTAAAAAAATTGGCCAGTGAAAACCTTATGAATAGCAGAAGAACATTGTCTGATACACTGCCAGAAGAAGAGCCCCTCAGGTTGGAGGACACTCAAGATACAACTGGGAAGAGCTGCCTCCTCAAAATAGAGTCAGCCATAATGATGTGGATGGAGTCAAGCTTTTGGAACCTTTATTGCTGATGTAGCATGAATAAAATGAGAAGGAATAGCTATAAATACCCATTAATAATTGCAGTGTGGAATGTATGAAGTATGAATCTAGGAAAACTGGAAGTTGTCAAAAATGAAATGGAATGCTTGAAGATAAATATCCTCGGCACTAATGAGCTGAAATGGACACATATTGGCCATTTAGAATCAGACAATCATATTGTCTACTATGCCAGGAATGACAAATTGAAGACGACCAATGTCGCATTTGTTGTCAAAAAGGACGTTTCAAGATCTATCCTGAAGTACAACACTGTCAGTGATAAGATAATATGCCTATGCCTACAAGGAAGACCAGTTAATAGGACTATTATTCAAATTTATGCACCAACGACTAATGCCAAAGATGAAGAAATTGAAGATTTTTACCCACTTCTGCAGTCTGAAATTGATCAAACATGCAATCAAGGTGCACTGATAATTACTGATGATTGGAATGTGAAAAGTGGAAACAAAGAAGAAGGATCAGTAGTTGGAAAATATGATCTTGGTGATAGAAATGATGCCAGAGATTACCTGATAGAATTTTACAAGACCAACTACCTATTCATTGAAAATACCTTTTTTCAACAATGTGAGTGGTGACTATACATATGGACCTCACCAGACGGAATACACAGAAATCAAATCAACTATATCTGTGGAAATAGACAATGGTGAAGCTCAATATCATCAGTCAGGACAAGGGCACGGGCCGACTGGAACAGACCATCAATTTTTTATATGCAAGTACAAGTTGAAGCTGAAGAAAATTAAAAAAAGTCCACGAGAGCCAAAGTATGAACTTGAGTATATCCCACCTGAATTTAGAGACCATCTCAAGAATATATTTGATGCATTGAACACTAATGACTGAAGACCAGATGAGTTGTGGGATGACATCAAGGGCATCACACATGAAGAAAGCAAAAGGTCTGATTTAAAAACACCGGAGAGAAAGAAAAGACCAAAATGGATGTCAGAAGACTCTGAAATTTGCTCTTGAGTGTAGGATAGCTAAAAAGAATGGAAAAAATAATGAAATAAAAGAGCTGAACAGAAGATTTTAAAGGGTGGCTCAAGAAGACAAAGTAAAGTATTATAATGAAATGTGCAAAGATCTGGAGTTAGAAAACCAGAAGGGAAGAGCATTTCCCAAGCTGAAAGAACTAAAAAAAA
>NW_004444048.1:2350295-2369950 GCF_000243295.1 Trichechus manatus latirostris | reverse complement strand
GATCATAACAAATTATGGATAACATTGTGAAGAATGGGAATTCCAAAACACTTAATTGTGCTCATGTGGAACCTGTACAGAGACCAAGATTCAATCCTTTGAACAGAACAAGGGGATACGTGGTTTAAAACCGGAAAAGGTATGTGAGAGGGTTGTATCCTTTCACCATACTTATTCAATCTGTATGCTGAGTAAATAATCTGAGAAGCTGGACTATACGAAGAAGAACTCGGCGTCAGGATTAGAGGAAGACTCATTAACAACCCTGGATATGCAGATGACATGACCTTACTTGCTGAAAGTGAAGAGGACTTGAAGCACTTACTGATGAAGACCAAAGATTACAGCCTGCAGTATGGATTACAGCTCAACATAGAGAAAACAAAAGTCCTCACAACTGGACCAATAAGCAACATCGTGATAAACAGAGAAAATATTGAAATTGTCAAGGATTTCATTTTACTTGCGTCCACAGTCAATACCCAGGGGAGAAGCAGTCAAGAAATCAAACAACGTATTGTATTGGGCAAATCTGCTACAAAAGACTTCTTTAAAGTGTTAAAAAGCAAAGATGTGACTTTGAGAACTAAGGTATGTCTGATCCAAGCCATGGTATTTTCAGTCGCCTCTTATGCATGCGAAAGGTGGACAATTAATAAGGAAGACTGAAGAAGAATTGAGGTAGTTGAATTACAGCGTTGGTAAAGAATATTGAATATATCTTGGACTGCCAGAAGAATGAACAAATCCGTTTTGAAAGAAGTGCAGCCAGAATAATCCTTAGAAGCGAGGATGGCGAGACTTGGTCTCAAGTTCTTTGGACATGTTATCAGGAGGGACCAGTCCCTGGAGAAGGACATTATGCTTGGCAAAGTAGAGGGTCAGCAAAAAAGAAGATCCTCAATGAACTGGATTGACACTGGCTGCAACAATGGACTGAAACATAGCAAAGTTTGTGAGGATGGTGCAGGAGTGGGCAGTGTTTCGCCCTGGTTTACATAGAGTGGCTATTAGTCGGAATTGACTCAAGGGTACCTAAAAAGAACAACAACATCAAGTTGATTTTGACTCATAACAACCCTATAGGACAGAAAGGAACTGCCCCATAGGGTTTCCAAGGCTGTAATGGAAGCTGACTGCAACATTTTTCTTCCACAGAGTAGTGGGTTTGTTTGCACCGCTGACCTTTTGGTCAGTAACCAAATGCTTAACCACTGTGCCACCTGGATTCCATGTCATATAGAAAACTCAAAACCAAACCCGTTGCTGTTGAGTTGGTTCTGACTCATAGTGACCCTATGATATACTTAATTAGCATGCTATTTCTTAATTAAAATAATGCAGTGTATCTGATAATGTTCTTATTGACAACTCTGGCAAATGAAGCCTTTTCTGAATGTCTCTGGGGATTGCTTTTACAAGCTTGGGATGATAACTGAGCATGCACAGAAACTCAATCCTTGGTCTTTAAATCAAAATAAATTCCACTGAGGTATCTTGGGTGAAGGGTGAGACAGTACACGATACAGGGGAAACTAGCACAACTTGTACAAGTAAAGGTCATGGAAGCCCCATAGACACATCCAAACTCCCTGAGGGACTGAATTGCTGGGCAGAGGGCTGTGGGGACCATGGTCTTGGGGAACATCTAGCTTAATTGGCATAACACAGTTTATAAAGACAATGTTCTACATTCTACCTTGGTGAGTAGTGTCTGGGGTCTTAAAAGCCTGTGAGCGGCCATCTAAGATACTCCACTGGTCTCATTCCTTCGGGAGCAAGGGAGAATGAAGAGAACAGGATACAAGGAAAAGATTAGTCTGAAGGACTGATTGTCCACAGCTACCTAGGCCTCCACCAGACTGAGTCCAGTACAGCTAGACGGTGCCTGGCTACCACCACTGACTGCTCTGACCAGGATCACAGCAGAGGGTTCTGGACAGAACTGGAAAAGGATGTAGAACATAATTCTAACTCACACACAAAAAAGACCAGATTTACTGGCCTAAAGGAGACTGGAGAAACCCCGAGAGTATGGCCCCCAGACACCCTTTTAGCTCAGTGGTGAAGTTATCTCCGAGGTTCACCGTTCAGCCTGGGAGTGGACAGCCCCGTAAAACCAAATAGGATTAATGAGGTACAGTAGTCCAGGGACAAGCGCCAGAAGGCAGAAGGGAACAAGGAAGCTGGTGATAGGGAACCCAAGGTTGAGTAAGGATATTGTTGATGTGTTGTGAGATTGTTAACCATTGTCATAGGGCAACATGTGTAGTAACTGTTAAATGAGAAACTATTTTGTTCTGTAAGCCTTCATCTTAAGTGAGAATAGCAGCACAATTGGAAGAACGTAGTCAATGTCACTGAACTGTACATGTGGTAATTTTTGAAACGGTGTATCTTTGGCTATGTGTATTTTCACCAAAAAAAAAAGATTGAGAAGTTAGAGGGTTGACATGTTGTGGGGTTGTTAACCAATGTTGTAAAACTATGTGTACCAACTGTTTAATGAGAAACTATTTGTTCTGTAAGCCTTCACCTGAAGTACAATAAAAAAAATTATAAATATGAAAAAAAAATAAATGAATTCCACTGAGACAATAATAATCATGTTCCTTATGTTAATGACCCTGTGGCGGCCTTAGGAAATACAGGATGCTGATCTAGGGGTTCATTTGTTTGGATATAAAATTGAAGTAAAACACCTAGAACTTAGTGAACGAGTCCACGTTTTAGCTTTGAACTTTCAGTTTCTTCATGTCCTGTTCTGGCATTGTGTGCTAGGGTAGAAGAAATGATTTGTCTGTAATAAAAGGTACTCTCCTAATTAGGGTTGTCAGGCCTGTTACTGCCTATCGCATCATAAAGTAAGGTACAATCACTTTGTGAGGGGAAAGGATGAAAGAATGGGTAGTTACAAGGCTGTTTTACTTTAACCTTTCTGAGTGACTCCCTTTGCCCCAATGGACTGTCAATCCAAAGAACAACTTGAACTTCCTCTGGGTTCCTTTCACACACACTTTGCTTATCTGAGTGGTGTTTGTCTGATCTTTCTTTTTGCATGTTTTTACTTTTAAGATCTTCCCTTTCGTATGTAAAAAAGGCAATTAGACTCGTATCTGTTTATTTTAAACAAAATGGCTGTTAATTAGTGTCATCAAAAACCCAGCCATTGTAGACTATGAGTTCCACTTTGTAGTTGCACTAAATTGAGTATGGTTTGGTGCCAGTTACATAACAACTCAAAGTCTGGCTTTTTAAAAATTAACCAACAAACACATTTATGAGGCTTTGTTTTATCTGGTTTAGATCTATAGGCTCTGAATGCATCAGAGTTTTTGTTTTTTACTGACTAATGCTGTTGCTTATTAAAAGTGCATAAACTTATTGAAAAACTTTTTTTTTGATAATATCACTGATGTGTGAAAGCTACACCATTATCATTTAATTGGTTCATTTATGGTTTTATAAGTTGGAATACAAAGAATGCTTCCTTATTCCATTAGTAACACACCCTAACGTTCCTTTTTATAAAATTATCAGTTTATCAGACCCCCAGAAATAATTCTGAAATAATGAACCCTCATTATTTAGAAGTACAAGCAGATTCCAGGTATTTATTTAAAATAAAACAACTTGAAAAGCATGGGTCAATATGAGATAACTCAGTCTCATACATCTTTAACTTCTATAGTACTTTACAATGATAATTAATCTCTAGAATAATGAGAATGGGACATTGTAATGAACATCTGTATTCTTACAGAAAGATTAGACTGTTTACGATATGATACTTACAAGACAGAAAGCTGTAAGAATATATATTGACATGATTTTTAACATTGGGAATTTAGACAAAAATAAATTTCTAGCTAGATAGAACATTTAAATGAAAATATCATTTACCAGAACATTCCAGCTCTTTAACGTTCTGGTTAACTGAAATTTAAAATTCATAATGTATTTGTCACATTAAAGAGAGAAGAACATGATGATAAGAGTGTTGGAAAGCAAATGACCCAGCTTTCTGGATGTCGCGCAAGCTGTATGAACTATGTTATCACAGGAGCAACTATGTAACCCGACTTTGCTAGATGTCTCGGAAAACTGGCTTAAAAAACAGTTCCAGGTCGTTTGTAAATTGGCAGTCGAACTTGATTCTTGATTGGCTACAATGAAAAAGAAAAAGCTTATTTCTGAATGATAATGGATCAAAATGCCTCACTAACATTATGTAGAATTAAAAATCTAATAATAACAATATCTACCACTTATTAAACATTTACAGTATTGTAGGTAGTATACAGAGCTGAGTAATTAATTAATCCTTGGATTCATTTATATATGACCACGTACAAACTTTGCAGTATCTCTACAAGCCAGGCTTTCAGATGCTCATCTTCAGTTAAGGAAACCAAGGTTCCAGAAGGTTAAATATCTTGCTCACCTGATAAGTGAGATTTGAACTTTCATCATCCTGCCTCCACATGCTTCCCACAACACTATTTCCTAACACTTGTTAGAACAGGTTAATTTGAAAAGCACATTTTCTTATTTTGTGAGGAAATCACATCGTCACCCTAGTTCTTTATGTTTAACTTTTCCAATCTGAAAAGAAAGAACATCTCCCCTCACCAATTTTTATTTCTGTCTGTTTGGAAGCCTTTATCAAGCACCCTTATGAATGAAAAGCTGTTCTTAATGGATTTAAGTATTTCAGTGATCTTCATCACTTATCTTGGAAGGTCCCTGCCTTAATCTGTCCTCACTGTTGAGCATTCTTTCTTGGTGTTTAGCCTAAATTTACATCTCTTGATTGTACTCATTACTCCTAGTTACCTCCCTTATTGTGGATGTGTCAGAAATGATCTATCTTTAGTGAACTGGCCTTTGTTTACACTCCTTCCCACAAGATTGAGGCTGATGTTGTAATGATGCTTAGAGATGATATAATATAGATGTGGGTAATTGGGCAATCAAATTCAAAGTGCGTTCTAAACCTAGAATTAGTAGAAAAGTAATAAATGGCATTCAGTGTTGGTTTTCTACATCATCTGTACTTTGGTTTGCATTTAAAGACATCTGTATTTAATGTTTTAAGTTTATTCACATACAGTTACTTTGTATGGCTTATAATGCTAGAGTATACTAGGCTAATTAATAATTTAAAAGTTTATGGTTTGAATACTACAGTAATAAATATTATTTGATTTAGCACCAATCTTTTATTATTTTATCATTTTGCACTAAATCAACATCTCATATTATATAACCTTTGATCATATTTGCTTACTGCTTCCTGCCCTCAAGTCCTTGATTTCCATTTCCTTTTCAGTAGTAATGAGACAAATTATCAAACAAGCTCATTTGAGGAAACTCCAATTGTAATCAGTTAGCTTGATGGAGGAAAAGATTTTTGGTATGCAACATTCATCGTCCCCTGTGGATACCCAGCATAGTAATTTAAAGCTTAGTATAGTTTATTGAGCACCCACAAAGTGAGCTTTACAAAGTAAAAACAGATTTCTGCATTCCACAGAGAACAGAAATCTATTCATAAGATGTATGTGTCTGGGGATTTTTGTTTCATTTTGTTTTTTGTTTAATGTTCTCATAATGAGCTAACCTGGGGCATCACAGAAAGTGGTGCTTTCTCTGTTTGCTGTATTTTATTAGATTAAAAGAATCGTAGAAACCTATGGATTGGAAACTCTAAAGGCATGAGTTGAATAAAAAGCATCACAAAGT
This sequence comes from Trichechus manatus latirostris, assembly GCF_000243295.1. Taxonomy (NCBI): domain Eukaryota; kingdom Metazoa; phylum Chordata; class Mammalia; order Sirenia; family Trichechidae; genus Trichechus; species Trichechus manatus. The sequence goes on along the minus strand of NW_004444048.1, from coordinate 2,364,205 downwards.
TGTGAATCTAGAACATGAGTGCGCAAGGAAGAGAGAGACCCAATCCAGAAATAGAGAGCCCTAAGAAAGGAAAAACCGAATGGAGAATCCTAAAAATGTCAATCAAAACAGAAAGCAGAAATAAAAAAATGCAAGTTTAGATTACAAAATTTAGGGCAGAAATGGGCCTGGCATAGAAATGATGCATCTTTATTTGAAAATATTAGAGTCCCTGAAGGTCAAGAAAATGGAAATACAGGAAGAAAAATAAGAATATTTAAAAAGAAAACATTAAAAACAGTAAGTGGGTACTAGATGACATAATCATAATTATAATAAAAACAATCATCTCCATTTTACAGATGAGGGGTAGACACCCAGAGAGGGTAAATAACTTGCTCAAATTTACCCAACAAGAAAATGGCAGTGCTGGGATTTGACTCCAAGCAACCTGAAGGAGAGCCCATGCTCAAATGCCTACAATGCCATGCTGTCTTTCCGAGCCCCAGATGACCCGTAATGTTTTGTTTTCTCACCATCTCCATCTAATCAGTCACCAAGTTCTGAAAACTTCAGCTCAAATACACCGACTCCTCACTTACTATCTCACTACCCAACATTTCTAATTTACGACAATAGGAAGAATCTACTATCTGACTATTTTGCACGTTAATGACTACATCTGGCAGTAATCTTTTCAGGACCAGTTGGACATACAGCACCCACATACATTTTCCACCTCTTGCGTCTAGAGGGATATATGTGTCACATGTAATATTTTGTGATCTGACGTGGTCATTCTCCATTTTGGCATAACACCGATTTTTGCATAATGACCTGGTCTTTGGAACCGGACCATGTCAACAAGTGAGGAGCTGTCATGATCTCACTTACTTTAGTGCCCTCTTACCTGATCACTCTGTGCCGGTCATGCCCCATTCCAAACCTCCTGCACACTGCTGTTGGCGTGTCCTTTCTAAAATGTAAACCTGACCACAAAACTCTCAATTAAAATTGATTAGTGGCTCTCCATCACTTTCAGGATACAATCTAAACTCTCCAACATGGTGTAAAAGGCCATTCTGTTCTGATCTCAGGCCCTTCTCTCCCCTCACAAACTCCAACAAAACTTTTGTTCCAGAAGGAGTGCATTGTTTGTGATTCCCTGCACATACCAATTTGTTCTCTGCCTCCATGCGTTGGCACCTGTTGTCTTCTCTGTCTACAGTTTCCTTCCTCCTTTCTTTGCCTGGCTAACTCCTACTCATTCTTAAGATTCAGCTTAGGCAGTATGTCTTCCAGAAGTCTCGCCAGATCCTGCAGGATGAGTTAAGTCCCTGCTTCTGTTTTCTTATGGTACACTGTGCTCCACCACAACACGTTCACTAAGTTGTGTTCATTTATTTCTGTTCCTGGACTGCTGGAGTATAGGGTTAATATCTTTCATCGCCAAATACCTCATGGCTGTCACAGGGACTGACTCAAAGTAGGCGCTCAATAAATGCTTGTTGAATGAATGAGCATAGAAATGAATGGAAGTGTCAAACAGTATCAATATTTTAGCTTTTGGTATTTCAGATGAGTATCTGAGTTAGTAATAGACCTCAGTCAATACCTGTGTATTTACCTTAAATAGAGAATGGAGGTCAGCTTCTTAGCTTCACTAAGGAGATAAATAAAGGAAATGGATTTAAATTATATGTAAGGGAGTTAAGGGAGGAAGTAAGACTTTCTTGGCAGTTTTAGTAACTAGAATGCATTTACAAATGGACTGAATTCCTTTGGTGCACTTTAAAAGTGGGATGCATTTTCTTTTGGTTTGTAGAATATCCAGCATGTGGAAAAACCTAGGGCAGCAGCCCCAATTTGCCTGGGTATCAGATTACCTGGTGACCTTTAAAAATTGTAGATTTCTTGGACTCCACCATCAAATATTTGATTTAATAGGTTTTTTTTTCTTTTTTTTTTTGTTTGATTTAATAAGGATCAGACACAGTATTTTTTTGAGAAGCATTGTGGGTGGTTCTGATGTCCAGCTAAGATGGAAGCTTGTCCTTGGGGGTTGGAATAACTGCTTTCTATTTGGTGCAACAGGAAGGTACTAGTGTAGAATGTTGAGTTTTGGAAATCCTTGGCCATTTTGGACTATAAATACTACTTCTCTTCCATGCCTTTTAACCAGTGGGCCACTTCATGGCTGCCTGGACCTCTAGTGGAAATTAACCAGTGTGTGTTCTACAAATGTGTGCCTATGCCAGGCTCCTTGGAGAACCAAGATGAGTTCCTAAGTAATGATAATTTCAAGAGGGAATGATCGTTCCCAAATGATTATTTAAAGACATTTTGAGTAATCAGTGCTCTTTCAGATATTTAAATTACTGACTAGAGCCTCCCTCCCTCTTTATTTCCATTTCTCTCCTTTCTTCCTCCCTTTCCTCCCCTCTTCCTCCCTTCCAGGGAATATGAATATTTACTGAGTGGCTGATACTCATCTGCATTATGTAATATCATCACTCAAGAAGCTTACCATCTCAGAAGGGGGATGGACACTCTGTGATCTGTCTCTTGCATAGCTCTGGACCCTTCTGTATTTCTGCCTTAAACTTTATAGGAAGATTGAGCTGGTCACTACTCTCTGAGTATATACATACAATACTGTCTGTTACATCTGAATATTTCTACGGGCTCACCCCTGCACCGGGAAAGCCTTCCCTAACAGAAATCCTGTCCCTCCTGCTCTGTTAGATATTCTTTCTCTGTGCTGTTGGCAGTGTTCTGGGCTTAGGTTTATGATTGTTTCATACTATAAGGGCTTTTCTTCTTCTCTAGATGGGAACTACTTGAGGGGAAGGACTGTCTGTTATTCATTTTTGTCCTTAATTCTGTGCCTGGAACTCAGTAGGTGCCTAATAATTGTATTTTTTATTGACGAATGAACTAATGGATGGAATAAATTATGTATACTAAGTTAATTATAATAAATGGTTTTATAAATGTAGTATCATATGAAAGGTACTTCACAGAATCCTAAACGTGTGTTGTAAGATTTTGGAGATAAGAGAGATGGCACATGTGTTGGAAAAAGAACAATGCTTAATAATAACAACAATAATAACCATTTATTGAGCACCTATTGTATTTCAGCTGCTGTAAGTGTCTGCCATTCATGACTTTATTTAATCATTTCAGTATTTACAGAGTGGAAACTGGGAGTATACAATTTATATGTGGCAGAGCCAGATTCTAATCAAGGTCTTTCTAGTTCTAACCACTACCCTTCTTCTCCTCCTCAGTCTTTAACCTCTTCCACGTTCCCTATAGTAACTTTTAGGTTGGGTGTATTGATAGGAAGGCAGGGTTGTGTGTGTGTGTGTGCCTGTGTGTGTGTGTTTGTGTGTGTGTAGAAAAGGAGGTTATATTGGCATGAGCCAAGGTATGGAAAAACGATCCAAAACTTTTTGTTTGTTTATTTAAAGTTTTGCCTGGATTGTGGTATAATTAGGATAGTAGTATTATCGTTAATGCTATTATAGTATCGTATTGTGATTAGTATAGAGAAGTAGTAGGAAGTAACATAAGGGGCAAGTGTGGGGAAGTACTGTAACACATTGTTTATGTTCTCAATAGTTTTATGGATTGGAGACTCTCCTGAAAGCCGTCTGGAGCATCTGGAGCATTGGGATGGTGAATCAGGAGTGATTTGTGATGAACATTTACCTGTTTTCATCAGAATTTGAGTGCTGTTTGCCAATTTGATCTGTATCTTTACTTCATGTGGCCCCTGACTGATATAATTTCATTTTGCAGTTAATTGTGTTCTTAGGTTTTCCTTCACTTCTGTGATTATGATAGAGATATGTAGAAAAAATAACAAGATTTGGAATCTGCTGGGGTTCAAGATGTGCCAGTTACCTGTTTGATGACTTGGGCAAGTTGACTATTCTTGGCCTCAGTTTCTCATCTAACTGTGAGCTTCATGAGGGCAGGAACCAAGTCTGTTTTTGCTTCCTATTGTGTCAGATGGTTAACAGGGTGATGCAGTGGTTAAAGCGCTTGGCTGCTAACTGAAAGGTCTGTGGTTTGAACCCGCCAGCCACTCCATTGGAGAAAAGACCAGGCGGTGTGCTCCTGTAAAGATTACAACCTAGGAAACTTTATGGAGCAGTTCTACTCTGTCATATAGGATCGCTATGATTTGGAATAGACTTGACAGCACACAACGTTGTCTTTAGCAGCCGAAACAGAACCTGGACTTTTTGAGGTTGAAAGAATGAAAAAATGAATGAATAAATCTCTAAAATTGAAATCTAATACAACTTACCTCATAGATTTGTTGAGAAAATGAAAATAGATAATGTGTAAAGGCACTTAGCACAATGTCTGGCACATAGTAAGTGTTCAGTAAGTGTTAGCTACTATTAATTAGAGTAGAACACATGAGGGTGCTGGAGTTAGAGTTTGTGTTTAATTCTGGCTCCATCATTTTTTAGTTGTGTGACTTTGGGCCAGCTATTTAGCCTATCTAAGCTTCAGTTTTCCCATCCAGAGGAGAAGGATAAAGATAGAAACTACCTCACAGAGTTGTTGAGCACTAAATGTGATATAGAGCACTTAACACAGTTACTGGCCCATGGTACTCATTAAACAGTAGATATCATCATCATTGTCTCCATCAGCATCACTATCCTTACCACCATTCCTGCAGCTACTCAGGATGTATCAGTGGCACTCCATAACGTTAACTCCTTAATCAACTAGATAGTCAAAAAAAGAATATTTTCCATATACTCCTCATTGCAGTTTTTATGTCAACATGATGCCCTCTGAAAGTACCTCCATTACTAGACTTTTTATCAGCTGTGTGACTTGGGCAAGTAACATAATTCTCTGCCCCTCGGTTTTCTCATCTGTAAAGTGGAGTTAATAATAGTTTCTATCTCATAATGTTTTTATGGGGCTTAGATGAGTTAATCCATGTAGAGTGATTAACTTACATAGTAAGAACTTACACAGTAAGTTCTCAGAAACTAACTTTTACTAGAAGTAGCTGTAGTAAAAAAAAAAAAATGAAACAAAAAACGCTCCGCATTTCAAAACACTGAACATCAGTATATATGTACTTATAGAAACACACTATATAAATACACATAAACACACATACATATATATATTTTTGCAAATACTAATTTTTCATCATTTTCCAGAGTATAGACACTGCAAATTTCATCAGAGGGAAGCCAAAAATGTAAACGTCACATATGAAGTAGTCCTTAACTTACATGACTGCTAAGTAGGTAACCGCTATTTGTCACCATACATTTAATCTTGTGCAATTTTAGATTCGTTTTAAAATGATTTATTTTAAAATGTCAATAAACTTGGAAAAAAATTTAAAGATAAGTATTCATTTTCAACATAGTGAAAAAATGGAGTGAATAAGAAAAGAAAGGTTTGTGTTTCTGGTCATGTTAAGTAAAAAGTAGTTGAAGACTATAGATTTCAGTGTTTCAAAATAAAAAATTACATCTGACCAGGATTGGAAGCTTCAGATCAAAAGGGCAATTTTAGAAGATTGTAGTGAGTGAATGAGAGCACTAGTTTACTGAAGAAATCAATTTGCTATCTTAACCAATGGCACCAGAGCCATCCCTGTAGTCTCTGAAAATAGATAGGCTCTCTGTGGTTCACCAATCCACAGATCACATCTGCTTCCTCACACCTGGCAAGCTCACGCCTTTTTCAAGTAAGATTTTATCAGGGGAGCTTTGTGGGTTTATGAAGCCACAAGTTTATTAGTTAGATAAAATCTCTAAGCATTTAGAAGTTTAAAACTATGTTTTCAAACTGTATTTCAGTTATAATGACAATTTCCAAAGTAAATATGACACAGTAACTTTTAAATCTTGTCATTCTGTTTCCTTGATAGTACGTAATATGCAATACTCTGTGGCAGGTCTTCCTGTCTTTGTTTTCAAATTCAGCTGTACATAGAAGGTAGCAATTGAAATTCTTAAACCTACAATCTACTGTTGATAAAATACCTCCAATTGTCTCAAATGCTTCTTTGGGTAAAGGTGGGGGCAAACATGTTAAAAGGAAAACAAATAGAGCTTTAAATGTATAATGCAATATTCAGAAGAGAAAACAACCTTGGGGAGAGGGGTTCTGTTTAATACATTGTTCAATTTCCCTTAATGATCAAAAGGTGTAATACAATAAAAACATATCAAAATTCAGTAGTCAAAGGCTTAAATAAACCTATTCCTCTTCTCCTAACATCTGACTTTATAAATAGAAGCAAATCCTAAGAAAACAAGTTGATATCAGGTAATGATTTTGGGAAAGCAAATTGTAGGGTGTTCATTTAGGCCATTAAAGTTTCTGTTTAATTTTGTATGCAGAATTATTAAATGAGAATTAATTTTCACTAGGAGCCATAGGTTCAGGATTTGGAAAACTGAAGTTTTCCGGTTAATCTCGAGTTTACTATATTGTTACCAAAATATAAATGTTGTTGTTTAGCTACATTCTTAACATTGTATAAATGGTCTCTTTGAAGGAGTAACAACACATCTTCTCAATATAATAATATGATGATGATATCCAGTATGTTGTTTGATACTTTCCAGAGGTCTTCTGTATATGTTATCTCATTGCATCCTTAAATATGTAATCCTGTGAGGTAAGAAGGTGCCAATAGAGTAAGCTTCACTTTGGCACAGAGAGAGGTATTTGACTTTAATTAATACTGAGTGGGGACTAGACCAGAGAATATTCCATTATATTAAACTGAAGTATAATTTTATGGGGGTGATAATATGAAACACAATTACTTTGTAGGTATTACAAACCTTAAAATGTTGATGCTACACAGGGGAAAAGTTCTATCAAAGAACAGTAGGCTTTTGTTTTGCTTGGCTTTCATTACTGGTAGAGTAAATATTCAATGAAGGTTAGCTGTTATAATTATTATTATATAGATTTTGAAAAATCTTTAGACATACCACCTGAGCCAAAGTAAATTAGTGCTACTAAAAAACAATGATAATTTATGATATATTCATGGTAAAGGATTATTGCTACCTGAATTTAGCAGAGTTGTTTCAGTTTTCACCACCATTCAGAAACAAAAACTTTCTTCCTAGAAATTAATTCGCTAGTGTACTTGCTATGTACACAACATTTTATTGCTATATTTACTACATTTGTATTGCTATTTAAACAAGGATAGAATATGATGATCCATGGCTTTATGCCTTTGAGCAAAAACTGTCATTTCACATCAGATCTCATTCTCCCATTTCTCTTACCTAAGGTAGAAGTCAGTTGACGTCTTTCATATTGCATGGTGACAGCATCGCTAGTAGTTAAAAACTCCAGTGTGTTCAAAATGAGAATAATAGTAGCCACTTTTACGATTTAATTAAATGACCAGTTTGGAGCATGTCAAACTTAGTACAGTGAATCCTCCTACAGAATAGTATTTCTTGTACTACTTGTGTCTTATAAGACTTAAGAATTCAGTATGTATCACTGGCCGAACCTGGTGTACTTAGACGTTTACCCTTATTCTTGCTTCTGTAAACATATGATCATTTAGTAACCATAACAAAAACTCACTGCCATCAAGTCAATTCTGACTCATAGCAACCCTGTAGGACAGAGTAGAACTGCCCTGTAGGGTTCCCAAGGCTGTAAATCTTTACTGCCTCATCTTTCTCCCTTGGAGTGGCTGGAGGGCTCAAAATGCCAGCCTTCCAGTTAGCAGTCAAGTGCTTTAACCACTGCACCACCAGAGCTCCTTGTTATTTAGTAAAAACCTAACCAAACCCGTTGCCATCGAGTTGATTCCGACTCACAGTGACCCTATAGGACAGAGTAGAACTGCCCCATAGGATTTCCAAGGAGCGACTAGGGAATTTGAACTGCCGACCTTTTGGTTAGCAGCCAAACTCCTAACCACTGCACCACCAGGACTCCCATCATTTAGTAAAGAGCACCCAAATCTCAGGTCAAACATAGCACAGATACCTGAGAATTCATGTTGTCTTTGGAGAACAAGATTCTAATGGTTATTCAATTCCAGGAGAAGTGCATTTGGCGATACCAATTTATTTTCTCCCACAAAATATGGTCTATGACAAGAAACAAATTCTGAGTTACCTAAGTCAGTTTGGTCTGGCTGAAAGGTATAGGAAAATATGTAGGGACATACAAGAAAGAGTTAAAGTTTTCTGGAACAGTCTGTGTGGAGGAAACTACAACGAAAGAGCTATTACCAGTACAGTGCTGTGTCTCATAACCCCAAGATTCATCTGCTCTTGGCACACACTCAAAAAGAGGGGGAAATGCATCTCTGAGGGAATACTTGAGGAAAGCGAATGGAATGGTCAGATGTAAACCTTATAGAAATTATTCCTCATGATGTGAAAACGCTTTTACAGGGGACCAGGGAGCTTTCTGAACTGAATAAGTTCAAGCGGAGACAGTTGTGGAAAACATTGCAGTATGAGTCTAATCCACTTAACTTGATCTTTGTCTTCAAGCTGCCCACTTACTTAGAGTTCATTCTTTCAGAAGTTGAGCATCTCTGTCATTGAGTGGTGGTCATATTAACTCTCCTGTCCTGCTTACTTGCTGGCTGAAGTCCTTTTTGTTTCTTCTAGTGTAAGCTTTTAAAAAGCTACAAAGGACAGTGATAGATACTATCATGTTCAGTTGGACATGCTTTCTGCAGATTTGTTAAGGATTTACTCTACACATTTGTAGCATTTAGTTGCCATGGAGATGACCTCGGTGGTGAGAGGAACAGCCTTTAGGTTGGACCTCCGATTTTCCTTTCATTTCCATTTAATTTGATTTGACTGTAAAATGTCACTTCCACTGCATTGATTAAGCTTCATTGCTGCCACCAGCCCTGTTAGAAAGGTGAAAGGGCAGGCCATCTGCTGTCATTTTGCACCCCTACCCTTTTCTGATATCAATACAGATGGGCTTTTGAGATGAGAAACTCCTTCACTACATTGATGCAGATGCAATTTCTCTTGCTCACTTTATGAAATATAATAAAAATAAAATTACACTCAGAAATCTTTGATCACCAGAAAGCATACTCTATATAACCTCAAGTTTTGCATTTCAGCTCCATGCTCCTGTCCTGATATATAATATATATAAACTAAGAATTACTATGTCTTACATTTCCCTTTCAAAAAAAAATTTTTTTTTAGATAAACTCAGCACTGGAGCACTGGGCCATCTCTTGATATAGTTCTTTTTTATAGTTTATATCAATCAGAAATACATCACAGACTGAAAGTATGTAAGTTGGAAGCATTAATCCTTGCTAATAGGGACTGGAGGAGTCCCTGCGTGATACAAATGGTTAATGCTCTCAGCTGCTAAGTGAAAGGTTGGAGGTTGGAGTCCAACCAGAGACACCTCAGAAGAAAGGCTTGGCAATCTATGTATGAAAAATCAGTCATTGAAAACTCTGTGGAACACAGTTCTACTCTGACACACATGAAGTCACTGTGAGTCAGAATTAACTTGACGGCAACTATTTTTTTTTTTTAATATGGTTTAGAAGGTATTTATCAAAGTGGATTTAAAGCAAAATGACACAATAAACCAAGTTTTTCTTTGATACCCTGTACTGCTCCTGCTGCTTCTTTCTTTATCTACTTTCCTGACTCTTAATGTCTTTAGTTATTCAGAACTCATCCATCTCTCCTTTTAGGAAAAAAAAAAAGATAAATTAATTCAACCCTGAGATTTGAGAAAATAAAATATGTTAACTTCTTAGGAGGATAGCACTTATATTTAATTGGAGAAGCAGAGGGCATTATTTATTTAATTCAAAAAAACTTACTGCTAATAGTAGCACTCCAGTTGTAAGTGGGGGAGACAATCTGACAGGATGCCTTCTCGACACTCTTCATAACACCTAGATTTCAGCCTTGCTGGGAGTGCCTGGTTCTGGTGTGTTTAGGAGGTTACCTTGTTGTGCTTGTTTAAATGTACCGTCGTTTGGAAAAGAGCACTCAGTTGCTTGATGGAATATATACAAGAAACCTGTGAATTCATGGCTGGAAAACAAAGTCAGTGATCACCACAGATACATCAGAACTTTGGGGCAAAGCATCTTGAGCTGGGGATAACAAATTCATGTTTCTATAAGAAAGGTAGCTTTATTGACTAGGATTGGGATTGGGGGAAAAACAGAGCAGTAACTGCTATTTAGATATTGTGTTTTTTTGGCTTGTAGGTTTTTGGCCAGAATCAGATGTGCTATCCTTTGGGAACTGATACCAGCATTGTACAGAGTATCCCCGTGGGTGGTTCACATGATTTCCCTTGGAAGTCTAAAGAGTTGTGCATTGGGAGAGTGCTGACGATTTCTTGTTGGTTCCTGCTCTAGTAACTGGACTTAACTGGGCAACTTTTAATATATTGGACTATTCAAGAATTCCAGTTAATAGTATGGTCAAAGTCGTACGAGTGGCTCTGTTTACTTATATTTCAGTGATTTAGATTAGTGTTGGTCAAATGCAATGTGCATGTGAAACACCTGGATATCTTGTTAAAATGCAGGTTCTGATTCAGAAGGCCTGGGGTGGGGCCTCTGATTCTGTGCTTGTAAGAAGTCGCCCAGTGATGGCTGCTGTTGCTGCTGCTCGTTCCCAGACTACACTTTGTGTAGAGGGGGGTTTAGGGAAGGTTCTCAGTCTTGGGCACATTGGAATCACCTGGGGAGATCAAAAACCACCTATACCTGGGTCCCACCCCATCCCTATCCCAGAGATGATTATTGAATTGATCTGGAATGTGGCTGGGTATTGGGATTTGTAAAAACTCCTCAGGTGATTTTGACAGTCAGCCAAGGTTAAACACCACTGATTAGAGAATAAACCTGTGAAGGTGGGGCAAAATACCTATAGATGATAATGTTAAGAAATATTATTTTCAAAACCTTCCTTAGGGTTTTTATTTTTGCTATCCTTCTGGAGTTTTTAGAGACGATATTGAGCCAAACATGTAATTAAAAACCAAATCATCATTCCATTTGTTAATGGCAGATATTAGTTTACAAATGAACATTTCACAACATTATCTTCAGCGAGTTCATCTTTTAAAAATAGTTTCAGATGGGTAGTCAGATTTATCAAATAAAAATACAGAATTTGAGCCCCTATATCAGCCTGCAGAATCAGACACACACACGTATTTGGAGCCCTGGTGGCACAGTGGTTCAGAGCTGGGTTCCTAACGTAAAGACCAGCAGTTCAAATCCATCAGCTGCTCCTTGGAAACCCTATGGGGTAGTTCTACTGTGTCCTGTAGGGTCGCTATGAGTCAGAACTGACTTGATGGCAGTTGGTTATATATATATTCATATATCGATATACATATATATATACATCTGTCTCTTATTTCATCTTGTCTTCCTGAGTCTGTAATGCCTACTGATTTTCAAGCCTAACATAAAATGATAGCCCTCAAGATGCCTTGGTGTGTATTGGAAATAAATAAGACGTATCATGTGTATTCACGCAAGAATGAGAGAGAGTTTTACCATTTTTAGGGGAAATAATCAGTTTACATTAAAGTAGTTTTACATTTTTTTATCTTTATTTATAAAAAACATTGTCACAAGTTGTAAAATCCTTTTATGTATATAATTCAGAAGCTGTCTTGTTATAACTAAAGTATAACAATTGGTTGTGCTAATAAAACTACAAGTACCAGAATTCCCCTCAAAGAGTTCTCGAAAGGCTTATCTTATTATAGACACTTAGTCCCACAAGGCTAAACATGTTGTGTCTATATACCCAAATAAGAAATGATAATCTTTTTTTAAAAAATTACTTAGATTAACTAAAATGTCAAAGTGTAGTAGTTTTAAAAGCAACATCTATTGTTGTAAACTCACATTTCACTCTGGCTCCTTGTGACTGGTGGTCTCCTATGAATCATAAAAAAAAACCAAACCCATTGCCGTCGAGTCAACTCCGATTCATAGCAACCCTATAGGACAGAGTAGAACTGCCCCATAGGGTTTCCAGGGAGCAGCTGATGGATTTGCACTGCCGGCCTTTTGGTTAGCAGCTATAGCTCTTAACCACTACACCACCAGGGTTTCCAATAGATATTTAAAAAAAACAAAAACAAAAAAAAAACCAGATTTTAAAAGTTTAGTCACAAAATTAATTTTCAAGTTAAGGTAAAAAATACACCATTGACTTTATTAGATTTTTCTTTTATCTGTCTCCCCTTTTGGAGTCTTTGTCACACATCTGCTACTCTATTAAGAAAAAGACGTTCGTATGCTCGTATTGAATACAGTGATTTGTGCTTTAAAATGTAGTGATGAGAACTCTATTTGGAATGTGTTGCTGTATTTATCTAAGATTGAGCTTTAATAGTATTCTATTTCAATCTGTAAATAACTTTTGCTTCCTATTTGACATTAAAACAATGTATGGCATTTGGCAAAAAGTAAACTGCCAAATGATTTCTTAAGTGTCTGGTTAAGGGATGTCATTGTAAATTTTTTATACTGGCTAAAACACTGTAAGAATGTATCTTAGCTTTACTAACTCTTCAATATAAATGATTTATTGTGGCATTCTGAAATCATAAATGCTAATTACATTCTGAAAAGTGTGGTATTGTTGACTTTTATTTATAGTGAGTCAAGTTAACAGGTATATTATGTAGTGAAGCTGTATTTAATTAGTGAGAATCAGGAAGGTAAACAATAATAGGGTCCTAACATTTACAAACATGGTGATCTAAGCGAGGGTATAGTATGCTTGTTTGTAGTCTCACTGAGGTATTGGGGTGAATGAACACATCATGGACTTTATATTCAGACCTCAAATGCCCTAACTGAACCTCACTTTCCCCATCTATTAAATGAGAAAAGGAATATTCCCTTCATTGAGTTGTGCAGATTAAGTAAGATGATGTGGGTTGCTCCTGGCATGGTGTCCGTAGGTATGCAGAAGAAAGTTGGTCTCACTTCAACCGTGCTGACCACCCAACCACTTAAAGCCGTTCTGACCACTCTCCTTACTTAGTAGAGCTTCTCGAAATATGTCAAGTGGGGATGCTGAAAAGAGAGAAACTGTTGGATGCTCCTTGGCCAGATTTAAGCACAAATGTGATTTTGTTAGGGGGAGTTTAGTTAAAATCTGCTAAGGAAAGCCACTTCTAATGAAGAAAAGAACACCCACTATATGTCAAGAGATGGAGGATCTGGTCCCAGTTGGTTCAGTAAAAATTACATAATTAACCTTGGCCAAGGTTTTACTTTTATAAAATAAGAAGTGTTGAAATGGAATATTTCAGTTGCCCTTCTTCAGCCCCTCTCATTCTGAAGTACCTTGGGTTGGATTCCTTGAGGTGCTGAGTCAGAGGTTGGGAGTGTTCAGAATCAGCATCTGTGAGGAAGTGAGGAACCTGGGCAGAGGGAGGAGTTGGGCTGAGATGCAGTTACAACTAAGGCCTTCGCCGATCCCAGGGGAGTTTTGGAGCTGGAAGGCTCTTGAGAATTGTTTGCTACTGAGGCAAGGGGCTGGACCTCTATCCCCCGCCACAAAGCCGTTACAGAGCAGTCATTAGATGCTGGCTTCCCCCTGGGAGAGGTGTGAGAGCTAGAAGAATGAGTGCCTTGGTTCTGGAGGGCAATATGGGCAGCATACCACAGCATCTCCTGCTTGAAGTTAGATTAGCTTCCTTGCATCTCAGGGTCCTGGACTCATACCCACCAGAATACCAGTCTTGATTGAAGTGCTGTCATTTTCAAAGATGTTTTTGGGAAATGCGAAGCTTCAGAATCTCTGTGTGTACTTGGAGGTGTTATTTTGGTTATATTTGGTCTCTGCTTATGCATTTTCTGAAGTGAACTTAATCAAAATACTCTGATG
>NW_004444048.1:2342604-2349200 GCF_000243295.1 Trichechus manatus latirostris | reverse complement strand
TTTGATGAACCAGTGGTTGAATTTGCTTTATTAATACCTGAGAGTTACTTGCCTCAGTGGGACTGCTAAATGTGAAAATGATGCTGGACCAATCCTTAGGATTTTCAAACCTTTATTGAAACTCATGTCTATTTTGGCTCTCTCCTCATTACATTTTCCAAATCCTGGTAGACAGAGCATACTTTTTCAATAGTGCAGGCATATGTACTAAATCCCTAAGCAGTTGCATTTTTGTGCAGAAAGGTATTTTTTTCAGCCAAATTAATAAAACAAGAGAATGAATGTGAAAAAAAAAAAAAAAGCTTAACTCTAGAGAAGTCCTCTCTAACATTGCTTTTAGCAGTATTATCAAATTGGGTCACAGATAATTAGATTAATTTGACTACCCTATGGTTTTATTTGGAGAAATGTAATGTGGCAACTCTCTTTGCTCTTGGATATCTATACGGATACAAGAAAATGGAAACTCTCAGCCTTCAAAAATGAAAGAGCTATTATGTCATGCTGAATCAGAGAGATGGAGACACTGATGGAGTATCAACACCTGAAGCCACTCTGTTAAACATGCCTTGTACCGCAAGCAAATAGTCACAGAAAGTTGGCTCATGTCTCACCGTCTAAGCTTGCTACCAGTTGGTTTCCTTTAATTGGCTATCATGTCCATTTACTAGAAATTGGCTCTTTTTCCTAGCTACTGGTTGTTAGGGTTGATTTGCTTGTGTGAATGTGTTCAGGATCACATCTGCAAGAGTATACAGGCAGGCACCGGTTGCAAACAAGATCCATTCCTAACTCTGTCTTTAAGTATTCAAGCTGAATTTGTAGGTAAGTCAGGACAGGTTCGTACGGTTCCTATTGAGCCTTACTTTAGTGCAAGAAAAGGCCTGAAGACTTTTCATTGATTGAAAAGCTGCACGTGCAGCAAGTGAAGGTGATTGTGATAAAGAATTTGTTGTGAGTAGGGGTTGGTTCATTTATTTCAAAGTGAGGGCAACTTTACATAACATTAAAGATTAAGTAGGAGTTGTCCATAAATCAGTCGGAAGTTTGTGACCCCGGGGACTGCCTCTAGTTTCAAACCATTTTTCTCAGAAAAATTACTAACCATGTGTATCTGAATATGCATAATGCAATGGAATTACAAAACCTAGAATCTGAGAAGTATCTGTCTTTTCCTAAGGATAGTATTGGGCTTGGAAGTGCCGTCAAGTCTGTTCCAACTCTTAGTGACCGTTATGTACAACAGAATGAAACACTGCCTTGTCTTGCGTCATCCTTACTGTCGTTGGCTGTGTTCGAGCCCATTGTTGCAGCCACAGTGTCAATCTCTCTTTGAGAGTTTTCCTCTTTTTCACTGACCCTCTACTTTACCAAGCATAATGTCCTTCTCCAGTCCTGGGGTACACACCCACACTTGTTGCCATCTAGTCGATTCTGACCCATAGCAACCCCGTAGGGTTCCCAAGGAGCCACTGGAGGATTCAAACTGCCGACCTTTTGGTTAGCAGCCGAGGTTTTAAACAGTGTATCACCAGGGTTCCAGTATTGGGGTAGAGGTCATAAACGTCTCTGGGTGGGTCCTGATCTATAAGATATTATTAAGTACACTTTAAGGATAGTAAGATCAGTTTAGGTATTTTACCAAATACATGGATAGTTTATAAACCAACATCTTAATGCAACTCTAAGTAGATAGCTTTCATGTTTAGAGCATAACCATTTAAGGATGCACTTTTGCTCAACTTCTTAAGAAGTCAATTGTGTTTTTTAGTTTGGTACTTTTGAATACTTATTTCAAATCATAGTGGCTTTTTTTAAAGAAAAATATTCCTAGCTTTTAACTTTGATTCTCTGAACTAACAGGCATTTATGGTTATCTAATTACTTTAACCATGTATTTCCTGAAATGTGGTTGTCCACCAGTCGTTTAACCACAAATGTAGATACTCTAATTACTACTTGTTTATAGATTTTCTGAATTCGGTCCATTCCCGTCATCAGGGGAAGATTAATGTTAATCTAGACCAAATATTAAAAAATATAGGAAAACTAGGTACTTTAAGTGCAAAGGAAAATAAATTTAACATTTTTCTAAAACAAGTCTAGTAAGGATTTCAGGTTTTTAAGATTTTCTTTTTAATTACTTTGCATTGAAGCGAGCTGGTTTGGTAACTTTCATGATCGTATATTCCCTGAATGTTCTCATAAATCAAAGGAAGAATATGCTTAATTCTAACATTAGTCTTTGGGAAAATTCCACATTTGAAAACAAGAAAGAAAGGTAGAATCAAGCTTGCCTTGGGAATTTTGAGGTCCTTGGTAAGGTTAATTGGGAGGGCATAAATTCCTTTATCCTCAGAGTTTTCTTTGTCTTTCTCTCCTCTCCCCCTAAGCTTTCCTGCCCTCTAACCCATGAATTTCTCTTGCAGCTTGAGTTTTCATACTTCTGTGTTAAACCTGGAGATATAAAAATATTCTAACAGGCAGGGGGATGGCCTTGATGATCTCTTTAAATTCTTTTTAGTGCTCTATTTTAAATTCTCATGATTTCATAGAAACTCTAGGGTGAAGTGGCTCTCTAGAGGTCATCAGTCTAGCTCCTTCTAGAACCTAAGAGTGCCCACCACCTGCTGAAATTTGGTATTATCGGCCAGTCCCAAGGGACCTCTCCCTTCTCTGAGCTTCTCTAGCAACTGTGGACTCTGATGGAGTAGAGGAAGGAGCTGCCCATCAAATTACACATCTTACCTTCTTCCTAAACTAGATTTTAAATATATAAATCATTGCTTTAGTGAGCCATTCTTTCTAAAGTGATGTGTGTTAAAGTGATGTGTTAGATCCAGGTACTGTTTTGAGGGGAGTTTGAGGTTTCTGGGGGGTGAGGATAGAAGGAAGTTGGAATCCATGGAGATCAAGCAATTCAGGGAACATTAATTGAGAACCTTTGTCTTAGGGGTTGCAAACTCTCATGCGTCAGAGGGCAAGACTGGTAACATAAATCTGTAAGCCTATATGACAGTAGGGATGGTGTGGGGCCTGTGGCATTCAAGACTTTGTGCTAGCCAATCAAAACATGAGCTTGGGCCATATTCTGCCCAAAGCACTCTGTTTACAAACCCTGCAAGTCTCTGTGCATAGTATCTGCTGGGCCTTATAGGAGAGTAACAAGTAAACACTTAACAGTTCCTTAGCTCACTGAGACACAACAGTAGTAAAACTTATTATTATTCTAATGGCAACTACCATTTATAGAGTGGCTACAAGGTCCGAGGCACCATGCTACTCGTTGTTAGGTGCCGTCGAGTCGATTCTGACTCATAGCGACTCTATAGGACAGAGTAGAACTGCCCCATAGGGTTTCCAAGGAGCAGCTGGTGGATTCAAACTGCCCATCTTTCAGTTAGTAGCTGAGCTCTTAACCACTATGCCACCAGGGCTCCTCATGCTAGTCTTATTCAACCCTTATTGTAATCCTATATGATAGTCATATGCATCTGTATTTCAAAACAGAGAAATGGAATCCCAGAGAGGTTCAGCTACTTGCTCATGGTCAATTCTCTAATAACTGTTGGAACTCAGGTTAAAATTCAAGTAGGCCAACTTCCAAAACCCAGGCTTTTAACCACTATTCCATGAGATGTTAATAGGTAGCTGTTTTTTTAAAAAAAATTAATGACTTCATAGTCAAATAATGGATAACAAGAAGATTGAGTTACAGAAAGGTAAACCCCACGTTACTAACTATGGGACTTTTCTCAGAGCCTTTAGTATTATTGTACATTGTGAATCCGTGGTGTGATTGATTACTGATTGATTACTTTTGTGTGGGCTTTGTAGCCATGGTCTTGTTACTCCCACCCAGGTGATTGGGCAGGACTGTGTGACAGGGTAATCCAAGGGGGTTGTTCAATTTTCCTTAAAAGAGAGCCAATTCCAGAGCAGAGCAGAGCAGAGGAGCCGACCACCACCACCACCACGAAGGAAGCAGAGACCTGGCTGCAGGAGATGGCGCTGTGGGCTTCCTGGCCCATGGAGAGAGAAGGCTGAGTGCCTCTGGCAGAGACTGAGGGCCAAGAAGAGGCGTGCCTGTGAGCACAGTGGGGAGAGGCTATCTTGATGGAAGAACTGTATCCCGAGTGTTCCTGCGCCTGAATTTTAACTGTTACTTCCCTAATAGACCCCATAATTGTGAGTGTGATCTGTGAGTTCTGTGTGGCCAATGCAATGAATAATTGAACCCAGCAGAGAAGTAGAGAGTGCTGTGTGAGGGATGGTTGGTGTCAGAATCAGTAAAGATGGCAGAGAGAACAGACATGTCTGACCCCAATCTTATAGGAATCAGCCTTGGGCTGTTAGTCTTGGTTCTCCTTCCCCCTTGTGAAGTTACAGATCAGACACTGCCCCCAAGCTGTTTTTACAGAGTCTCAAAAAGTAAGTATATTTTACAGTATCTCTCAAGCTAATATACATTTTACAAATTATCTCAAGTCCTGTAATACTAACCGCCCCCCCCAACTGAGATAAGTGTTATCAAAGTATTTTGAGTACACACAAGATAGATATTAATGGGCCAATAAGAGAAAGTTTCAAAAGGAAATTAACAATTGGAATTGGGTCTGAAACGATGGATAGTGCTTTCACAGATAACAATATGTTCATAGATAATATTGGGGGTTACAGAGCACTCCATAAGAACTGATTTTATTCAGAGGAACAGTGCAAATATAGGCATAGAGGCAGGGATGTGTAAGGTGCATCTGGAGAATAAAGAAGTAGATTGGTAGATACATACCATTAGGTGTTTAATGTGTTAGTATTAATGTTAATTATCTTAGGAGATTAGTCTTATTTCCTCAAATATTAGAAAAGATCACTTTCAGAACATTTCAAGTCAAATGAGAGAGGATTGTTATCTTCACTCCTATCATTAAAGTGTTAATTCATTGAACAAATACATTGAGCAAATATTTACTGACTACTTATTACTTCTTAAAGAGCACAGCCATCGAAAACCCTGTGGAGTGGAGTTCTACTCTGAAACACATGGGTCTGCCATGAGTTGGAATCAACTCAAGGGCAACTGTTTTGGTTTGGTCTTTGGTATTATATTGCAAACTCTGTCTTGTGTGCTGGAGCTACAGCTCTAAATATGGTGTACAAGGTTGCTGATCTCATAGAACTCCCATTCTAAGGGAGGAAGACAGACAGTAGTAACACAAACATAAATAAAGCAACAAGAAAATACCAACTAGTGATAAATGCTAGGCAGAGTTAAAATAGGTTGATGTGATGAAGAGTGCCTTAATGGTTATTTTAGAATAACAAGGAAGAGTCAGTTAGAAGATCATGGGTAAAACAGATTAGGCGGATAAGAACAGCTGGTTCAAGGGCCCTAAGGGAGAAACACACTTGAGTTTTTTGAGGAACGGAGAGGAGACTAACATGTTTGGAGGAGAATGGTAAGAGGAGTTCAGAGAGGCTGACAAGAACCAGGCCACAGAGTTAAGTCTTTTTCCCCCTATGTGTGATGGTTAACCACTGGAGGTTTGGAAGAAGGGGCTTGACCATGTGTGTGCGTGTCTGTGTGCGTGCACGTGCGTGTCTGCGCGTGCGTATGTCCGTGTGCGTGTGTGTCCCCGTGTGTGTCCCCGTGTCCGTGTCCGTCTCCATCTCCGTGTCAGGGTGTCCCCGTGTGTGTGTCCCCGTGTGTGTCCCCGTGTCCCTATGTCCCCGTGTGTCCCTGTGTGTCTGTGTGTCTCTGTGTGTCCCCGTGTGTGTGTCCATGTGTGTCCATGTGTCCCCGTGTGTGTGTCCCCGTGTCCCCTCTGGCTGCTTTGTGGAAAATAAGTTTCAGGGGACAGAATGGAAGCAGGGAGGCTTTCACGTTAGTCTAGGAAAGACTAGTTTGGACTAGGGGTGGTAGTTGTGATGGAGAAAAGTAAACAATTGAACATAAAAGTTTATAACGATGTGCCAGTGAAATGGATGTGGGGGCATAGAAGGAAATTAGGTGGAGGTTGATAGTGTTTCTTGAGATGGGAAAGAATGAGGGAAGTACAGGTTCGGATGGAAAATCAGGAATTTTGTTTTGGGCACATTAGGTTTGAAATGCCTGTTAGACATTCAGGTGAAGATATCATATAAGTAATTGAATGTGTGAGTCCTTAATTCAGGAGTGAAGTGATGGCACAGATATAGGGAGATAATATGCCACGTTATTGCATTACCAGAATTGAGAAGATCTCCTTCCATGTGATGTTGAGTTGACTCCAGCTCATGGCGACCCCGTGTGTGAGAAAATAAAATTATGATCTAGGGTTTTCAATGGCTGATTTTTTGGAAATAGATTGCCAGGCCTTTCCTCCAAGGTACCTCTGAATGGACTTGGACCGCCAACCCTTTGGTTAGCCGCTGAGAGTATTAACCGTGTGCAACACCTAGGGACTTCTGAGAAGGTCTACCTACAATTAATTTGAAAAATTTTAAAGATAAAGTAAATAACGAGAGAGTGTTTATTAATAATAAAAAGGGTACAGATTTCTATAGTGCAACATGGACTTCGGATACCATCAGTTTTCTCTTGTCATTTATTTAAG
>NW_004444048.1:2338925-2340920 GCF_000243295.1 Trichechus manatus latirostris | reverse complement strand
TTTCTCAGACTTTTCTTGTTTTTAATGATCTTGGCAGTTTTGAGGAGTACTGGTCAGGTATTTTGTAGACTGTCCCTCAACCTTAGGTTTGTCTGATGCTTTTCTCATGATTGGACTGGGGTTATAGGTTTCTGAAAGGAAGATTTTAGAGATAAAGTGCCATTCTCATCACATGATATCAAGAGTAAATGCTATCAACATGACTTATCACTGATGACGCTAACTTTGATCACTTGGCTGAGGTAGTGTTTGCCAGTGTTCTCCATTTTTTTCTCCCTTTCCATATTGTGTTTTTTGGAAGTAAGTCATTAAGTGAAGCCCATTTTCAAGGGATGGGGAGTTACGCTCCACCTCCTGGAGGGGGGAGCATTTACATAAATTAGTTGGAATCCTTTATGGGGGATTTGTCTCTTCTCCCCCATTTATTTTTTTCAATCATTTATTTATATTAGTATGGGCTCATGGATATTTATGTTTATATTTTGGGTTATAATCCAATACTACGTTATTTATTTTAATGCTCAAATTGTTCCAGCTTTCACCATTGGGAGCTCTTTTAGGTTGGCTTCTGTGTCCTTTTGACATATTCTCATTGTTTTGTTATCCCATATGCTTTTCTTTTTTTTTTCCCAAACTATAACATTTTTTTTTGGGTAAAAATATATATCTTGAAACTTATACCATTTTAACAATTTTAAATGTACAGTTCAGTGGCATTAATTACTTTCACAAAGTTGTGCAACCACTTTTTCATCACCCTAAACAGAAACTCCTTAGCCCCTGTTCTTTTTAAATCTCTACTGTTGCTAAGTCATCTTACGTTGTCCTGCTGTTTTTTGTGGAGTATGGGTATAAAAGCAGACCTTGTGTTTATCTTCATTGAATTTCATCTTCTTAGAGTCTCTCCTTAGACTTACGTACTTTTACTATTATTTCTTAAGGATCCCTGATGGCACAATGGTTAAGCACTCAGCTGCTAACCAAAAGGTTGGTGGTTTGAACCCACCTGCTTTTCTGTGGAAGAAAAGACCTGGCAATTTGCTCCCATAAACACTATAGCCTAGGAAACTCTATGGGGAAGTTCTGCTCTGTCCTATAGGATTGCTATGAGTTGGAATGGACTCAACAGTACACGACAACAATAACACTATCATTTCTTACCTGTACTATAGCAATAGCCTCTTACCTAGTTTCTGAACTTAAACTTTATATCCCCTCACTTACTGTATTTTAGCCGCATGGCTGTTCTTTCTGGTCCCTAGACGTGCGAAGCTAGTCCACATGGAGCCTTGCTAATACTAGGCTTCTCTGCCAAGAATGTTCTTCTTTCATACCTCTACATAGCTGATGTTTCCTTGTTATTCAGATCTCAACTCAGATGACACCTTGTCAGTGAGGCCTTTCTCTACTACCTAGTCTAAGGTAGTCTCCATCTTTCCCTGTCAGATCACCGTGTTTTACTTTCTTTATAGGATTCATCATTGTGTGATAGTTTCTTATTTATTATCTTTTTGCTTCCCTCACCATTAGAGTATAAGCAGGGCCTTGTTTCTCTTGTTCATAGCTGCATCTCCAGTGCCCAAAGCAAGATTCCTGGCATATAGGAGCTGCTCAGTAAATATTTGTTAAATGCTGATTGCTAAAGGCCTGGTTATTTCTTCCGAGTAGCACTTATCTCTGGGGTCTACGTGATCTGCTCAGCTCTTGTGTTGTGACCCCTTTGTTACTTTGTGCTGTTGTCTTGTACAGGATTGTGTTGTACAACCTTGATGAAGATTGTACAGTAAGTCTTCAGATAACATGTTCTGTCTTCATTACTTCACATTATTGTCTTGTACAGGATTGTACTGAACAACCCCGATGAAGGTTGTACAGTAATTCTTCAGATAACGTGTTCTGCCTGTCACAGTGAATTTCTTCTTAGAAAATAGAGCTATCTCGGTTCCCATCAACATTTGCTTCTATCCTGTAAATAGGTCCAGTGCCCACGCCCTC
>NW_004444048.1:2309131-2327878 GCF_000243295.1 Trichechus manatus latirostris | reverse complement strand
CCCCATATCCCTCTTCTTGGTAAACACTAGTTTAAAAACTACACATTTCTGGATGCTTCTCCAACTTCTGGATATTAGCATTTAATGGAGTGGTAATCTAAGGATTTATAGGCCGACTCCTTTATTCATCTTGATAAGGAAGCAGTGCATTTTCGCAGCTATTATATAGAATATCATATTAGAATGGGTGTTGAAAAAGCTGCTTTTCCCTGTTCTTTCAAAACAGTTTTCCTTACAAAGGAAACTCAAATCTCGACCTGTTACATTGATAATGCACAATAACATCTAATTTGAGTCAATACTGATTTATCGTGCAGCTTGGTCTGTCAGGGGATATTATCCTTTCTCCAGCTAACCAGTCTCAGTGCTTCTGTATCAAACATCTCTAAAGTGACAACTCATTTATGTTCTAGCATCTTACATGTGCTGAACAAAACAAATACACTTGACTGATGTCAACAATTCATGTCCCTTTTTTCTTAGAAACCTGGTTTATGTAAAGAAGTAAATTGTCTCTCTGAGAGAGATATGACAGACTCAAATTGGTTTGGTATGCTGAACAGTTACATTTATTGGCTGGTACCATGAATTCGATCAGTGATTTTCAGCGTGGTATGATGAAAATCCCTGAATTCATGTAGCACCTTCAGGTTTCAGTATTCTCATTTCTAGCCTTACTTCCTAGGCCTATCTTATCATTGTACGTGGGTTTTGAGGCCAGAAAGATAGTAGAAAAATGTTCTGTAAACTCAAGAAGCTTAAAAAATTTACAAATTATAACTGCTTTTGCAAAGAAGTGGTGCATAGGAAATGTCAGATCATGTCATTCTGCAGAATACTCCAGTAGCTCCCAAAGTCTCTCAGAGTAAAAGCTAATGTCCTTACGATGCCTACGATGCTCTGATCTAGCCAGTTCCTCTGGTTATCTCTTTAACTCAGATGAACCACTCTACCTCTTGCTCGCTCCCCACCAGCCACACTGGCTTCCTTGATATTTGTCTAACATATAGGGGCAGCCCTGCTTCAGAAACTTTTAATTTACTCTTTCATTCCATACCCCTCAGTTATGTGAAGGACTTGCTGCCTCACCTCCTTCAAGTCTGAGCAAATGAGACCATCTCTTTAATGTCTTTCCTTACCACTTTGAAACTTTAAAACATAGACCTCCCTCCCCAATCCTACGAGAATCCATCTTTCCTCTTTGCTTTATATTTCTCCTTGATATGTACCACCTACTATTATACTATATACTTACTGTGTTTATTGTCTTCTCTGCTCACTAGAATATACTGTTTGGAGATGTAGGGAATTTTGTCTGATGAATTCCTAGCACCTCAAACAATGCCTGATGGTAAATAAGTTTTTGTTGAATGAATGAGTGCAAATAAGACAAAAGGTCATAATCCACCCTGAAACTGACCTAAGAAGACATCCAGTATAGCCTGTATACTACGATTATGTCAGGATTGTATTTGAACAATATCAAAAATTTGTATCATTTACAAATCTCAGCAGCTTAAATTATTTTTCAGAGGTACCTTGAAAAATGTATCTATAAGCTATTTACCCTTTTTCCTTTAGCTGCTTTTCTTTTACTTCTTGTTTGCCAGTTGCTGCCTATAGTCCAGTTTTTCACACCTTGTTTAGACTTACGTGTTTACTCTAACCCTACTGTTTCAAGTTTCCTACCTCCTTAAATCCACAAAGCACTTTAAGAAAGGATTTCCATGTATTATATTTTGTTCAGAAGGCCTTATCTCATGCAGACATATTTTCCCATTTTCTTTTTTATTTTTTTAAAAAAAGTTTTATAATCATTATACATGCAGAGTGCTGTTTCCACAGACTGGGTTAGTATCTCTCCATGAAACCACACACAATAAAACAGTTTCCTAAGAAAAGTTAACAATGCACAAAATGCTGATACAGTGCTGCAGAACACTTAATTATTTTCCCCCCATTGTTTATCATTGTTTTGTCAACTTTCCATATCACTACCCACAATGCTTTGGGTTCGGTTTTCTTTGAACATTCCTTTCCTCTGAACTTACCATGAACTTGTGCCTGTAGCATGCTGCCACAGACTGCCACAGCCACTTTATAAAGGAACAAGAAAATCAACACTTTGGTGGTAAAAGGTGCTAAAAGCAAGTTTAGGTAATTTAAAATAGTAAAAGCATTTGTCCAACTGCTGTATGAGGCTGAAGTATGATGCTCACTTTAAAAGAAGGTTAATGTAATAGTTTGCACATACTTTAGGAGGATCAGGAATTAAGTTTGTGTAGGGAGGAGGAAAAGAGAAAAGAATTATGTTTCATAAGATTAGGTGGACTGTAGGAGGAGAAGGATTGCATAAATACCAAATATGATCCATGAAAGCATTGGAGCCCATTATCGCACATGCGATGTAGCATGATGCAGAGGATTATTTGTTGAATACAGAAGGGCGGGAGGAAGGATTTTGTTTCTGCATTTATGATTATTTCTTTGCATATAGGTTGTATTAGGAAATTGCTGTTTTTTCTGATCAAAGCGTTACAAGTGGCGGGAGGTTGGGGGTTCTGGATTGGGAAATTAGTGCTGGATTCTCATCCCAGTCCTGCCAGTGGCTAAGAGTAAATGGGAATGTCCTAGAATAAGCATTCTTGCCAGAATTGTAGCCTTGGGCAATTATTTGGTAAAGGAAGAACCTATGAGCCCTGTCTGTGGGATGTGGCCTAAGTCATATAGCAAAGTCATCTTTTTTTTTAAAGCCAATGTATTTAACAGTTTCACCTGTATAAAGGAACCCTGGTGACGCAGTGGTTAAGTGCTGAGCAGCTAACCAAAGGTCAATGGTTCGAACCCATCAGCTGCTCCGCAGGAGGAAGATGTGAGAATTGGCTTCTGTAAAGATTATAGCCTTGAAAACCCTATAGGGTCACTATGAGTTGGAATTCGACTCGACAGCAATGGTTTTATTTTGGTTTTCCCCTATATAACAGATTGTTAGATTTGACTTCTCATGTTGCATCGGGGCTTCAGGACTCCAAAAAACCAGGAACAATGGAGGCCAAACTGCCTCTTCAGTATTTGCTAGGAGATTAAGAAATCTTGTTTGTTTTGACCTTTTACTTCTCACACACCTTGAGAAGGTATATGAGGGGAGGAGGGGAAGCTATATATATAATAAGATCCTTGAAGAGTGTGATAATGAGAATTCCTGTGAAGAGAATTAAGAGTACTGAGGTATTTCTATTGTTCTTACACCCCTCCCCACCCGCCTCCTCCGAAAGAAAAGCTCATGTGAAGGGGACTTCAGGAACTTGAGAGAACTACTCTGAGAGCTTGGTATCTGTAGCCTGGGGTATGGGGGAATTAGGTACTGGTACCTGATGTAAACATGAAAAAGTCAAAAGGCAAGAAGCCATGCCAAAGAGACAGGGGTACACTGGGAATAAGCTGTAATTCCACAACTAGTAGGAGAAAGATGTGATTTTTCTGGATGTCATAAGTTGTTTCTGTAGAAGGAAGACAATGATGACTCTCTCAGCCCCCCTCTTCCCCTTGCACACACAAGTAGTTCACGTTGGGATGAAGAAGACCTCGGCATAAAGAGGCTGGAATTTGATTATCAGATGTAGAAGTTGAGGAGGTTATTCAGTCAGCCTTTATGGCATTCTCATAAAGAGAACCACAGTTTGAGGACCTCAGCGGGAATGTCTGAGGAACCCATGAAAACATACACCACAAGAAACAGCCAGCATTGGAACATTGGCGAGTGGCAGGATATGACTTTCCCACCCAAGGAAGACCTTTTATATCCCTTCTTTTCCTTCTCATCCCCTCTGCTCAGTCAGCAGTTAAAATTTGAGTCAGATTTTTAAGTACAAACATTTCAAATTGTCTCCCACTAGGGCCAGTGGTACATCAGTGGTAGAATTCTCACCTTCCATGCCAGAGACCCAGGTTCAATTTCTGGCCATGCACCTTACATGCAACCACCAGCAGTCTATCATTAGAGGCTTGCGTGTTAAAATAATGCTGAACAAGTCTAAGGTGGACTAGGAAGAAAGGCCTGGTGATCTACTTCCAAAAATTAGCCAGTAAAACCCTATGGATCACAATGGTCCAAACTGAAACTGATCATGGGGATGGCGCAAGATTGGCAGTGTTTCATTCTATTGTGCATGGGGTCACCTTGAGTCGAGGGTCAGCTTGATAGCAGCTAACAACAACAAGATGTTTCCTTAGTTAGCACACATTTATTGAACAGGAAGTTTGTGCATGTCATCCTGCTGGATGTATTTATTTCCTGTCTTCAAGTAATATGGTTAGCAATGAGTTTGCCCTCAGTGTTGTTCTTAATGCAATTTTACTCTTCTCAAAAATTTTTGACAGTTGCATAGATAATGTCCAGAGCCGTAAACATAGCTTATAATATGAATATTCCACTTTACTTGAGTGGACAAGGTGAAAAGGAGATTGAAGTGGGAAGACTGACACAGGAATAAGCATGCTTGGATAATCTATTTAGATAGATGGAGAGAACTAGGGCAGCTAACAGGATACTACATATTATTTATTGTGATCTTCTCATTCAATTGCCAAGTTATAGAATTTTGGCACCAGGTCTCCCTTACTGTTCTGATAGGCTCAGGAAATTGGTTGTGACTAGCCCACTTTGGATTTCGTGCCTTTCCTAAATCACTCACCGTGGCAAGAGAGATAAAGGTTTCTGATCCCCTTTTTGGAGTGAGAGGTGACTTGATTCTGGTAGACTACCTAGGATGTGTTTGCTAAAAGGAAGAGGACTTCTTTTACCAGGAGACAGTAGGAGGGAAAGAATGCAAGCAAATATCATGTCTCATTAGTTGTTTGAGGGACACAGACTAAAACTCTGGGAGTGCAGAGGAGGGAGGGGTCATTTCTGGTGATTGCAGAAGGTGTACAGGAAGTGGTGGTATAGTAGCTGAGCTCTTAGGATTTTAATAGAGAGTTTGGTAGGACATGGAGGAAGGCTTTCATCCCAGTCAGAAGAGCCAAGCCACAAAATTTAAAAAGCTCACAACAAATTCGGATGATGCCCTGTGATTCTTTTTCGTTATGTATCCTAGCACACTGATAGAAATCCATACTCTGTAATCTTTTCGTCATTTTCTCTCCTTCCTTTTCGTCCTCTCTGTGGTCATGATTCTAGTTATACCATGCCATTTATACTGCTCTGGCAAAAGTCATGGGTGCCTTGCTAATCTGTAAATCCAGTGGCCTCTTTGCAGCACTGTTGGACTTGATATCTCTGAATGTTTGACACTGATTCACGCCTTTCTTCTGGAAACTCCCCTCTCTTGACTTCTGAGATTCCATTCTCTCTTGGCTCTTTTCACTGTACGTGAGCATTCCTTCTCAGTCACTGCTTCTGGCCCCTTTATTTCTGACTGCTCCTTAATGTCTCTTTCCCCTAAAGCTCAAGCCATGGCTCTCTTCCCATTTTACAGGTTCTTTTCAGGCCCATTTCATTCATTCTCATGGCATCTATATCCTCTGTTCATCTGTACCAATGGTCCTTCCACAGTTCTAATCCCTCACTGTGTAGCCCAACCTCCATGATCCACGAAGATAACAAATTGAACATTTCCTTCATGATATTATTTGATCTATTCTGTTCTTACCATTCTCACGGCTGTCACCCCAACTTTTAATTTACAATTTATGTCTTGCTAACATTACAGATTTAATGGAGCTCCTAGCCCTGTTTAAGGCATCTTACCCTCAATTCTGTATTCTAACTGGTATCCCTAGGTATTCCCATATTGTCATTGCCATTGCATATGGTGGACTATGCTCTTGTCCACATGTAAAGGGCAAGAAGCTAATGTTTCAGGTTTAGTTTGCGTTTTGCATAGAAAACAACATGAACTTTTAATGAAAGAAGCAAACTTTGGGGGAAGTGTATATGTACAGTCATGCATCCTGGTTTATATAATTCACAGAGGGGTCTAATACAGGCAGAATTGTAGAGAGTTCACTGGGGTTAGGGAAATGATGATGCACACAACTGCATTTTAAAGCCTATTGCTAGAAAGTGAACTTAGTTTCCACTGCTGTGATTTTTTTCCCTCAGTTTTCTCTACATGGTTATCCTTACTTTTAGAACATCAAATATTTAATATTAATTACCATGTTACTACCTTTAATCAAATGTTTATCTTTACCACTATGTAATACCCAAATCAAGACAAACACAGTTCATCTTTAATCAAGTGGATGCTCTTATCAAGTTACCTTCCACAATTTGCATCAAAAAGAATATTAGTAGAGTGCTTCAGAAAGGAAGTTTCAGAGGTTCATTTAACATTGCTTTTTAGTTCAACTGACTTTAGCAATTTTCTAATTCATTTTTATAGAAATTCCATATTTCATTGCAGTCAACTTATTTGAATAGATAATAAACCATACATGAGTGTGTACTATAAATTAAATACTGTATTTCTTGATGCTAAAAAGGTGAATTTGTAATATTTTACTCATGTGATACTCTTTAGAGACTAGTAAATGTTGAATATTAAAAAGTATTGTAGATTATCCAGGATATTAAACAGTATTTAGTGTTAATGTTGCTTTATCATTTATCTTGCGTATGAAAAAATGTTACACATCGTTTTAGCCATCTGATACGTAATATAGAACAAACATCTAGATTTTCAGCCCTCCTTTACTTATACACTATGCTGTAAAATAATATCCAGGGCTTTAAATTATGATGTCTTATTGAGATTCTGTCTTCATATGCATTGGCTTTTATTTTAATTTTGAAGCATAGTCTTTAAGAAATTAAAAAATAATTTCTTAAAATCTTATTACAAAATAAAACACATGATCCTTGGAGAAAATTTAGGAAAGACTGATGAGCAAAATAGTAGCAAATAAAATCTTATTCACAAATAACCACTGTCCAGTACCCTTAGTATAAATATTTAAGTTACTGCCAGTAGCTGACAAAGGAGATAAAGTTTTGTTATAAATGGTCATTGCAAAGAAATTATATGCAAGACTGACCTCTATATTCCTGCAAATGCTCGTGCATCAACAACTAGAATACAATAGACTAAGAAAATGATCTCTTCACTCATAGGGCTGGGACTATTGAAATGACGTTCAGTTGTCTCATTAGAAGATCGTAATTGTGTATGTGTGTGACTTTTTTTCCAGTTTACATTAGAAAATAGATATTTATTTTAATTTGACTGATACTCTTAGGTTTAATGAATTTTGCATATTAAATAACACAGTCAGAAATATCCTGTACATACATTGAGAATCATCTTAAATTATAATTTTGTTGTGGTTAAATTTTTATACTCCTTTTTGAAAACATACCCTCTTGTCTTAGTGGTAATAAAAGTGTAGATTTACCACTTTTCATAACTGTGTTTTGAAAGCTTTATAGTCCTTTGGAGACAAACTCTCAGGAAGCCTTGCCAGTCAGCAAACACAAAAGATTAATAACATGAATGATTTTGGCATCTTGCGAAAATTATGCATTAGGTTTTATTTAAAAGAGGCAATACATGTGCTCTCCGATTTTGGTTCTCTAACTTTTAGCTCATATTTCAAGTAGGCTGTTGGTGTGTAGTTAAATTGCTTCTCCAAGATTTCCAAAAGTGATTTAATGACTAATAATAATGTAAGTTTTAGCATAACGCACATGGTAAAAACTATGTTAGTGAATCTGGCTTTTTGGAATAACATTGATTTTTCTTTTAAAAATTCAAATTTACTATCAGTGAAAATTTGATAACTAATAATTTCAGTTTCACTTGACCTACTTGTGGAATAGATGAAAATGCCAATGTAGATGGTCATATATGGCATGAGTCTCATGTTCCTTATTTCTTCTGTTAAGTTGCCGTTTGTCAGACTGTAACCTGTTGCATTGGATGTTATTCTTACGATTCTTTTGCTTTTTTAGTTTGTTTAATCAAATGAAAATAATTTAGAGATATACTGAGAGAGTAACATTTGAATATTTACCTGCTTTAGACATGCTATAGAGCTTATTGGACAACTTACACAACACACTATTTTAGAAAGGCTCACATACTTTGGACATGTTATCAGGAGAGACCAGTCCCTGTAAAAGGACATCATGCTTGGTAAAGTAGAGGGTCAGCGATAAAGAAGAAGACCCTCAACGAGATGAGTTGACCCAGTGGCTGCAACAATGGGCTCAAGCATAACAACCATCATGAGGGTGATGCAGGACCAGGCAGTGTTTCGTTCTGTTGTACACAGGGTCGCTATGAGTCGGAATTGGCTCGACGGCACCTAACAACAAGTTCTTTTGAGTTGGAGGGCTTTGTGTCCATGTAGTGTTCATCAGCTCAACTGCAGCTGGTACTGGGAAAGTTCAAATTTTATTTTCTTTCAGGAAAATAACTTGTTTAGAAAGCACCACTGAGTGCATAGTCATTGTAATTTCCTTTATAGAAGCTCTTCTTGTATGACTCTTCTCCACTTCATCCTCATTTGAGAAATGTTATTGAAACCAATTGGTTTATCTTCAAGGTGTGAGTACTTAATAAGTGCTAAGTACTCTTCTAATAATAAAAATGTAACATTTTTGGATTGCTTACTACATGGCATGTACTATTCCAACAACTTTGCATTTGTTAATGCAGTTATTCCTTGTGACCATATGAATAAGGCATAGAAGAGTTATTTATCTTGCCCAGGTCATACAGCTATTAAGTGACAGAGCTGGAATTTGAACCCTGGCAGTTTGGCTCCATCTCCCGTACTGTTAACCAGTGCACTGCGCTGCATCCAAGTTGCAAAATAACTTTTAGAATGATGGCTTCCATTCTTGCCTACAATGCCAATAAAACAATAAACAAATTAGCTTTTTAAAGGAAGAATTTCAGTGAACTTTAAAATTTTTCCATGTCTAGTTGATCTTTGCCATGCCTACTAGTTGCCACATTGATTTCTAAAATGGACTTGAATCTTTGTAAAGACTGAGGAGTTTGTGTCTTTGAAATTTTGTGAGGAAGAGCAATTACAAGACTGTAAACTTTCTGAAGTTGTTTAGATTGGTCAGAAAGGTCAGCCTCGTATGTTTTTGTGTCAAATTAGGTTTGGTTTTTTTGCTGTCTTCTGATTATAATTGTCAGTGAAATTAACAGAGGAATTTTGTTAACATGTATAATATGGAGAGTTACGATAAATAATTAGCATAGTCACATTTTTTTCCCCTCTCACAAAAGCTGAAAGATTAATTTTAACTTTCTTTCTAAAAAAAAATCTGGTGGAATGCAGTATAGTATCTGGAAGATATGTCGGCACACACCTCTGCTGTTTGTTTTTCAGTCTAGGCCCCAAATCTCTGCAGTCAGCAACAAAGCCCTGAAAAATCAATATTTAGGTTCCTAGTCTTCTGAATAGGGGCATAAGGGCAGAGTTTCCTACCTTTTTAATTTGCCCCCTGATGTTTTCTAGTTACTTTGCCCTCACTTTTCTTGAGATAGGAAAAGGAGGAAAGTTTTATCAATCCCCAGTGGGTAATTTCACCATTGTGGATTCCTGCCTGTTAGTCTTTTACTGTTACATGCATTCACACCTCATATATTTTGCTCTAAAAGCAGAACATCTGAGATGATTCCGTGATAAAAAGATCTCAGAGAGATGGAAGATAGATTTAATGGTGCCATTTTTAGATAATCCTGTAAATAGAATGGCAGCTGTCCCCAGATGCATAGCAGATATACAGTACATATTCTGAATAGAAACAGATAAAAGATTGCACTCAATTAATCCTCTTGGAAACTAGCATTTTAGCCATGGATTCAGTCATCTAGTTTTTAACTACAGTGCACTTACCCTGTACCCTCATACGATATAATCCCATGCTTTGAAGGTGACTCCAGAGGGAAATTTGCTATTATCCTCAACTATGATAACAAAAGCAATCATAGTTGCATAGTTTTGCATAAACAAAGATGTCACTTTGAGGACTAAGCCATGACCCAGGCCATGGTATTTTCAATCACCTCATATGTATGTGAAAACTGGACAGTGAATAAGGAAGACAGAAGAAGAATTGATGCCTTCGAATTGTGGTGTTGGGGGAGAATACTGAATATACCATGGACTGCCAGAAGAATGAACAAATCTGTCCTGGAATAAGTACAGCCAGAATGCTCCTCAGAAGCGAGGATGGTGAGACTTTGTCTCACGTACTTTGAACACGTTATCAGGAGGGACCACTGTCTGGAGAAGGATGTCATGCTTGGTAAAGTAGAGGGTCAGAGAAAGAGAGGAAGACCCTCAATGAGATGGATTGACACAGTGGCTGCAACGATGGGCTCAGCACAGCAACTATTGTAAGAGTGGTTCAGGACCGGGCAGTGTTTTGTTCTGTTGTGCATAGGATCACTGTGAGTCCGAAGCAACTCGATGGCACCTAACAACAACAACAAAAATTTGAGTTATTTATCCTTTTTTATTTTTTATACTATCAGCAATTCAAATCTACGAGCATTTCTCGAACACCTATTATATAGAAGGCTCTCTTCGTGGTACTCTGGGGGAAGCAAGACAGATTTCTTTCAAAAAACTATTTCTTGTATGGAAAAGGTATAAACAAGAATTTATTG
Organism: Trichechus manatus latirostris; assembly: GCF_000243295.1. Classification (NCBI taxonomy): domain Eukaryota; kingdom Metazoa; phylum Chordata; class Mammalia; order Sirenia; family Trichechidae; genus Trichechus; species Trichechus manatus. The sequence continues at coordinate 2,317,244 of NW_004444048.1, read as the reverse complement.
TGCAAGATAGAATGCAACAATTTCTGTACATGAAGTCTAACAGATATTTTGAGTTCAATAACTGTTGAACATTTATAAAACAACTTTTCTGTTTTAGGTACATTGCTAATAGATACTGTGGATATTGAGATGAATTAAATCCAATCCTCAAAGAGCTTTCCTTAGGGGAGACAGCATGTAAACTGATAATTTCATTCAGTAATTGAATATATATTTTATAAGTTCAAAAGTGGCAGAGGAAGGGGTGATTAATTCTTCTGGAAGTAGTTGATAGTAGGGTTCAAAAGAGGTAATATGTGACTAGTATTTTGGGGCATGAATAAGAGTTTTCTAGATAAATGTTATTGTTAACTGCCTTCAAGTCAGGTCGCAACTCATGGTGACCCCATGCACAACAGAATAAATGCTACCTGGTCCTGTGCCATCCCCATGATTGGTTGTGGATTGGACCGTTGTGATCCATAGGGTTTTCATTGATTGGTTTCCAGAAGTAGATCATAAAGCCTTTCTTCCTAGTCTGTCTTAGTCTGGAAGCTCTGCTGAAACCTGCGTTGGCCAAGAATTGAACCTGGGTTTCCCTCATGGAAGGCGAGAATTCTGCCAGTGAACCACCAATGCCCCCATTTAATAAATTGTGAGAGACAGAGACAATAGAAGGAGGCAAAGGCACTCCAGAAAGAGGGAATATCATACCCACAGATAAGGCTACACAAGAGTGTGTGGTTTATTGGCAACTCTAAATTATCTGGCGTTGTCCTCCTCCTGTACATGCTTTGTGCACTGTAGGAGGGTATCTGGAGTGTTTAGCAAAGACTTTGTTATGAAAGTTTGGACCAAAAGCAAAGTAAATTGTACATGTAAACTTAGTTTTTCTGACAGCAAGTTACATGCTTTGTCTTTAAGACAGACCTGGTTTTGAATCAGGGTTCTGAAACTTGTTACTGTGTGATCTTGAGCAATTTGTAAATGGGGGCTCTGATGATTTACTGTAAAATAGTACATTGTCTAATACCTAGCATATAATGACGGCTAGAATTGTCGCCCTTTTGCTTTTTTGGTTGATCTTCCTGTGGTTGTGTTTCTTGCTGGGAGTTACAAGAACATAACTGTACTCAGTTAATGCACTGTAGCTGCCATTGTTTTCACGGAGTCTGGAATTTAAACGATGTGGGGAAGAAAATCAAAAGAGTTCTGGAATGAGAGTGTGGAGATCTGAGTTCTAGTTCTACCTTAGCCACACACTGAGACTAGTGATGTCGACCAAAGTGTGCCCTATGAGTTTATTCTTCTCTCCCAGGAGGGATTTGGACTAAATGTCTGTCTGACTCATCTTCTTGTTGCTGTAAGTAGTTCCTGAGGAGCAGCCCAGTGACTTGAAAGAGAGGAGCCATATAACTTAATTCCAGTAAAAGGCTTACTAAATCAGAAATTTGGTTTCACATTTTCTGTTGGGGAAAAAGTTTTCTACAATAACTGAACTCATTTTAGAGAATGGAGATTTCCCCATTGTAGTAGAAGATGACACATTACACAGAAGGACTACATTAAACATGTAGAAAGGGGATTGGCCAGCCTTGCAATCTTGTTCAAAGATCAGAAACTGGAAGAGTTGAAAGTGGTTTGATGTTTTGGTTGTGCAATGGTGAGAGTGTGATTAAGTGGATTCTTAGGAGCATCTGATGCCTGTTGAGATTCTGTGGGCCAGAGCATTGAAAAGATGCCAGTGACTTGTATTAGTGATTGATGAAATTTAAATCCTGAGAAAACTTGGTGCTGAGTAAGGAACATAGTGCTTCTTTCTACGAATTAATTGTTATACCCATGACTAATGCGTGTTCATTCACAAGGTACAGAGAGATTAACATCCTGAAGAATACGTAGTCAGTAGGGCCACAGTCAAGGAGTGTTAACTCCAGATTCCAAACCACAGCCCTTTGATATTACTTCCTCTCATGACAAAATCTAACTGCTGTTTTCACTGTACATTAATTTTGATATCATTTTGAAGTAATAGCATGTATGGCTCTGTAGTCTCTTAATGCTGACAGTCTTATCTCTTTCCTCTTTATTTCCTTGCTTTGTTTCCACTGTTAATGTGGTAACCAGCCACTTATCATACTGATTATCTTGTAATTGAAACTGTAAAAGCCTATGGCAGGTAAACCCTATGGCAGGCAGATGGCCTCCCCAGTATGTCAGCTGTCTCAGATTCTTCCTCCCAGCCCCCTGTACTACAATGTGGTCCGGGAAAAAAAAAACAACACAAAGAGCCCATATCACACAGTTTTAAATTTAACAGAATGTATTTGCTAACACTTTTAAAGTTGCCTTAAGATCAAAATTCATTATGGAAGCATCTTTTGTGGAGCATGAAGTGAAAGAGAAGCAGGGAAAACTATAGTGTTGGGAAGAGTGCAGAGGTTGTTATGACAGATTTGCAGCACCTGCGCTTGTGCTTTTGGTGTTTTGGTGGACTTACTCTTGGGGAAAAGCAGAAATGCCCCCAAGGTATTGGTTGTTTCTGCTTGTTCTCGTAACAGCCCAAGGAGGGGGAAAAGTACTTGTTTAAGCACTAATATATTCCATAAAAACTAACAATTATGGCAAGGTTTCTAAAAAGAAAATTACATTAAAGATGAATGAGGTTATATTGAAATAATTATGTTTTAAGGTGTGTAACATTAAAAGATACTGAATAGAATATTGACTGTTTTGTGGAAATAGCAATAATGAGATTCCTGTCACCTAATCTTATAATAATTGGGTTATTACTATGCAAATGAAGGTATTACTTTAAAAAAAGTAAGGAAGGAAGACAGATCCTTGAGGCAGTCCTTTATCTCTTCTTAAAGCTGTGCTGTCAGTTCTCTTTAGACTGAAGATCCTTTTCTAAACAATTTCGAGATGCTCATTCACTATATGCCCCTGAAATTCCACTATAATATTTTTCAGCTGCCACAGGTAGCAGATCAGTGGTTGGTGATTTTATATTTTTTTTAGTTTTATGTGGAACCTAAAGGAATAATTAAACCGTATAACTATAGCCCACTTTTTTTCCCTCGGAAAAAAAAAAAAAAGAAATGGAGTGAATTTTCCTGCCAAAGATGCATGCTAGAGCCCTTATCTGCACTTTCCATGCAGCTGTATCATTGTTGTGTCCTATCAGGTGGTGCCCGCACATCTCCAAAGCCAACAGGTCGTTTTGGGTTAGCAGACCTCCTAGGACATCTTTGTGTTTGAGGAAGTGATTCCATTAGTCCTCAGTCATGCTCAGATCAATAGTCCGTGCATTGCTGTCACCAGCATGTCCATTTAAACTCCTGTGGCACCCATCAAATGAATAGAAATATTTGGGACAATTGCCATTTTAGTTTATGACCCAGGTTAATACCTGTATGCTCAACAGGGAATACTGTTTGAAACTGTTAACTGCTGAGGCTTTGGGTAAAAGGTAATTATATTTCCTGGGAATGTTGTATGATTTCTATGCACTGCTTGACATATGAAATCTTGTCTGTATATGGAATGATAGACAATTGCACTCTAAAAGTTCTGTAGTATTCCTACATAGAAAATGTATGAAGAAAAGTCTGGATTGAGCCTTATTGAAATCTCACAGTGGATTTTTTATAGTTTTAACCCTTTTTGATAGTGTAACTAGATTAATGTAAGCAAGCAGATTTGAGGAAATCACCAAAGACAACTTTTCATTTACCAAATACTTTTGGTTCCAAGGATTAGCAGCAGGTCAAGAAAATATAAGCCATTATCAGTTGTATTTCAGAATCACTTTAAACTTGAGAGACTTGATAAATGTCATCAACAACTGCTCTTTACTTTATGTCCTTCCCATAGTTCTTAAGGTAAGACCAGGCTCAGAGTGGCCACTGCACATTATATTCATGCCGTTCTCTGTTAAGTAGATAAATCTTAGAATGAATTTCTGTTTTTATGAGTACAGATTTGTCGCTTTTTGTTATAAGGCACAATTTACTGAATACGATAACATTTTCGAATAACTCATAATACTGAAAATATTAGTTCTACATCTGTACATTTCTACAGTCCAATTAATTAAGTTGGCTTGGAGAGTGCAATACATATGGGTAGCTTTTACTAGATCTCTGTGAAAAAGATATTTGGAAAAAGCCAGCACACGATTTGAGTTAGAATAACTTATGTTGCTGTTATAAACAACCCTAAAATCTTGTTTGCAAGGTTTGCTATGGGTTTAGATGATTCTTCAGGTCAGCTATCCAACCATATGCTGGCTCAGCTTTTGAGACTGCTTCAGTCTTATGGCACCTCCATATCAAAACCTGCTTCCATGCTCTCCCAGGCAGGGGAAGAGAGGGCTGGAGAGCTGAGCACTGGCAATTAAATGCTTTGTTCCAGAAATTACAAACATTGCTTCTCTTCACATTTCTGTGCTGGAACTAGTCCTATGGTCACTCCTAATTTCCTTGGGATGGGGATGTGTAGAGGAGATCCAGATATTGATTAATATTGTAATGTTGACCATATCCAGTATTGATTCATTCCACTGACTGAGAATACCTTTGGAATATGAGAAACCACTCGTGATGGATGGGTGAAACTACAGAAAGGAGGGTAATGGATGGTTTTCATTAAGAACAATAAGCATTTTCCTTCTAGTCATGGATGTACCCATTTGTCTAGACTTCCATGAGCCTTGCTGTTCTTGGGTATTATGGAACAGGTTTTACCTTGACTAAGGTCACTGCGCAGTCAGCCTTTACATTGAGATTATAGTGAGCTTTTAAATTGCAGCTGTGGCCAACCTGCAATAATGACAAACATTGCAGAAGAATGCCCTTTGTCCAGGTTGAGTGAGGTTTGGTGACATTAAATAGAGCCAACAGTTTGCCAGATTGGAAAGGGGTTTATTTGATTTGCAAAAGAAGGAAACATTAGAATCAGTACATTTGCCCACTCATTCCAATAGAGTCTACAAAGAAATGAGAGCACACTTTAAAAATAGTGAATTCCCATTATATTTTCAAATAAAGCAGTATATTTGGTGCTAATAGGTGTCTAGCAGCAGTAACAAAAGTTTGGTACCTTATTTGACTCTTATTTGCCGGCAAACAAAAGAACAAATGTGTCTGATCTGGAGAAGGAGAATATTTTACCACTGGGTTGAATTGTATCTAATTGTGTCCTTAGGTGAGAGGTAGTAAGAACCACCAAAAAGGACATTGGGCAGACCAAGAAAGAATGCCTCTAATTTTCCAGTTTAACAGTATGGGAGGATAATCACTATGTACGTATGGAAGCATATTGGTTAAACATATCACTTGTTTCACTTCTATTGCAATCAGCGATGAAGATTCTATTTACTAATAACAAATGCAGTAGTCATTAATGTATGGGTTTATAATATATTCTTCTATTTTTTCTCTTTTTTGTTTTTACTTTTCTCTTTTATTACAAAGTAGAAATAAAAATACTGAAGACTACATGAAGCAAATGTACAGCTTAGTGGTTTATGATAAGGTGAAATAACATTGTAACCACCCTCTAGGTCAAGAGATAGAAGTTTATCAGCAATTTTAGAAATCCCTCCATGTGTACCATCCCAATCACAACTCACTTCTTTCTCTAGAAAAAATCACCTTAACTTTTACAGTAATACATTCCTAGACACTATGATTAATCTTGTCTATTAAAAACCTTAATATGACTCTTATGTCTCTTTTAGTCTTTAGGTTCCCCTTCCATTTTTTCCCTTTTCCTTACAGCTTATCTGTTGAAGAATCTGGTCATTTGACCTGCAGAGTTTACCGTAGTCTGGATTTTGTTGGATACGTACTCATGGTGAGGTTCAGTGAGTTCCTTTGTCCTTTGTTATGAGTCAGAATCAACTTGATGGCAGTGGGTTTTTGGGTTTTGTCCTTTGTATTTTTGTGCAGATTGGCAGCTGGCTCTAGAGACTTGATCAGACTCAGGTTTGATCCCTGTTGCAAGACTGTGTTTTTTCATCAGGAGACACAAAATGTTTGGTTAGCATTCTTTTTTGATGTTAGTAGTCATTGATGCCCAATGCTTGTTGTTGTTGTTAGGTGCCGTCGAGTTTGTTCCAATTCATAGTGACCCTGTGTTCAACAGAATGAAACACCACCAAGTCCTGCACACACTTCACAGTCTTTGCTATGTTTGAACCCATTGTTGCAGCCACTGTCACTCCATCTCATTGAGCGTCTTCCTCTTTTTTGCTAACCCTCTACTTTACCAAGCATGATGTCCTCCTCTGGGGACTAGTCACTCCTGATAACATGTCCAAATTACATGAGATAAATTCTTGCCATCCTCGCTTCTAAGGAGCATCCTGCCTGTACTTCTTCCAAGACAGATTTGCTCATTCTTCTGGCAGTCCATGATATATTTAATATTCTTCACCAACACCATAATTCAAAGCCATCAGTTCTTGTTTGGTTTTCCTTAATTCATCGTCCAGGTTTCGTATGCATATGAGGTGATTGAAAATACCATGGCTTGGGTCAGGTGTATCTTAGTCCTTAAAGTGACATCTTTGCTTTTTAACACTTTAAAGAGGTCTTTTGCAGCAGATTTGCCCAATGCAATATGTCATTTGATTGCTTGACTGCTGCTTCCATGGGCATTGATTGTGGATCCAAGTAAAATGAAATCCTTGACAACTTCAAACTTTTCTCCATTTATCATGATGTTGCTTGTTGGTCCAGTTGTGAGGATTTTTGTTTTCTTTATGTTGAGGTGTAACCCATACTGAAGGCTGTAGTCTTTGATCTTCATCAGTAAGTGCTTCAAGACTTCTTCACTTTCAGCAAGTAATGTCATCTACATATCACAGGTTGTTAATGAATCTTCCTTCAGTCCTGACGCTGCATTCTTCTTCATACAGTCCAGCTTCTCAGATTATTTGCTCATCATACAGTTTGAATAAGTATGGTGAAAGGATACAACCTTGAAGCACACCTGTCTTGATTTTAAACCATGCAATATCCCCTTGTTCTGTTTGAACAACCTTGCCTCTTGGTCTATGTACAGGTTCTACATGAGCATGACTGATTGTTCAAGAATTCTCATTCCTCACAGTATTATCCATAATTTGTTATGATCCATACAGTTGAATGCCTTTTCATAGTCAATGAAAGACAGGTAAACATCTTTCTGGTATTCTATGCTTTCAGCCAAGATTCATCTGATATCAGCAATGATATCCCTGGTACCACTTTCTCTTCTAAATCTGGCTTGAATTTCTGGCAGTTCCTTGTCGTTGTACTGCTGCAACTGTTTTTTGAATTATCTTCAGCAAAATTTTACTTGTGTGATATTAATGATATTGTTCAATAATTTCCACATTCCATTTGATCATCTTTCTTTGGAATGAGCACAGATGTGGATCTCATCCAGTTGGTTGGCCAAGTATCTCTCTTCCAAATTTCTTGGCATAGATGAGTGAGTGCCTCCAGCATTGCATCCATTCGTTTTAATGTCTCAATTGGTGAATTATCAATTCCTGGAGCCTTGTTTTTCGCCAGTGCTTTCAGTGCAGCTTGGATTTCTTCCTGCAGTACCATCAGTTCTTGACTATATGCTATCTCCTGAAATGGTTGAACATCGACCAGTTCTTTTTGGTACAGTGACTCTGTGTATTCCTTCCATCTTCTCTTCATGTTTCCTGCATTATTCAATATTTTGTCCATAGAATCCTTCAAAATTGCAATTTGAGGCTTGAATGTTTTCTTCTCTTTTACATAATCATTTCTTCCTTTCACTTTAGATACTCTCTGTTAAACAGCAAGTTTTAGAGTCTCTTCTGACATCTATTTTGGTCTTTCCTTTCTTTCCTGCCTTTGTATGACCTTTTACTTCCTTTGTGTATGATGTCCTTGATGTCAACCCATAGCTCATTTGGTATTCGGTGCGTTAAATCTATTCTAGAGATGATCTCTAAATTCAATTGGAATATACTCAAGGTCATACTTTGGTTCTTGTGGGTGGATCTGGAAAAGTTCTTTTTGAGGATGAGTGTAACACCATTCCGCTTCAATTTGTCATTCCTGATACAGTAGACTATATGGTTGCCTGATGCAAAATGGCCAATTCC
>NW_004444048.1:2301176-2308327 GCF_000243295.1 Trichechus manatus latirostris | reverse complement strand
TTGTCCTTATTGAAGCTCAAATTGTCCATTCTTTGTCCAGTGGAAACCTCTTCAGTTGACTCCCAGGTGCTTTTCATGTGACCCTAATTGTCTTTGATAGCTTCCTTAGTATCTGGTATGTCAAGATGTTCTAGGCTCATCATGTGCATTTGCTGTTCTAGCCATTTCTCCAAGAAACCCTGTTTTCTGTATATTAGGGATGCTCATTGTTACTGGATTGGTGGTTATTTCTAGGCCTTTGCAGTAGACAAAGCTATTTTATGTGCTTAAAGTTTTTACTTCTTGTATTCATGTATTAATTTGGGGCTGTCAAATTGCATGCCAAAACAAAGGTATCTTAAAGTGTCTTAGAATATATGCGGTCCATCAGAAGTTTTGCTAATATTTATATAGGACCACATTTTATTCGTGGGAAGTATCATCTTCTAGCAATGAACCTTTATGTGTATATTTAAAATGTTTCTGTTCTTAATATTTATTTGAATTAATATTGTGGGAAAAGTCTTCTTTCATGCTTGATACTCATTTTTGGCTTTCTTTTGGCTACTGGTGATCAAAGCTGCTAGAAGTTAATGTCTCTACAGTCACTTATCCATAGAGTTCCACTTTTATTTTTTAGCATGACATTTCAGTTTGAAAAATGTTGCTTCATCTTGATCAATATCTACTAATGTTTATCTGATGTGACTTCCTCAGAAGTTGTCATATGCGTTATAGTATTTATATGTAAGTATATATATTCTGTTAAACACTTACAAATCATTTCAATGAAAAATAAGAGAGTACACACTAGGACAGTTATCATTTTGCTGAGCTAATATAGCCCACACCAAAGTTGGCTGAAATGGTTAAATAGCAAACTCCTAGAGGCTGAAGGCCAAAGGGATGTTTGGTGATGAAATATAGAAAGTTACAGGGTTTGTAACATGCTTGTTTAGGAATCCCTTTTCAGGCTGAACCTAATCTCTGAGGAACTCCTTTCATGAATGTAACCAGAGAATAAAATGCCCCTACTCTGAATCAGAATTGACTCCATGGCGACAACAACAACAACAGCTCTTATAGCTAAGGATTCTCTGGATGGCACAAATGGTGAAGTGCTCCACTACTAGCTAAAAGGTCAGCAGTTCAAACCCACCCAGAGGCATTTTGGAAGACAGGCCTGGTGATCTGCTTCCAAAAGGTCACAGCTTTGAAAACAGTATGGAGCAGTTCTACTCTGCATGCATGGAATCACCATGAGTCAGAAATGACAACAACTGACATCAACAACTCTTATAGCTGTGTAGGATTAGAGATAGCAAGAGAGAGAAACACAGTCAGGCAAAGATAGATGGACCTTAGAACTGGGTTCATCTCAACTATTGCACCACAAAATTAGCAAGTGGGTAGCTTTCTTCACCAAGTAATCAACAACTATAGTAGTCATTTTACAGAATGTATTAGAAGTGGAGAGACTCTCTTTAAGTTCTACTTAATTAAAAATATCTAGAACTATATATGTATATATGGTTGATAAAAGTATATCTAGGAGGTATATTTTACCTTTAGCTACTTTTACTTGCCTTTTTAATTCTATTTAATATCTTAATTTTTTTGAGATATAATTGTCATACCATAAAATTCACCCCTTTAAAGTGCACAATTTATTGGTTTTTAGGATACTCATGTAGTTGGCAACTACCACCACCATCTAATTTCAGAACATTTTCATCACCTCTGGAAGAAACCCTGTACCCATCAGCAGTCACTCTACATTCCCCCTTTCCACCCATCTATGGCCTCTGGCAACCACTAATCTACTTTCTGTCTCTATGGATTTGTTTATTCTGGACGTTTCAAATACATGGATCATACAATACGTAGCCTTTTGTGTCTGGCTTCTTTCAGTTAGCATAGTGTTTTCAAGGTACAATCTATATTGTACCATGTATTAGAACTTTATTTTTTTTTATAGCCAAATAATATTCCATTGTACAGATATACCACATCTTGTTTATCTATTTATCAGCTGATGGACGTTCGGGGATTGTTTCCACTTTTTGGCTATTATGAAAAATGTTGTTATGAACATTTATATACAAGGTTTTGTGTGAACATATGTTTTAAATTCTCTTGGGTATATACCTAGGAATAGAATTGCTGGGTTATATGTGTAAACTCTTGAGGAACTGCCAGACTATTTTCCAAAGTGGCTGTACCGTTTTACATTCCCACCATTAGTATATGAGGATTCCAATTTTTCCAAATCCTTGCTAACACTTTATTGTTATCATCATCCTAGTTTTCTTTGCTTATTGGGTTAACACATTATTGAACAATGTGCTGCTTTAGTGACAGAGTTTATAATGTAAATGTATGAAAAAACTTTTGTAATCTATCTGTAAAGATTGTATAGCCAACCAGTTTGTTGTACTTCTGGGAAATAACGGCAATGATTATGTTTCTCTAGCCATCTTGGTAGTTTCATGAGGTGGTTCATTGGGACACTATGCTTTTCTCCTGAGGACTCTGGTGAAGTTGTGGGATTCAATGTTTTGTGTTTGGATTGCTGTATAATTTTGGAGTGCCCAAGGCTGACAGGAGTATCTTGACCAATCTTAGTGACTCTGGCAACTACTTCATCATTTCAGAGAATGGTGTTTTGCTTATCTGAATTGGATCCTCTGGTCTAGGCTTTCAGTTCCACACAGATCCTCCATTCCACTGTTCACCTATCCTGACTTCCAACATTTGGAGTTTTCTGAGGCTCTAAGACTAACTAGAGAATGAAGAATCTGATCTATCATTAAATCACAGCCAACTGCAAGTGGTAAACACATGTACTGGTCACCCTAGGGTATTTTTAGAAGAAAGTTTGAAAAAAATCCAGCCAGATTTAACAATAAAGAAAGGTAATGTCTCATATAGCTAGACATTAGAGGTAGGGCAGATTATTAGGTGGCCTTTGTTCAGTGCTTTCAGCTCCGTATCTCTCCAGTTCCCTAAACTCTGTCCTCCTCTATATATGTGAACATTAGTAAGTTGAAAGACCAGATACCAGTACTTTCAGGTCTGACCTTAGAGAGGAGAAAGAGATTGTCTTTTCCAGTGGCTCTTTCTTAGCAATGAATACCACTTTTTCTGGAAACAAATTTTACTCATGTTTCCTTGGCCCACACTGCCATTTGCTAGTTCCTGGACCCAATCCATGTTTCCAAAAGAGTGCCATTCATAGATTGGCTAAGACCTGGATTCCTAAACTCATCACTGGCAAGGAGGGTGGGATTACCTTGATTGCCTCCAGTTATCAGGACCGAGACCTAAGGTTGGGGATAATGCCTCCAACTGTAGAGCTCATACATGTTGAGAAAGGGATAGAAGAGATATTGAGAAAAAACAACCACAATATCTATTATTATGCCTTAGGGTGTGTGTGTATGTATGTGTGGTGTGTTTTCATTTCTTTGGCTGTAGCACTTGAGTAAATAATGAGCAATAATAGTCAAAGTAAAAAATATATATAATATAAAGCTTCCAAAAATGTGTGATTTGGTAGTAAAAAATTTTAAGCCGTTGCTCTAATTCTTGTTATTTTAAAAATTTCATTGAATATAAATTACATGAGTAACCTACTGTCACTGCTTTGTACCTCTAGATGAGTTTAGTGAAAACCAACCTCTGCGAAATATGACTAAACTTGCCCTTAAGATTTGTCATCTGGGTTGAGCATTTTCTCTTAGCTGTCCTTCCCTGGCTTCTCCTTGTCAAGCCTCTGTTACAGACAAATAGTGTCCTGGGCTGTAACACATATTTAGCATCTCCCTTCATGTTTTTCTAGACTCATACCTGGAATGTTGTCTGCCCTCCTCTCCACCTTTTTGGATCTTTCCTATTCCTAAAAACCAAGCACAGATACTACCTCTGTGAAGCCTTTCTGTAACCAGCTCTTTCTGAGGGTCTTTCCGCTCTTTCCTCTGAAAACCTTTCAGTATTATTTTCAGTTCAATTCATTTGTCAGTCAAATCATCTGCTGTCTTTTTGAGGATTCTTCTACTCTGTTTTTGAGCTATTATTAACATCTTCTATTATTGAGTATGATCTTTTTTAAGGTAGAGGCCTTCGATACCATACTTAATGGGTCCCATGAAAATTGTTTACTTTTCATGTAGTCATCTTGGAAAGGGAAGTTTAAAGAGTCTCTAATTCTGGACATAAAAATAGCTCACATTTATTGAGAGCTTGTTATGTGGCGAACACAGAAACAAACACTTTATGGATATTGTCTCATTTCTTCCTCACATACTCCATGTAATAGGTTGAACAAACGCCTATCACAAAATAGTGGAATCAAAAAAGGGAATATAGTGTTACTCTAACAGAAACAGGCCTTTTTTTTAAGCTCACAAAATATCTCCAAGTCTCCATCTTTCAATTGCTTTCCTCTCTTTTGTGTTTATAATCAGAAAGAATAATCACTCTATAAGTTGGCAAAAATGACCCAGCTCCATGTTTGAATAGTCCTTAATAGCCTCAGTCACTGAGAGAAAGAATGTACCTGTCTTTTTCTCTCTGTCTCTCTCTCAACTTGGAGGAATAATTGTGGCAATGGGGATCCCCATATGTCTTCTCAGGACCACTCAGGCCTGGCTGTGTACTCTTTCCTAGAGTTCAGCTATAAGGGGTGGGGGCCGAGCCCATCTGAACCCAATGTCTGAGAATATGGGTGGCATGGTCATTCAGTGAAATGCTAAGTAGATAATTATTCTGGTAGTTATTATCTTTAACTTACAGAGAAGCTCGGGATTTAGAAATTAAGTAACGTGCTCAAGATCACCCAGATAGGAAGATTCTACCCATCAAAAACTTCAGAGTTGTTGTCGTGTTGCTATATTGTAATATTTATTAAGCTGTGTTTTAGTATCAAGGCTTGGAATAAAAATAACTTTCATTGCATGGGCCTTATTTTATCTTCAGTAGCAGCTCTCTTCAGATACTCAGTGCCTCTACTTCCTTATATAATTTCATCTTTTCTACTAAGTCAGGAAATGAACCATTATCTGAAATTATCAAAAACAGCCACTAAGAACTTTATAGGAGCACAGCTCTACTCTGACACACATGGGGTCACCATGAGTCAGAGTCGACTCAACGACTACTGGTTTTTTGGTTTTGAGTGATTGGACTTCCTTTTCTAAAGCTGTGTCTCAGACACCATGTTTCCTTACCCAGGTCTTTGCATTTGAATAATTTCATGGCTCCTTCTCCTTATGGCTCCAAAGACACCATACCTGTCAAAGAAGTTTCAGATATTATTTTGTCAGTGGGGAGATATTTGCAGAGGGAAAGCAGGTTGGCTACTAAATTGTTGAGGTGACTAAGTATAGGGTGGAGATTCATGGGAAGGTTTCTTGGGCTAGCCCAAGGTCTGTTCGTAGAAAGACGCTTGGCTCGCCTGAGGAAAACAGACTAGGGCCACCTGAGCTGTGGATGCTGCAAGCCTGATTCTTAGAGCTCCTGAGATGAAGGTATATGGGTCTTGTTCTCTCTAGCTTTTTCCAGAATTCAGGGCCTGCCCTTCTTTGGCTTAGACCAGCCAGGAGGCCCTGCTCTTCAGGGTCTACTTTCCCTGTCTGTGCTCAGGAAAGACCACCAACTGCCTCACTACAACCCTAAATCTTCTTGTTCCTTTCCTTCTGACCCAAGACTTTCATATGTTCAAGATGAGTTTTCTTAAACTTTTGGTATTATTGTATTTTAGGGGCTCTTAACTTGTTATATACTGACAAACAAACATATGTTTTGTTGTAACAACCCCTTTCCTAATGTTCTGGAATGTACCCCTGGTTTTACTTCTTTCTCTGTTAATGACTTTTGCAATTTTGATGTAGTTAGATCACTGCTAGAAGTTTTAATGACTTTGTTTTCTTCACACCATCTAACAAAGTACATCACAGATACTGCTCAATGATATATTTATTTAATTTGACTTAGCAGTCAGAGTTGGGTTAAATTGTCTATAACTTTAATAATTGGAGGAGGAATTTTTATTCTTAGAAGTGTCCTGAATAGTGCTTTTATTATACACTTTTAGTTTTGGCTAAGATGTGTAGGACAAATCAAAGTTTACCAACCTAACCTATAGGTTTGTATCTTGTTCTTATCATCTTTATTCACTCAGTTTTTAATATATCAGCTTAGGGGTTAATTTGGGATTGCTTTTTGTTCTTAAAATATAGAATTTGGTGTATTCTCAGGATTTTTGCTTCAGAAATTTTGCTTTTATTCAGGAATAATGGCTTTGTGTTATAAAGAGCATTAAAATTTTATGTGTTATTGTATCGAAACTAGATGTCAATCTTATAATTCACGTTTGATCTGTGACTGGAAAGGGGGGAAAGTCTTCAAATGTGGCTTGTTAACAATGAAAAATGGACTTATAGACTGTCTTCCTGTTAACAGTTCATGGTCTAAGTTGAGGGTATTTGGTCTGCTCATCTACTGGTTTTCAACTGGTAGAATAAAACTTTACCTACAGACCATGAACATCAGCATAGGGGTATATTTATTTTACTTTTTAATGTTAGAAACCACAAAAACTTTCCTCAGTTAGCAAGGGGGGTTTACAAAGCAAAGTAGTGAAAAATGGTATGAGCCTTCATTATCAGGTTTGTTTTTAGCTGCCACTTTGGGGCTTTTACAAGTCTTTCCCTGTCCCACCCCATCTCCAGGAGGCAAACAAAGAAATATAATCTACATCAGCTACAGAAATGCCTCTGAGATTACCGCTCTAAAAAGTGTGCTGGGGATTTGGAGTGGAAATCCTGAAGAAGGGAAAAAGGCAAGGGTAAAATCTTTGTTGACAAGGGAGTTTCATAGACGTGGTGAGAACACGTTATTGGATATGTGAATAAAAATTCGCAGAGTTTTTCTCTTCTCTTGAAAAAAAAATTCTGGGAATGTGGTAGTTTTC
This sequence comes from Trichechus manatus latirostris, assembly GCF_000243295.1. Lineage (NCBI taxonomy): Eukaryota > Metazoa > Chordata > Mammalia > Sirenia > Trichechidae > Trichechus > Trichechus manatus. Next base: position 2,301,375 of record NW_004444048.1, on the reverse strand, counting down.
TCTGGTTAAAGCGCTGGACACAGTGGCAGCTCTATTTTTATTTCTCTTCCTTTTTATTTCCAATTCAGATAATTCCCTGTCAGAGTGTTTAGCACCTTCATTCTCATCTTTCCCTGCCTGTCACCACTGATGGCACCACTAAGTGAGAGGAAGGTAGATGTTCTCTCTGTGCACGATGCTACATGGGGCTCTGTCACTT
>NW_004444048.1:2293251-2299859 GCF_000243295.1 Trichechus manatus latirostris | reverse complement strand
ACATTCTCTTAAAACTTAGCTTTAAAAGTTGTCTACTCCAAAGTAGTATACATCAAATGAAAGAAGTCTTGGTGTTTTGAATAAGTCAAGTTTTTTTTTTTCACCACACTAATCTCAACTCATTTCTTAGTTATTCTTTTAGGTGGGATGGAAATGCATGAGTAGTTCTAGGTGGGGATAAAAGAGGAGAGTTTGGATATTATCTCAGATGACATTTTTTCTGATGTTTAAATTCTTGTTTTAGGACTCTTGGTAGTTAGTAGAAATATTCAACAAGACGTGACACACTGGTTCATGATACACTTCACTCGAACTGATAAAATGATAGCACCAGTAGACTGTGATAAGTTATGTAAATATATTGTAATACCTAGAGCAACCACTAAAAAAAGCCATACAAAGAAATATACTCAAAATACTACAGAGAAATCAAAATGGAATTATAAAAATGTTAAAATAACCCACAGGAAGGCAGGAAAAAGAAAACAGAGGTAACAAACAGAAAACACCAACAAGAACAAAAAAGTGTGAAATTAAGACCTAACATATCAATAATTATGTTAAATATAAATGGTTTTAATATCCCAGTTAAATACAGAGATTGTCAGAGTGTATTACAAAACAGGACTCAACTATATGCCATCTGCAAGAAACTCACTTTAAATATGATGATATAGGTAGGTTGAAAGTAAAGGGATGGGAAAATATATGCCATGCAGAGTAATCAAATGAAAGAAGTGGCCATATTAATATCATATAAGGAAAATTACTGGCAAAGAAATTTACCAGAGGCAGAGAAGTATATTATATAATGATAAGAAGGAACAATTCACCAAGAAGACAGAAGACATAGTAATCCTAAAAGCATATGCATCAAGTAACCAAGCTTCAAAATATGTGAAGCAAAACCTGAAAGAACCAAAAGGAGAAGGAGACGAATGCACAATTACAGTTGCAGACTCTAACAGCCCTATGTCAACAACTGATAGAACAACTAGACAGAAAATCAACAAGGATATAGGAGAACTCGCAACACCAAACAAAATGATCTAATTGAGTTTCACAGGACACTTTACCCAGCAACAGCATAACTCACATTCTTTTCACATGTCCCTGGAACATATACCAAGATAGATCATATACCAAAACATAAAGCAAACTTCAACAAATTTAAAAGTATTAAATTCATAGAGTATAATCCTCAACCACAGTGGAATTAGACTAGAAATTAATAACAGAAAGATAACAGGAAAATACCTGAACATTTGGAAAACTGAACAATACACATTCTAAATAATCCTTAAGGCACAGAGGAAGTCTTAGGGGACATAAAAAAAATTGAACTGAATGAAAATAAAAATTTGTGGAACAGAGCTAATACGGTTAACACTAAATGCATACATTAGAAGAAAGGAAGTCTCAAATCAATAATGTAAACTCCCACCTCAAGAACCTATGAAAAGAAGGAAAAAACAATCCCAAAGAAAACAGAAGGAAGAAAATAATAAAGATAACAGCAGATATCAGTGAAATTCAAAACAGAAAAATACTAGAAAAAAAGACACAAAGATCAATACAATTGATCAGTAAAACGAAAAGATCAATATAATTGCAAATTTCTAACAAGACTGAGAAAGAAAAAAAGACAACCCGATTTACCATTATTAAGAATGAAACAGGGATGTCATAGATCTGCAAGCATCAAATGAGTAATAAGGGAATGTTACGAATAATTCTATACACATCAATTTGACAGCTTAGAGAAAATGGACCAATTTCTTGACGAATACTAACTACCACAACTCGTCTGTTAAGAAGTAGATAATTTGAATAACCCTATTCCTATTAAGGAAACTGAATTCGTAATTGAAAATATCACCAAAAAAAGAGATATGCAGTCCCAAGTGGTTTACCTGGAGAATGCCACTAAACATTTCAAGGAAGAATTAACACCAATTCTACAATCTCTTCCAGAAAATATAAGGAGGAAATACTTTGCATTCATTTTATGAAGGCAATATTACCTTAATACCAAAACCAAAGCATAAAAAAGAAAACTAGAGACCAATATCTCTCATGAATAGAGGAAGAATCTTTAACAAAATATTAGCAAATAGAATCCAGTAATATATGAAAGAATTATATACTATGACCAAGTGGAGTTTATTCCAGGAATGCAAGACTGGTTTAATATTTGAAAAAAAATCAACACAATCCACCATTAACAGACTACAGAAGAAAAATCACATGATCATATCAATTTATGCAGAAAAAACATGCTGACAAAATTCAGTGCCCATTTATGATTAAAACTCAGAAAAACAGAAACGGGGAAAGCTTCAACTTGATAAAGAATATCTATAAAAACCTACACCTAACGCTAAACATAATTGTGAAAGATTTACTCCCTAAGATTGGGAACAAGGAAAGAATGGCTGCTCTCATCACTTTTATTCAACATGGTATTGGAAGTGCCAGCTAGTGCAAAAAGACAGTAAAGGGAAATATAAAGCTTACAGGTTGGAGAAGAAGAAATAAAACGGTTCCTATTTGCAGGTGATGTGATTGTTTATGTAGAAAATCCCAAGGAATTAAAAAAAAAAAAAAAACCTCCTGGAATTAAAAGTAAGTTGAGCAAAGTTGCAGAATACAAGATAAGCATACAAAAATCAATTGAGTCCCTTCCAGACTTTCTGGAGCCATGGAGGCTGTATGATGCCCTGAAACTATTGCCCTGAGGAAGTCTTTAAACCTTAAAGCAAAACTATCCCCCGAAGTCATCTTTAAACCAAACAGTAGTTTAGCTTAATTTAGAAAGAATGTCTACCTTGAGTATTGTGCTCTTCTAAAGAATTATCTTTATGTGGTCAAATTGACAACAGCAACTAGAAAGGTTAGTTGAGAAGTATAGGGGGCAGTGAGTTTGTATTAATGATGGTGAGATAATTTGCAAAAGGGTATTAAGAGAGGTGGCACAGTGTAAAGAAGATAACCAGTGTTACTGACTTGTACATATAGAAGTTGTTAAATTGGTGTCTGTTTTGTTGTATATATTTTCACCAAAAATAAAAAAAAAAAGAATCAATTAATTTCCTGTGTAATACCAATAAACTCATAGAAACCAAAATTAAAAATATAGTACCATTTATAATTGTTCAAAAATAATGAAATACTTTGGTGTCTTGTATACTAAAGGCTTCATAATGTTGATAAAGACATCAAAGAAGATCTGATACTAAAAAGAAGATCAACTTCTTTTTAACAAAGGTGCAAAAGGAAGTCAATGGAGGAAAGACAGCCTTTTCAACAAGTGGTGCTGGAGCAATTGGACATCCATAGGCAAAAAATGAAACTCGCCCTGAAAGCTTATGTCAAAATTAGCTCAGAATGGATTATAGAATTAAATGTGAATCTATAAAACCTTTAGGAGAAAATCTTTATACTATAGGGTGAGGCACAGAGTTCTTAAACTTTATACTAAAAGCACAATCCATGAAAGAAAAAACTGATAAGTTAGACATTATCAAAATTGAAAAAAAAAAAACCTTTTGTTCTTTAACAGAGGATGAGAAGGCAAGTTACAGACTGGGAGAAAATAATTGCAAACCACATATCCAACTAAGAACCAATATCGAGACTATAAAGTCTCAAAATATTATAGTAAAATAATAAACCATCCACTTAGAAAATGGGCAAAAAAACAACCAGGAAGAGACATTTCACTGAAGAGCATGTACAGAAATCAAATAAGCACACGAAAAGAAGATCAAATTAAAAATACAATGATAAATCATTACATGCCCATCAGAATGGCTAAAATAAAAAATAGTGCAACTCCAAAGGCTGGTGAGGATACAGAGAAATGATCACTCGCTCATTGCCAGTGGGAATGTAAAATGGTACAGCCATTCTGTAAAACAAAACAAAGTGAAGCGTGCACCTATATACAACCCAGGAATTGCACTCCTGGGTATTTATCCCAGAGAAAGGAAAACTTATGTTCACACAGAAACCTGTTTAGGGCAGTTCTATTCATAATAGGCCCAAACTGGAAACAGTACAGTATCCTTCAACGAGTGAGTGATTAAACAACCCACACTGTGGAAAACTACTCAGCAATAAAAATGCACTAACTGTTGATCCACACACCAGCCTCGCTGCATTTCCAGAGTATTACGTTGAGTGTTTGCTTTCATTTACGTAATATTCTTGACATGAAGAAATGATAGAAATGGCAAATAGGTTAATGTTTTCTAGAGGTTAATAAAGAGTGGGGGTGGGAGGGAAGTGGGTTTGACTATAAAAGGGCAACATGAGGGATCCTTGTGGTGATGGAAATGTTCTGTATCTTGACTGTATCAATGTCAGTATCCTAGTTGTGACAGTGTTCTGTAGTTTTGCAAGATGTTACCCTTGAGGGAAACTAGGTAAAGAGTACATGGAGTGTTTCTATATTATTTCTTACAACTGCATGCGAATCTGCAATGAATCCAAACTAAAAGACAAGCACACAAAAAACCTCTAATGGTTTCTAGTCACAGAATAAGACCCAGAGCCTTTCCTTGGCCTGTGGCCTACAGGCCCTTCTCAATGTCATTCATGTCCTACCTCTCTCTCGCTCACATGATGCTGTGGCCTTTTTTGCTGTTCCTGGAATGCTTAGCAAGCTCCTACCTCAGGGCCTTTTTACTTGCTATTCCTGCTGCCTGGAAAACTTCTCTGTCTCTGGTTTGCTCACTCACTTCATCCAGGTCTCTGCTCACGTCACCTTATCAGAGAGATTTTTCCTTGAGCACTATCTACAGTAGTATGCCTGTCACTGTCTGTTGTGCTACCCTGATTTGTTTATCTTCTCTCAGAAACAGATTTGGTGCTTTTAAAACTTCAAAGTCAAGATTAGGAACTTTAAAATTCCCTACTATGCCTCCTCCTTTCCGTGTGCTCTCCTCCTGGGATTTGGAGCATTTAGTTTGAGAAATAAATGAAAAAGACTGGCATACCCTGTTTTGTTTCCTTATGCTGATTGCTCTGACTGAAGTGGAACTTACGAGTTCTGTAGGAGTAAATGTACTCTATTCTGTCAAACTCAGTTTATCATAAACCACTGGTGTTTCCAAAAACAGCCAAGACTTCAAAAAGTCCACTTCATACATGTACACCATGAATCTGCCTCTAAATGACTGGACTCTAATTCTCTTCTAGGCTGTTTAATCAGTTCGTGGTGCGAAGATACATTTCAAGAGGACCTTTAGAAATCTTGAACAAGCCTCCCCGCATGTGGCAGGTATGTCTCAGTCTACACAGAGTGTGCAAAAAGTGTAACCTTTTTATTTTTCTGTGTTGTTACTGTTGTTACTTGTCCAGATAGCTCTGACTCGCGGTGACGTTATGTATAACAGAATGAAACATTGCACTGTCCTGCGCTATCTCTATGATTTTTGCTATCTTTGAGTCCATCGGTTTGATCACTGTGTCAGCCCATCACACCGAGGGCTGCCTTTGCTGAGCCTCTGCTTTACCAACCATGATATCCTTTTCTAGGACCGAAAAAAGGCCTTACTGGGAGAAAGGCCTGGTAATCTATATCCAAAAATTAGCCTCTGAAAACCTTATGGATAGCAGCAGAAAATATTATTCTTTATAGCTAAATTTAAATTGCATTAGGTCCTCCATTTAGGCATGTGGCAGCAATCTGAGGTTGCATCTAAGTTCTAGGTGAGGTTAAGAGGTGCCAAGATCTTGGGAGGTGCCTTACCTGCTCCTCAGCTGCTATCTTCCCATTAAGTCATGTACCCTCTTGAGACATCCATCCTCCCACCCCTCATCAGTACTTGTGGGCCGCTGCTATCGTCAAAGATCTTCAGCTCTCCTCTCAGCTACTTCTAGGCCCCTCCTGGGCATACCTCCAGCATGCTATTGCTCCTGCTGAGCCCAGGAAAACTCTCTTTGCCCTTGGATGCCACTCTGAAGCACATGGTAATTGTTCCACTGCTCGTGTGTCAGGCTACGGCACGGGGTCCTTTGCAAGACTGGTCAGGCCCATCTGCCTGGACATACTATGCAGCCGTTTCTAAGGTCTTGACTCCACCCAAGAAAGAAGGTTCTTATCACCCCTCAACATTTTTTGGGTTTCTGTCTGTAACAGTACTTTGAACAAGCACTACTTAGGGAATACAATCAAAACACAATTGATTTTTGTTTCCTGCTATTTCTTTAACGTATTGGGGGAAGGAGAGAATTATTCCCTTGCCTCTGGATGAAATTTAGGTCTTAGGCAGGATCTGTACCTTATAGGTTCAGTCTTAGATTAAAAAATAGAAAATCCCCTGACACTTTTAGTCACAAACATAATCTCCAGAGAGAAATTGGAATGTCTAATCCTGGACCATAATCATAACTTCAAAGTTAATTTAATATAAAATTTTTTTCCTCCCCCATCTGAGGCCAATTTGTGGGATGGGCTATTACAGTGGGAGAGGGTGTGTCTTTTTCTTTCTCTCCTCGTAGGTCTCCTCCTCCCCCACTTGCTAGCCACTGCTGTTGAACCATAAGGGGTTGGAGCATGGGAAAGAAGAGGGAAAAATTGGCTCAGGGATGTTTCGCTTTTG
>NW_004444048.1:2291819-2292717 GCF_000243295.1 Trichechus manatus latirostris | reverse complement strand
AGTTATGCAAGGATGATTTAACATTAGAAAATCAATCAACCTAACCCATCACATAAATAAAAGAATCACATGATCGTCTCAATCGACACAGAAAAGGCATTCAATAAAGTCAAACGCACATTCCCGATAAAAACTCTCAATAAGATAGGAATAGAAAGGAAATTCCTCAGCATAATAAGAAGCATGTTCCTCACGTGTGTTATTGTTGCACCTATAGACCTGTCTAATCTTTGGATGGAGGGTGGACTTCAGTACTGAGTTAGAACAGGGTGTCCCAGGGGCGATACTCTCGGGGTTTCTTCAGTCTTTTTTGTTGTTGTTGTTGTTTTGTGAATTTGAAGTTTGTTCTACATTTTTCTCCACCTCTGTCTGGGACCCTGTGTTGTGAGCCCTGCCAGAACAGTCGGTGGTGGTAACTGGGCACCATCTAGTTGATCTGGGCTCAGTCTAGTGGAGGTTGGGGTAATTGTAGTCCATTAGTCCTTTGGACTAATATTTCTCTTATGTTTTATTCTGGTCACTTACTGGAGCCATTTTGTCCCATTTTTTAAATAAATTTTGGTGTTTTCTACCGTCTCTGATATATTCAGGTATTATTTTCTTATTTATTGATTGTAGGTTGGTTTGTTTCATCCTGCTTTTTTGTTTTGTTTGGTTATGTCTGTGCAGGTTGGTCAGGTGTGCCTTGTTGCTTGCTCGTCAGTGGGTACGATAGTTCTCACCACCTTGTCCTGGTGTGCATGGCCAGTTGTTGAGCTGTGGTGCAGGAGGGCAAGTTCAGCAAGGGGGGAGGTTTAGAGATGGATCATTTGTCTGCACTGTGAACGAGGCCAGAGGCTGTAGCAGCGCTATAGTGGTCAGCTGGAGGCAGAGTCCAAGCCTTCGGGGAGGAGCCTGG
>NW_004444048.1:2288510-2289888 GCF_000243295.1 Trichechus manatus latirostris | reverse complement strand
TCCTACTGTTGAGTTTTATAGCCATCTAGCCAGTTTTCATAATTATCTTTGAAAATCTAGATTTTGATCTGGCACTTTTCTAAGAAATTTCTTACCTGTTTAACTGAGATACTGCAGTGGAATCTTCTAACCTAACATTGGATCATTCCATCTTCACTAGAGTAAGTTGCAGAGAGGAATAAAGATACAGCCATCCCAGTCTTCTTGCCCCGGATCTACTAACTTCTATACATGCCTTGCTTATTCCCCTGATGACTTCATTTTCCACTCACAGGAATCTGCCTTGCTTCTCCCAGCTTTGTTCATACGTAGGAGGTTCTCTTCTAAGTCTGTCCTCTATGCATAGGATTCGGTTTCATTTCCCAGAGAGCCTTAGGCCTTTGAAACTCAAAAACCAGTTATGACCACTTCCCTCTTATGTTCCCTGACTGGTTCAGCAGTTTTCTAAGGCAATGAATGCAGAGTGACTTGGCTGACTGACTGGGGTAAGAGGCAAGATTCAAGGAAATGAAGTAAAATACTTGAAATATTATATCCTATATGATAAAAACATATTACCTGCCCTCTTTTGAGTGCCTACCATGTGATTTTTAATCCTTATAATGACATTGTATGTTATATTTTAAGGATTTGACATTTGGGGACACCAGGGTTCAAAGAGGCTCAGTAACGTTAAGATCACAATGACCTTGAAGTGCCAGCGTGGGGATTCCAAGCTGTGACTGTGGATCTCAGGCTTGCTTTCTTTCTACTGTGCTACGCCTCATCTCAGGTGACTGTTGCATGCAGGCTTATATAGTGATGAGAATTCTGTCTTTATTTTAAACAATGAAACCAGGCTGACTGAAGCATGGATCCAATCCAGAAAAAGAGCTCTTATTGAGAAACAAAGTTATGCCATGGCATGAACTCAGAATAGCAAGGCTTGCACAAAGGAGAGAAAGGAGCATGTTTTTGGAGAGGCCCCATCTAATATTGCATTATTGGCTAGAAAACAAATTTATACATGAACTAAAGGTATAGATTATGTCAAATGGTACAGATTATTCAGATGGTTCTTAAGCTACTAAAATGGTGTCAACTCGAGTTTGTGGTGTTATCCCTGTGGCCTGTGGTTTGCATTTTTGGTGTTCTTGGCCTGTATTACTATCTCAATATTCCCTGTCTGTGTGGTCTGCTTTACGTAGGGTGTATTCAAACAAGAGGTAATAAAACAACATACTTAAGTCATGCCAAAGAAAAAGGGTAAAATACTTGCAATAAAGTTCCTCCAGGAATTTATTGGATAATGATAATAATAGCTTTATTAAAAAAGAATAAAATATGTTCAACTTCAATGGAGATCATATTTAGGAGAATTATCAGATTGTTTTGGATA
>NW_004444048.1:2278172-2287505 GCF_000243295.1 Trichechus manatus latirostris | reverse complement strand
GGAGTTTGCTTGACTCATGATGACCTCATGCACAATGGAACAAAATGCTGCGTGGTCCGGTTGCCGATCTTACCATTCTGATCCGTAGACTTTTCCTTGGCTGTTGTTTTGAAAGTAGATCGCCAGGCCTAGTGCATCTGCTAAGGTATGGGAAGACTGAAATAACATTCCTAGGAAATGTAAACAATGCAGCCAATCTGGAACAACAGGAAATGAGGCTGGGCAAGAAGGGGGTGGTAAGGTTGGGCAAAAAGTATTTGTGCCAGTGATCCTATTGGCAAGTAAGGAAGTTTTATGTTCAGAGTTTCATTTTAGAAAAGTTAGTCTTCAGCAAGATGATTGGATGGGTGGCCTAGAAATTACAAATCTTAGGAACCCAGAGAGTGTTAAGGAGCCACATATTCTAAGAAGCTTAAATAAATGAAGCTTGCATCATGGGCCCCTAGCACGATTATGGAAAGAACCCTAAAATATGTCTCAGAGTCACATGTTTTTGTAAAATTTGTAAAAGTATGATTTTTTAACTTCAGTTACTTAGGAATGCTTTCTCTTAGTATACTATTATCCCTCTGTTATGCTTTGCATAATGTTGGGTGACATTGGAGTACCCACATAAATTTTGTATTCACAATTTGGTATTCTTTTCCTTTAAAAGGACCTCAAAATTGTATAAGCTTTAGGTTTCACAAATGAAGAGTCAGCCCCAAGGTAAGTATTGCAATACTTCAGAAGAAAAATGATAAGTTCTTACATCAAAACAAGACCTGTGTATATGAAGAAGATGTGAAAGACTAAGGAGGAGGAATTATTGGCTATGTTGGTATGAGGAAGAAGATAGCACCAAGATTTCTCGCTTCTATAACTTGGAGAATGGTAGGGCAGTTAACAGGAGAAAACAAACAAACAAACAAACAACAACAAAAAAAAAAAACCGGTAGGGGCAGGTCTTTGGTAAAATAAAGTAAGTCAAGTTTTAGACATGTTATGTGTTAGCACCCATGTGAAAATCTAGTTGTTGGTCAAATGGGTCATGAGTTGGGAAAGATATCTGAGCTGGATTGAAATATGTGTCAGAGTCTTCTGTAGAAGACTAATACATAGTAGTGTGAACTGTAGACGTGGAAAACAGACAAGGGAGATGGTGATGTAAGGATAAAATAGAATTAAGGACAAAGCTCTGACCAAGCCAACACTTAAGGGAGGGAGGAGGATGGAGACTCTGAAAAGACTGAGAAGGTGTTTCTGATGGTTGTCTTAGCAAGTAAAAGAGTTTTAAGATGATACCAAATGCAGCGGAGGAGTCAAGTAAGATAGGCTTAGAGAAGGATTTGGCAACAAGGGGATTATTAATAATAATCTTATTAAACATTACTTTATTGAAGTGATAGAAGAGAGTATCATTACATTTGTTTTAATAAAGTATTTGAGTGTGACCTCCTTTTATCATTAAACAATTATAATAATGTTTCCATATTACCACTTGCTTTGTGCTTTCTATATGTCAGGCGTTATATTAATTTATTTGCATAAGAATGACCTTGGTTCCTTCTGACAACAGCTCTACAAGGAGATTGTCTTATTCCCGTATCTCATATCAGAGGTTAAACAATTTGTCCAAGGTCACAGAGCTACTAAGTAGGCAGAGAAGATTTTTAACCCATGTCTGTTTCACTGTATTGCTGATTCCTTCTGCTCTTTAGCCCTAATTCCCTATTGTGGAACATCTTAGTCTGCAGTTTTTCACTGTTGTAAATAAAAGTTTGTTGAACATCTTTTTGTCTGTGTGTTTTCATATTTTTGAATTTATGGAAGTGAATTTAGTGTGTCAAAGTGTGTAAATACTTTAATGGATTTTGTTATCTAGTGCCAAATTGCTTTCTAGATAGATTGTGTTATTTAACAAGGCCCCCATTAATGTAGAAATAGGTTTTCTTGTCCATACTCCCTGTAGCATTGAGAGTTTTTTCAAACTAATTTATTGGATAAAAAGTAGTATCTCTTTTTTTCATTGACTTTGCAGTGAGATAAATACTGTGCATTATTGTAAGGTCTCCAAAGGAATATATTTTCAGGGGGTACTTATTGTGGTCTCCTCCTAGTAGTGATTTGGGAAAGCATTAGGAGGTAGTTGTAAATCTTTTATGTAAGTAGTTATGTTATACACTCTAAAAGCATACATACTTTATATATTATAAAACATGGAAACAAGCAGGGCTAGAACAATTTTGCAGATCAGATTGTTTTAGACCAGGGATTGGCAAGGGCCAGATAGTAAAAATTTTAGGCTTTGCAGGATAAGAGGCAAAATTGATGACATTATGTAGATGCTTTAAGAAAGAAAATAAATTTCCATTATTTTTTAATTAATGTAATTCAAAATATGATAATAACTGAGTATAACTTTTTGTAATACAGATCTACTAATGAGAGGAATGAAATTTTGGGGGAGGTGGAAAACATTTCACTTAACTGAGTTCAAAGTTAATGCTTCCTATCACCAAATCCATTGCAAATGTTCGTCTTTAGAAACCATTCTTATTTCACAGGTGGTGAGGGTCACTATGTGTTAGAATCCACTCGACAGCAAAGGATTTGGTTTTGGTTTTGAGCTAGATTTGGCCCATAGGCCATAGTTTGCTGACCACTGTTTTAGAGAGTGACATTTATAAATTCTTTGTCCAGTAGGCTTTGTTAAAATGTTTCATTTGATAAGTTTTCAGTTCTGTTGAATACTTTTTTTGAACCTCTTTAGCAATCTACTACTTGCAGAAAGACTCAGCAAGATGTATGTGTGTCTCCTAGGAATATATCCTAGAGAGATAAGAGCCGTCACATGAATAGACGTGCACACCCATGTTCATTGCAGCATTATTCACAATAGCAAAAAGATGGAAACAACCTAGATGCCCATCAACAGATGAATGAATAAACAAACTATGGTACATACACACAGTGGAATACTATGCAACAATAAAGAACAATGATGAATCTGCAAAGCATCTCACAACATGGATGAATCTGGAGGGCATTATACTGAGTGTGATAAGGCAATCACAAAAGGACAACTATTGTATGAGACCACTACTATAAAAACTCATGAAAAGGTTTATACACAAAAAGAAACAATCTTTGATGGTTACGAGGGAGGGGAGGGGTGGGGATGGAAAAACACTAAACAGACAATAGGTAAGTGATAACTTTGGTGAAGGGTAAGACAGTACACAGTACTGGGGAAGCCAGCATACCTTGTCCAAGGCAAGTCATGGAAGCTCCATAGACACATCCAAACTCCCTGAGGGATCAAGTTACAGGGCAGAGGGCTGTGGGGACCATGGTCTCCAGGAAGATACAGCTCAGTTGGCATAACGTAGTTCATAAAGAAAATGTGCTGCATTATAGCTTGGTGAGTAGCATCTGGGGTCTTAAAACCTTGTGAGCAGCCATCTAAGATACTCCACTGGACCCCATCTGGAACATGGGAGAATAAAGAAAACCAAAGACACAGGGAAAGATTAGTGTATATGACTAATGGATCACAAGAACCACAGCCTCCACCAGACTGAGCCCAGCATAACTAGATGGTGCCAGGCTACTACCACCGACTGCTCTGATAGAGATCACAATAGCGGGTCCCAGACAGAGCTGGAGAAGAGTGTCAAACAAAAGTCTAACTGTCACACACACACACACACACACACACACACACACACACACGCACGCACACACAGAGCAGAATTACTGGTCTGACAGAGACTGGAGAAACCCTGAGAGTATGGCCCCCGGACACCGTTTTAGCTCAGTAATGAAGTCACTCCTGAGGTTCACCCTTCAGCCAAAGATTAGACAGGCCCATAAAACAAAACAAGACTAATGGGCACACCAGCCCAGGGGCAAAGACGAGAAGTCAGGAGGGGATTGGAAAGCTGGTAACAGGGAACCCAAGGTTGAGAAAGGGAGAGTGTTGACATGTCATGGAGTTGGCAACCAATGTCACGAAACGATATGTGTACTAATTGTTTGAGAAGCTAGTTTGTTTTGTAAACCTTCATCTAAAGTATAGTTTTAAAAAAGGTGTGTGTTGTGTTTAGGGAGGGAGTGCTGTATTCTGCATTGCTAATGGAATTTGGGATGTATCTGTGGTGGTAACACTATTACATTGAAGCGTTTCGTCTATTTATACACGGATCAGAGAAGTGAAACAGGAAACTAAACTACCATAGTCAAGTCCAAATCTGATTTGTCGGTATATGTGTATTGGAATGATTTCAAATGTTCCTTTTTGACTTTGAGGTAACTGTGAATTGGTTCTGTTCATTCACTTCTGCTTCAGCTAATTTTGGAGGGTTTGTGTTTTGCTTTTGCTTTTCTGTTGCTCTGTAACTTGCCTAAAAGTCTTAATTTTTCCCTAACTGTCCCGCTACAAACTTGATGTCTGGAATAGATTTGTAATTCCTGTTTCATTTGTTAATGGTTTTTGTGGCAAGGACACCCGATACAGTGGTTTCAAGCAAGAAAAGGAGGAAGGAAGAAAAGAAACAAAAAGGAAAGATACGAAAATTTAAAAAGCTAGTAAGCAAGTCAGCTTACCCACTTCAGAGATTGTACATTTATCTCAAAAATTTCTTGAATTTGATTCCTAAATCTAAGGCCAATTTTCTTTTAAATTCTTAATGAATGGTTTAGCAAGTCTATTAAAATTGGTGGTAAATTTAGCTACTTTCATTGAGAATGCTGAATTATGGACTGGAGTTCATAAGAACTGATGATTGGAATGAAAATTAACGTGTAATTCTTTTAGTCATGATGGGTGCAAAGATTTGGTAACTTTCTAATGCATAATCAGAGATAATTAAAATAGAATAGAGTCTATATGAAAACCTTTTAAATACCATATCAAACTTTCCTTACGTTGCTAACATTACTTACGTAAGAAAAGTTTGATATGGTATGTTAAATTGTGATTTGTATGATGCTGGGAATCAGCCCAAGAGAAAATTCCATAAAAATTAAATTTTGGCATTTTTTTCCCCACTCTTATTTATTTCCATGGCCTCTTTGGAAAAGAAGATTCCAAATACATACTTCCATAGTCTTCCTGCCAGGTGGCCACCTCAAAATTACCAGACTTACATGTCTTCTCTTCTGGCTCATTAATTTTGTTGATGGTTGCTGAGATATGTGACAATATCTTTTTTATTTGTTTAATTCCACATCTTTGTTTATACTTTAAATGTGGATTTTTTTTCTTTTTAGAAAATTAGTACTGTCTTATAATTTCAAGAAAAAAATTTCTCCAAATATCTATCCTTTTTTATTTTTCACTGAATTCTGCAATTGTTGTTAATTACCAATTGGACTCCCTGTGTTTTGAAATAAAGTTCCTTGAATATGTATTTATAATCACAATCATTGACAAATATTTAGTATTTGTTATTAAAAAGCATTTGTTCAACCAGAGGAATAAATTATTCCACCAGAGGCAGAATACTGTGAAGCTAACAAAGCTTGTGCTTCAGGGTCTTTCACTCCTACTGACCTTTTCCCAGGTTTGGGGAGAGACTTCAGGCAATGTGTTCAGATCACCATATATCTTGTAAAATTTGTTAACTATTTTAACTGTAATTAGTTAAGTCTAGTGCCTCCGCTTCAACCGCCCCTCTATTAGTTTTCTATTTTAGTGTAGCATTGGAGAGCCCTGATAAAGATTTGTTTTTTTTTAAATCCATCAAAGGGGAAGTTAAATTGGGGATACAGTGATTTGAAATTTAGTGGGATATTTTTATGTTGTTTGCAATCACTTCCATGTATAAGTAAAACTATCAATAACTGTCCATTTTTGCCAACTTACTGGAGCATGGTGACACATGTGTGCGGCCAGAGATTGTATTGTCATATGAACACGTCCTGTAGTGCTGTAACCAAATGCATATAGGTAGTGGAGGAGAAACAAGGCTTGAAATAGAGACAGAAGCTGCCTGTCATTAGATATATAATAATCATAAGCAGAGGATTTGGTTCTTCTCGATGCCTAGTCAAAATAGAAGTTCTCTCCTGTCAGGAATATAATTACTAATGCAGTTTATACTATTATTAATGCATCATATATATATATTTTCTTTTTTTCTATTACGCAAAATAGAAATTCTCAAAATTCCTGTTTTTAGGGCATAAACTTGTAGCAGTAATACAATTGGCAAGTACCACTGTGTGTGCACTTGCATGTTTTCTGCATCCCAAATATGAATATTTAAAAACAAATTTTGATTAAGCATATTAGATTAAAGAATTAGTTATCTTTCTATTCTCTCTATAGAAAATGACACTAAGAGGCAAAAAGAATGCAGTCAATAACTAAGGAGAAAAAAAGCAATTGTAGAGGTGTGGTCAGGGAGCTAATTAAAATATATATATATGTAGGATTATGTTTTTTTTCTGGATTTTGTGATGCTTGTGATAACTTCCAGCTTTGAAGTAGTGATTTATTGGGAGTTTTTTCTCATAAATAAATATTCACTTTCACAATAAATTTGTATTTGTAATTTTATGCTCTCTTTCCACAACCATGTAAACTTTGTGCCCCCACTAAACTTAGACCCACAGAATAAATATTATTTAAATAATTACAAACCATAAGGTAGGGGTTAGGTTTGTTTTGGGCACTTTTAGCCTAGCATAGGGTCTAGTAGATATTCATTATGCATTATGTACTTGGAGTTGAATGCGTCTTCATAATAATACATAGTTATTATTATTCATTGATAACTGATACTTTGTATGGACATGAAATATCTGTTAGCTATAGCTAAAAAGAAATCCTACTTTCTTGGGAGCTGATAAAATCATTCATGCTACAAAGCGTTTGTTTATGAGTGAAAAACTGTTAAAAGCCTTTCATTTAGCAAGGGATTCAGTATATAGAAATAATGTTAACTTTATCATTTCCCTCACTCATCTTTTCTGGTTTGGCTTGTCAAAAAAAAACAAGGAAAGGAAATCTCAGAAGTCAGAAGGCTTGGATTATGACGATGTAATACTAGGAGACTCTCTGGACAGGTGCCTCAAATTCTGAAGTGTCCAGGTACAATTAGTACTTTTAAAGTATCTTTACGTAAGTCCTGAATAGTAAGTTTCAAACAAAAACATACATAATTAGTATTATTTGGTGCATTTGTTATGAGAGGATGGTGTTAACCTACGTTTTAAAACAACTGCTTATTACTGATCAATACTCACAATGTTTAAAGGAATTAAGCCCAGCATCTTCTTTTGGTAAACACAGTGACAGTATTTTAACAGTTACTACGAAAGCATTCTGTTCTCCCTGTCTCTGTGCTCACCCATCTTGGAGTTGTACCTGGGGATTTAGGCACCGTCTACACACATACAGAGAGCCCCATTTTACAGCATCTGCTTTTGGCACTCAAACAGAAAGGAGATCACAAAGATGGATCCAGGGCTGGGTGTTCATACATTTTTTACCTGATTACTTCTAGGTATTGTTAATGGATGAATTAAAAGTGTCAGCCTTGCAAGTGGATGCATGAGGGCTGTGGGAGCTGCTGCTATACTGGCATCAACAAGGGTTAACCAGCCTTGCCAGCATGAACAATGGAGACCAGGCAGCTCTAAATGGAATGAGCTGAATATTTCATTCGGCCACTCAGCTGCCTGCTCCAATTGCCTCCTTTACTAAAATAAGAGCTTAATCTAAAGTGACAACAACATCAGTTTCTGTGTGCTCCAGTCACACTGAACATGACTTCCTTAACATAAACACTATTTATATGGACTGTCTGGATATAGCAGGGAACCAGGAGCGTGCCCAGCTAAGACACAGGGTACAGTGAAGAACGAGGAGCAGGCAGCTGAGAATTAACATCAGCAAATGAAAGCCTGACCCTCAGAGGGCATGTCCCTGATACGTTTTAAAATGAGAGAGCATTGCACCAGTAACCTTAGCCTTTGCAAAGACTATGCCATTTAAAATAAAATAGCACCTTTTCAGTTTTGACACTTAACCAAATGCATTAGGTCTGACCCATTTTCCAACTTATGTGACACAAGAGGATGGATCCCTAGCTGCATTAATAGAATCTTTCAAACAATTGCAACCAATAACCTCCCTCCCCAGACTCCTTCTCATAGCAGCATGCACTTCTTAGAGATAAAGAGGGCATTCCATTCTGTGAGGGCAGGCCAGACAGAGATGTTAGGGGAGTAGGAAGGAAGATGTGACCCTTGAACTGAAGGCTTTGATGTGGGAGCTAGCAGTACCCAGGAAATCCTGGCTTGAAAGTGGATTTCAGCTTGGGAAGTCTGGAAGATTGGAAGCAGAGGGGTGACAAGGCAGCAGCCTGTCAGAGTCAACAAAATAATACAAGTTACTTATTTCAAGTACCCAGGATATATATTGAGGCAGATATAAATCCTGAATATGTATTATTGATGGCTTATTTTCATGAGGATGCTGCTGCAGTATTGACTGTCTTCACTGTGCTAGTACCCTCTGAGTACTTCAAGGGTCACACAATGTAGAAATAGTTAATACTACTAGAATTATTGCCAGTGAATGGAATTCATCAGTTTTCCCACCAGCTGCCTAGATAAGGAAAGTAAGGCATGGAGATCTGACTCATATATTTAAAGTCATACAGCAAATCAGAGAGCAATAAAGGATACTTTTTTTTGGCAAAGTATTTTTACTTCATTCCAGTCAACACTAATGCTCTCATTCTAAAATGACTCTTTTCTTAAAATTCCCTTGGTTGAGCTTTGTAGAAGGCTTACACAAGGCAGTGGACTTGTATTTGTGGTTTCTGGGCTCCAAAGAACTGGGGCTTCTGACAAAACGGTAACTCTTTTTATGCAGTTCTGTTATCCATCCTCCATGCTCAGTGCCCTACACGAATGCTCCTTCAGTCCCCATCCCTGTGGTAGTACGTTTTAGATTAAATTCTTAGTCACCTAAGAAGAAAGGGGACTGATCATTTAAAACAAGTTACTTTTTAAGAAAGGTATAGTGAGTAGCAGAAGGAAAGATGGGAGAATCATCAGTATATAGCTGGCCTTAGTAGAATACTCATTTATCAACAGCCATTTATTGAGAATCTATGAGATCATCAGGCATTATGTTAGAAGAGAGAAAATTGACTCAGGCCTCTTGAAGCCCACCATCTAGTGAAATGATTTATCATAATTTGAAATACAGGATTTCTCTTATTGTAGGTGATAAAACCTATTCTAAAGAATTTCAGGGATATAATGAGACAACTTACAGAATAGGAGAAAATATTTGGGAACCATATCTCTGATAAGAGGCATTGGTTGTTCAGT
>NW_004444048.1:2275261-2277192 GCF_000243295.1 Trichechus manatus latirostris | reverse complement strand
ATTAATTGTAAAAACCCTTTCTTTTTCTCCTTTGCTATTTTTGAGGAAAATGTAATGTTGTATTTGGTGTTATTCCTTTTCTTTGAAGATGGGGACAAAGTTTCTCTCAAGTTAAAGTTGAAGATTAGTGCTGTGGTGGTTATGTCATAGTTTTTTAAAGACTAAGAGGAGTATTTTGTCACTTTTAAAATATAATTTCTGCACTGAGCACTAGTTTTTATAAGGACTATGTTTTAAAGCATAACCCAGATATAAGATTATACATCTCACAAGTTTCTGCTTCATCGCATAATGTTTTTATTATAAGTTTCACATAGTAAATTATTAGCGCAGGAATTAACTTTTTATATCTCATCGTCCAAATACCTAGTTATTGACGGTGGTGAGCTCGCAGGTGATGGTGTCTGTACTGGTGACCCTCAAGCTGTTTATCTTCCAAGCTGTTGCATAACCTTTTCCTGTAATATTGGGTTGTCACTCTGTTACCTCTGACCTTGAGTGGCCTGTAATTGTGTTCCGTTGGCAAGACCACAATCCAAAAAGCGAGTGTCGTGATTTTGCAGCAGCTGTTGCTGCAGAAGGTAAATGCCGTGCAAATATTGATGAGCTTGCTAATTTGTTTAGTAGACAGAATTTAGAATGGGGAACAGGATTTGTCTGTTAGCTGTCATCATCCGTCAGCCCCAGGCTGCCCCAGGCAGTGGGTTTGCTTTTTGCCAGATTCTAATTTTGCTTTATTTTTTCCTTAGCTTCAATCTACTTTATTCATTTATTATAATTGGGAGAATAATGGTTGAAATGGGAGGGGGGAAAAAAAACACTCATGCCCCACGCTCATGATTGAAGGCTCTCATATGCTACCATTCTGTAATATCAGAGGATTCAGGCTGGACCTGTTGGTCTGTTGATTGATGTAGTTAGTGAATGAAGACCGTGCTCTTACATGGGGATCCTAAAGCACAGTGTGACTGGAAGACTTGCCAGTGCTTCCCTCAGTCCCATTTGTTTCTTCCTGTCTCCAACAAGATCAGAAATTTTATTAAATTTTTCCTTTGGTGTTTTCATTCAGTACGTTTAAAAATTAGTTTTGAGTACCTACTATGTGTCGGGCATTATTATAGATGCCAGAAATATATTGGTGAACATGACAGAAAAAGCAGCTGTTCTGAATGTGCTTAGATTCCGGTGGTGAAGTTGTTGTTAGGTGCCGTCGAGTTGATTCCAATTCATGGCAACCCTATGTACAACAGAATGAAACACTCTCTGGTCTTACGTCATCCTCACAGTCGTAGCTATGTTTGAGCCCATTTTTGCAGCCACTGTGTCAATCCATCTCATTGAGAGTCTTCCTCTATTTCACTGACCCAAGCATGATGTCCTTCTACAGGGGCTGGTCCCTCCTGATAAAATGTCCAAAGTATGTGAGAAAAAGTCTTGCCATCCTTGCTTCAAAGGAGCATTCTGGCTGTACTTCTTCCAAGACAGATTTGTTCATTCTTCTGGCAGTCCATGGTATAGTCAATATTCTTTGCCAACACCATAGTTCAAAGGCATCAATTCTTCAGTCTTCCTTATTCGTTGTCCAGCTTCCAACCGAGCGGATCATCTTCCGGCACTGTATCAAAGTTCCGTTGCTATTCATCTATTCATAAGCTTTTCACTAGCCAATTTTTTTTTCAGAAGCAGGTTTCCAGGTCCTTCTTCCTAGTCTGTCTTAGCCTGGAAGCTCAGCTGAAACCTGTCCACCAAGGGTGACCCTGCTGGTATTTGAAATACCAGTGACAAAGCTTTCAGTATCACAGCAACACACAAGCCACCATAGTTTGACAATCTGCTAGACACGTGGTGGAGTGATGAAGATAGAAGTAAACAAATAAATATGTAAACAGGCAGTACTTCAGGTAGTGATAACTCAAATGAAGGAACTAAAG
>NW_004444048.1:2273550-2274831 GCF_000243295.1 Trichechus manatus latirostris | reverse complement strand
TATAGTTTCTCTAAGAACCAATCATGTAAACTTGATTTAAATAGAGGTACCCTATTATCAGATGTCGTTATTTTTTCTAGAAGGTAGTTTTATAATATTTCATGAAATTCTAGTGAATTAGAAAGGAAATTGGTGGATTAATAACTGAAAGGCCATATCTAAAGGATACAAATTAATATATGATGATCAAACTAAAGAGAAGTATGCAGTCAGTTGCTGTCCCATTCTATTCATTGACTTATTGTCTTTATTATTTTTATTAAAAATATTGATAAAGGAAGAAGGAAAGCAAGGAAATTAAACTAAAGCTTTGGATTGCCATTTTTTGGCAATCACATGCTTGGTATTTTAACACATTTTATCTCATTTGGTGCTCTTGAAGTTAGTGAGAGGTTCGATGTTGGTCAAAGCTTAATGAGATGAGATTTAATAGTGTTGAATTAAAGAAATTCTCCATGTAATTTAAAAGTCAATTGCTCAATTATAGTTTGGGGATACCTGAATTAATATTCTATTGTCAAGATAGCTTCTTTGATTTTATGTTCCATGTAAGCCAACAGAAGACATAGCTGCATAAACAAGCGGTAATGTCATCTCTAGCAGTATTAATAGAAGAAATAGAGGCCCATAACCAATGAAGTAATAGCCCTGTGAAATGTATACTGGTCAGTTCACATACATCACTTCTAATTAAAATTATTTGAAGGGTGTTGATAATTCAGTGTCTAAAGCTGGTGAATTAGGGGGATAAATAATCTAGAAACTAATGGTTTATATAAAGAGGAATTGTTTAGCCTGAAAAAGAGAAACTTGGGGAGAATTTGTAAACAGTCTTCAAAAATATGACAAGTGATCAATCTTAAAGCCAGTCAGGGTCTGGCAAGAAACAGATGATGGACTTAAATGAAGCAATTTGAGGGTATTTTAATAGAGGGACTAGTTTTAACGAAGTGAAGAGGACTTGAAGCACCTGATGAAGATCAATGACTACAGCCTTCAGTATGGATTACATGTTAACATAAAGAAAACAAAAATCCTCACAACTGGACCAATAAGCAACACCATGATAAACAGGGAAAAGATTGAAGTTGTCAAAGACTTCATGTTACTTGGATCCACAATCAACACCTATGGAAGCAGCAGTCAAGAAATCAAAAGACACATTGCATTGGGTAAATTTGCTGTAAGAAACCTATTTAAAGTGTTAAAAAGCAAAGATGTCACCTTGAAGACTAAGGTGCGCCTGACCCAAGTCATGGTGTTTTCAATCACCTAACATGC
>NW_004444048.1:2256747-2272599 GCF_000243295.1 Trichechus manatus latirostris | reverse complement strand
CATTTTGGGAAACACTTTGGCAGTTCCTCAAAAGATAGACATAGAGTTACCATATGACCAGCAACTCTACTTCTAGGTATATATTCAAGAGAAATTAAAACATATGCCCACAAAAACAATTGTACACCTACATTCATAGTAGCATTATTCATAGTATCCAAAAAATAGAAACAACCTAAATATCCATCAACTGCTGAATCAATAAATAAAATATGATATATCCTACTTGGCAGTAAAAAGGCAAGAAGTATTGATACAAGCTACAAAATGGATAAACCATAGAAATATATTATGTTAAGTGAAAGAAACCAGTCCCAAGAGACCACATATTGTATAATTCCATTTGTAGGAAATGTCAGAATAGGCTAATCTATAGAGATGCAACTTTTGCAGTCTGAAATTGATCAAACATGCAATCAAGATTTATTGATAATTACTGGTGATTGGAATTTGAAAGTTAGAAATAAAGAGGAAGGATCAGTTGGGAAATACGGCCTTGGTGATAGAAACAATGCTGGAGATCACATGATAGCATTTTGCAATGCCAACCACCTATTCATTGGAAATAACCTTTTTTCAGCAACATAAATGGTGACTATATAACATGGACCTCGCCTGATAGAATATACAGGAATCAAATAGATTGCATTGGTGTAAAGAGAAGCTCAATATCATCAGTCAGAACAAGGCTAGGGGCCAGCTGTGGAACAAACCATAAATTTCTTGTAGGAAAGTTCAAGTTGGAGATGAAGAAAATTAAAACAGGTCCACTAGAGGCAAAGTACAACCTTGAGTATATCCCACCTGAATTTAGAGACCATCTCAAAAATAGATTTGATGCACTGAACACTAATGACCAAAGATCCGATGAGTTGTGGGATGACATCAAGGATATCATACAGAAAAAAATTAGGAAAAAAAAGGATAACAGAAGAGACTCTGAAACTTGCTTTTGAATATAGAGTAGCTAAAGCGAAAGGAAGAAATGACATAAAAGAGCTGAGCAATAGATTTCAAAGGGTAGCTCGAAAAGGCAAAGTAAAGTATTATAAGGAAATGTGCAAATACCTGGAGTTAGAAAACCCAAAGGGAACAACACGCTTAGCATTTCTCAAGCTGAAAGAACTGAAGAAAAAATTCAAGCCTCGACTCGAAATATTGACGGATTCTATGGGCAAAAAATTTAACAATGCAGGAAGCATCAGAAGAAGATGGAAGGAATACTCATAATCACTGTACCAAAAAGAATTGGTTAATGTTCAACCATTTCAGGAGGTAGCATATGATCAAGAAACGATGGTACTGAAGGCAGACATCCAAGCTGCACTGAGAGCATTGGCGATAAACAAGCCTCCAGGAATTGATGGAATACTAATTGAGATGTTTCTCAATTACAAATGGATGCAATGTTGGAAGTGCTCACTCATCTACGCCAAAAAATTTGGAAGACAGCTACCTGGCCAACTGACTGAAAGAGATACATATACGTGCCCATTCCAGAAAAAGGTGATCCAATGGAATCTGGAAATTATCGAGCAATATCATTAATATCACATGCAAGAAAAATTACGCTGAAGGTAATTCAAAAAGTGTTGCAGCAATACTTGGACAGGGAACTGCAAAAAGTGCAAGCTGGATTCAGAAGAGGACATGCTACGAAGGATATCATTGCTGATGTCAGATAGTTCTTGGGTGAAAGCAGAGAATATCAGAAAGTTGTTTCCCTGTGTTTTGTTGACTATGCAAAGCCATTCGACTGTGTACATCCTAACAAATTATCAGTAACATTGCAAAGAATGGGAATTCCAGAACACTTACATGTGCTCATGTGGAACCTGTACACAGACTAAGAGGCAGTTGTTTGCACAGAACAAGGGGATAGTTCATGGTTTAAAATCAAGAAAGGTGTGCACCAGGTCTGTATCCTTTCACAATACTTATTTAATCTATATTTATGAGCAAATAATCTGAGAAACTGGCCTATTTGTAGAACACAGCATCAGGATTGGAGGAAGACTTATTAACAACCTATGATATGCAGATGATACAACCTTGCTGGCTGAAAGTAAAGGGGACTTGAAGCATTTACTGATGAAGATCAAAGACTATAGTCTTCAGTATGGATTACACCTTAACATAAAGAAAACAAAAATCCTCACAGCTGATAAACAGAGAAAGATTAAAGTTGTTAAGGATTTCATTTTACTTGGATCCACAACCAATGGAAGCAGCAGTCAAGAAATCCAAGGACATATTGCATTGGGCAAATCTGCTGCTAAAGACCTCTTTAAAATATTAAAAGTAAAAATATCACCTTGAGGACTAAGCTTTGCCTTACACAAACCATGGTATTTTCAACTGCCTCATATGCATGTGAATGTTTGACAGTCAATAAGGTAGACTGAAGAATTGATACCTTTAAATTATGGTGTTGGTGAAGAATATTGAATATACCATGGACTGCCAGAAGAATAAACAAATCTATCGTGGAAGAAGTACAGTCAAAGTGCTCCTTAGAGGTGAGGATGGTGAGACTTCATCTCACGTACTTTGGACATGTTATCAGGAGGGATCACTACCTGGAGAAGGACATCATGCTTGGTAAAGTAGAGGATCAGTGAAAAAGAAGAAGACCCTCAAGGAGATGGGTTGACACAGTGGCTGCAACAATGTGCTCAAACATAGCAATGATCATTAAAATGGCGCAAGACTGGGTTGTGTTTTGTTCTGCCATACATTAGGTTGCTATGAGTTGGAACTGACTTGAGGGCACCTAACAACAATAATGACATAGAGACACAGAGTAGGTTAGTGACTGTCTTGAGCTGAGAGGTTAGAGGAAATGGAGAGTAACTGCTAGTGTTCAGAAAGTTTCTTTTGGGCTAAGGAAAATATTCTAAAATTGATTTTGGTGATGTTTGTACAAACCTGAATATACCCTAAACCAGTAAATTGTATACTTTAAGTGGATGAATTGTATGATATGTGAATTATATCTCAATAAAGCTGTTATTGAAAACAACAACAACAAAATAAACCAAAAGAGTTGGTTCAGACTCTGGAGATAATAACATAAGGGAGTTTTCACCACCCCTAGGCCTGAAGGGAGCAATAAAGAGGAGCTGTGTGGAGAGGGCCTTCTTACTGGGAAGACACAGTCAGACTCTGACAGTCACTTGTAAGGAGGGCGCTGCAGGAATACATACCTTGAACTCACACTTCTTTTTCTCTCTGATCTGCTGATGCCTCTCAGTTTCAGAATCCAATCAGAAGCCTGAGAACAATGGAGTCTTCTGATGTGATTCACAGCTCCTCTTTCCTGGTCCCTGCTAAGGGTGGTGAGAACTTCCTGCTGTTATTATCTCCAGAGATCGTACCAACCCTTGAGGTTTGTTTTGTTGTTGTTGTCTTTAAATAACAGCTTTATTGAGATGTAATTCACATACTAGCATTCTGGGGACAGAGCTTGTGTAAGGTGGCGTGTGTCTCTGGAATGGAAACACAGGTGATTCTGTGCGGCTCCAGAAGTGAGACCAGTAGGGGGATGTTAAAATTGGATGAGTGGCCACAAAATGAAGTGAATTTCTGATTTTGGAAATAGGGTTGAACAGAATCCTAGATGATGATACTGAAATTACATAGAGGACTCCAGCTTTAAGTAAAGGATTGAATTAATTACCTCTGGCAGTTCCCTTGTATCTCCTAAGTTTCAGCCTAAGGACTGGCATATTGGCCCCAATCACATTATCATTGACTAGCTGTGATCTTGGAAGTTAAAGGTGTGGACCTTAACTAATGAAACATAAAGTAGGTGCCTTATTGATGAGGGTAGGAAAGCAAAGGGAATATTATAAGTATGGGGTGTTCACTTTGAGTTCAACACCAGGTTGACAAAAAAAACTGGACTCTATGCTGCCAGAGACAGTCTTGGGAGAGAATGTACAGAAGAAAGAGAAGCTTGTCATCCAAGGAGATTAGGATTTGGAGAAATAAAATTTGCCTACTTAACAGTTTTACTGATTATGTATATTAGCGTAATTTCCTTTTTAGTTTAAGATGATAGCAAAAAGATGGCACTTTAATATTCCCTCAAAGAAAATTATAGTCAACTTTCATGACACATGAAAGACATCAAAGAAGGTTATGTGTGAACTCGCCTGCATGTTTCACCAGGTTTCCTTCTCCTAGCTTCACAGAGGGAGTGATAACTCCCACAGGGAGGCCACATTTGACTACTGCCCTGAAGGCATTCTTTATGTGACACCTCACTCCTTTTGCAGAGATCAATCCACTAGGGACCGGTTGGGATAAAAATGGTATGAGAAGAGAGTGACCATGTTTATGGAGATGCTGTATTCAGCACCCTTATGGGTTGCAGGCTGCTTACATTGATGACTTTAGAAACGTTATTCGATGAGATTTATTTTATTTTTTTAAATTGGTCCTTTTACTTTGTGACATGGTTTAAATTTACTACATTAAATATATACCAGTATAATCATTTACATGGTCCTGTGCCAAAACACTGAAAAGAAGATGCTCATTTACAACTGTGGACAATATCCAAATAAACCACTGATATGCTCTGCCAACTTAAATGAATTCAGGATTTGGAAGACATACACAAGACTGGGAAAGTATACTTTTCTATTTATCTTAATTTGTTTCTGGACATTCAGAAATATAAACACCTGATAAAAGACTTTTAGATTTTTACAAATTGAATTTAGGTTTCCTCTCCTGATATTTTTTTTAGAGTAAATAATATTATTTGCTAAAGGCAAATGGAACCTATGCATAGACCAAGAGACAGTCGTTCAAGTAGAACAATGGGATACAGCATGGTTTAAAATAAGAAAAGGTGTGTGTCAGGGTTGTATCCTCAACATAAAGAAAACACCTCAATGTAAATAAAACAAAAATCCTTACAACTGGACCAATAAGCAATATCATGATAAATGGAGAAAATATTGAAGTTATCAAGAATTTTATTTTACTTGGGTCTACTGCAAAGGCCACTTTAAAGTATTAGAAAGCAAAGATGCCAGTTTGAGGACTAAGATGTGCCTGACGCAAGCTATGCTATTTTCAGTTGCCTCACATGCATGTGAAAGCTGGACGATGCGTAAGGAAGAGCAAAGAAGAATTGATGCCTTTCAGTTATGGTGTTGGTGAAGAGTACTGAATATACCATGGACTGCAAAAAGAGTAAACAAATCTGTCTTGGAAGAAGTACAGCCAGAATGCTCTGTAGAAGAGAGAATGGCGAGATTTCATCTCAC
Organism: Trichechus manatus latirostris; assembly: GCF_000243295.1. Classification (NCBI taxonomy): domain Eukaryota; kingdom Metazoa; phylum Chordata; class Mammalia; order Sirenia; family Trichechidae; genus Trichechus; species Trichechus manatus. Next base: position 2,267,317 of record NW_004444048.1, on the reverse strand, counting down.
TTACTTTGGACATACTATTAGGAGGGACCAATCTCTGGAGAAGGACATTATGCTTGGTAAAAGTAGAGGGTCATCTAAAAAAAGAAAAGACCCTCAGTGAGATGGATTGACACAGTGGCTACGCAATAGACTCAAACATAGCAACGATTGCGGGGATGGCACAGGACCGGGCAGTGTTTCATTCTGTTGTATATAGGGTTACTATGAGCTGAAACCGACTCGATGGCACCGAACAGCAACAACAGCAACAAAACAAAGGCAAATAGTTTTAGATTACTTGTTTATTACTTGTAAAATTGCTGTTTTTTATCTTTATTAACTTACAACTCAAATATATTGTCAGCTTGTTGTAATGGATGGCATTTCACTAGTAGAAGACATTGTAAAAATTGATTGTTCAGATAGACATTCCCCATTGATATGATGATACCCAGAAGTAAAACATTCTCTGCTGCTTCCAATTCCATATATTTATGTTTGTTATTTTATGCTTCACTGTTGTTTTTTGATTGCAAGTTGAAAAATAATAAATTGTATCTATTTGTAAGTTTTTTTCATGAGGTGTCTGGCTTCAGTGTAAGAAATATCTTTGAATAACACAGGATTAGTGTTAGGATTAAATGATGGAATGCATATAAAATAATACACAGGGTGATACACAGTAATGCACAGTAGGGCTTAATAAAAGATAGCTATGCTGCTGATGATGGTGGTGGTGATGATGATGGTGATGATGTGATGATAGTAATGATTATAAAATGGTATACAATTATCAAAGTCAAGTTTATGTAATGAGTTGGGGAAATAAGGTTCAAATTTTAAAAAATCATTAAATCTTTTAAATCTATTCTTAAAATTCCATATAAAACTTAAGGTAAAACATAAAATTAAAAAGAATTATGTTTTCAGTATGAGGACTCATCAGTAGACCGTCAGAAATATGAGGGTAAGCTTCTTTGCCATTTAGAAACATCTTAATAGAAAAAGTAAGAGACATACACATCTAAGAATGGTGCTAAATATTTGTTCTTCTTGATTATCTAAACTCTAGTCATATATCAAGTGAAACCACCAAACCTAGGCTATTACTTTAGCATTAGTTATGTGTATGGACGTGTCATGGATTGAATTGTATCCCCCAAAAATGTGTCAACTTGTCTGGGCCATGATTCCCAGTATTGTGTGATTGTCTACCATTTTGTCATCTGATGTGATTTTCCTAAGTGTTGTAAACCCTACCTCTATGATGTTAATGTGGCAGGATTAGAGGCAGTTATGTCAGTGAGGCAGGATTCAATCTACAAGATTAGGTTGTATCTTAAGTCAGTCTTTTTTGAGATATAAAAAAGAAGCAAGCAGAGAGACTCAGGGACCTCATACCACCAAGCAACAAGAGCCAGTGGAATAGGGTGCCCTTTGGATATGGGTTCCCTGTGCTGAGAAGCTCCTTGACCAGGGAAGTTTGATGGCAAGGATTTTGCCCCAGAGCTGACAGAGGGAGAAAGCCTTTCCCTGGAGCTGGCACCCTGAATTTGGACTTCTAGCCTACTAGACTGTGAGAGACTAAATTTCTCTTTGTTAAAGCCATCCACTTGTGGTATTTCTGTTATAGCAGCACTAGATACCTAAGAGAGGATGATATAAATTTAGCTGCTTATGATTTATCAGTATATAATTAGCTTTAAGTGATTGGTTCTATTTTTTTTTTTAAAGTGGTCATATAAAGATTTCTGTATTTTTTCAAAGACCAGCATTGAAGACACCACCAATTATTCTGTGTCATATCTTGTAAAGAAAGACTCATTTGAGAACTGCCTTACGTGGTTAGAAATAGGAAGATTTTGTTGGAGAATATAAATTTCTTCTACATTGCATCCACTCCCCTGTACTCCAGATACTTATAGCCAAAGAACTACTTGGCAGCTCCACTTGGCACGTGTAAAACTGAGCAACTCATGTGCTCCCTCAGACCTGCTCCTTCTGAAGTCTCCTCATGTGCTCCCTCAGACCTGCTCCTTCTGAAGTCTCCTCATGTGCTCCCTCAGACCTGCTCCTTCTGAAGTCTCCTCATGTGCTCCCCTCAGACCTGCTCCTTCTGAAGTCTCCTCATGTGCTCCCTCAGACCTGCTCCTTCTGAAGTCTCCTCATGTGCTCCCTCAGACCTTCTCTTTCTGAAGTCTTCCCCAGCTAAGAGAAAGGCAACTCTGTTCTTCTTATTGCTCAGACTCCAAACTTTGTAGTCATGCTTGACTATTCTTTTTTGCTCATACACCATATCTACTCCCTCAGAAAAACCCTGTCAGCACTACCTTGAGTATATTTACAAAATATAACCACCTCTCATTATCTCCCCTGTTTCTAATTTGGTTTAAGCCACCATCATTTCTAGCTGGATGGTTGCATTGTGGGAGACTCCTAGTTGTACTCCTCCTGCCTTTGTTCCCCTTCGATCTGTTTTTACATGGCAGCTAGAGCCAGTTGCCATTGAGTCAATTCTGACTCATGGTGGTATGTTTGTTAGAGTAGAACTGTGTTCCATAGGGTTTTCAGTGGAAATCTTTTCAGAAGTAGATCACCAGGCCTTTTTTCTGAGGTGTCTCTGGTGGACTCAAGCCTCCAGCCTTTCAGGTAGAAGCCAAGCACTTTAACCTTTAGTATCACCCAGGGAGCCAGACTGAGTCTTTGAAGTCAGATTAGTCAGGTCCTGTCTTCCTGCTCAGGATTCTCCAATGGCTTCTCACCTCATCGCAGTCCTTATTATGACCTTCAAGGAACAGAGATGTCCCCATTCCCTCTTCATTCTGACTTCGCTTTCTACTCTCTCCCATCCTTATTTTGCACTCGTCGTTCTGCCCATAGTTCTTTTCTCTGATGTGTACGGCACAGCCCCTCTTAGGGTCTTTGCACTTCTGCAAAGTTCCCACAGCCTGCAGTGCTTTTCACCCTAATCCCTCATGACTCATGCCAACACTTTCACCGGATCTTAATTACAATGTTTTCTTCTCAGTAAGGCCCTCCCTTCTACCCTGTCTAAAGTTTCATCTGTGGGTGTTAGTTGCTATCGAGTTGGCTCTGACTCATGTCAACCGTATCTATAACAGAATGAAATGTTGCCCATTCCGGTACCATCTTCATGATCACTGGTATGTTTGAGTTCATTGTTGTGGCTGTTGTGGCAATCCATTTCACAGAGGGTTTCCCTCGTTTTCCTTGGCCCACTACTTCACCAAATATTATGTGCTTTCCTAACAACTGGTCTTTCCTGATGAAGTGTCCAAAGTAAGCAAGTCACAGTCTCACCTTTCTTGCTTCTAAGGAACATTTTGTTTGTATTTCTTCTAAGACTGATTTGTTTGTTCTTCTGGAAGTTCATAGTATATTCAGTATTCTTCACCAACACCACAGTTTGAATGCATCAGTTCTTCTTCTGTCTTCCTTTTTCATTATCTAGCTCTTGTCAAAAACTTTATATCCTGCTCCCTTTAATTTTATTCTTAGCACTTTCCTCACTAACATAATATACATCTACTCATTTATTTTGTTTATTTTATGTGTCCTTGAGTAGAATATTAGCTACACGAAGGCAAAGAGTTTACTCTGTTTATTGCTCTATCTCTAGAGCCTGAGAGAGTTCCTGACAAATGGAGGCATTCAATAAATATTTGTTGAATAAATGAATAATCCAAGGTTGATTTTGTCTGGTGTACTGTATTTATGGCCAGCAGAAGCATAAATAATGCACATTGTTTTCTCGTTGAATTCTACATAGACAGTTTTGGGGTTAAAGTCAAATTCTCAGTTAATTATTTCTTTCTTTACTACTCTCCCTTAAGTACTTGTCTACTCTGATAACATCTATCACCTCCCTATGAATTAGCTACAGTCTTTTGAACTTATTTATCCAACTTTTATTGATCACCAAACTATGTACAGTCACTGTGCAGAGTTCATAAGAGATATGCTCCCCTTTTTTAAAGACATGTCCAATCTAATTAGTAAGGAGAGATTAGTAAATAGTCCATATTGTAGGGTTATTTTCAAATACAAGAGAGGGCTTTTTATAGAGGGATTCATAGAATACCCCACTGATTTTGAATACCTCGTCCATAAGATAGATAGTCTGATAAGCCTGGCTATAATGTGGGGTACATGACTTGAGTATTTTAAAAAAGCTTTTCCAAATGATTTCATTAATCCACATACTGCCCATTAAAGACTGCTGATAAAACAGAGGTGCATATGTGTGTGTATTAAGCTTACAAACGTATAAACATACCTTACACCTTATTTACCAGGGACTGCCTGGAATACGCTTACTGAAATGGAAAGTCCCCTAACTTAAAAACATTCCCAAATCTACCCAGCTTTTGTTAACAATCTATATTACTATTAAAAATAAGCGTACATGTTTGTTTATACTTGTTTCCTCTTTATTAAACAGGATGTTTTGGTGGCTTGTTTGTGTTGATTTATCGTTTGCCAACAAGTGAAGCCACCACTTGATTTGCAGCCATGTCTGTTATCTTGGGCATTTGTCCTGGCCAGACTGCCCTATTGCAATTTGTGGCTGAATAGGAATTTATGAGCTTTCCCAAGATACAGTTCTTACCCTAGTGTGCCTGCCTTGCACAGCCTGGGCTGCTCTTACGCATTCTGTTTGGGGTTGCCACCTCACGCAAAGATTACACTGTGCAAAGTCTGCAGACTGCTTTTCTTAACTGTTGCATACTGACTGCCATATAGATGCCCCCTTGGAAATTTTACTTGTATCAAATTTTGGTAGAAATTTCAGGCACTTTTCTTTCTGATTGGTTGCCCATTGCTGGACAGACTAAGGAATATAAAACTTTTATTGTGTTTTCACTGTTCATCTTTAAATCTGGGTAAAGCTGGACCTACAGACCATGCCATAAACAGTTTATCATCATCATTTGACCTAAGCTATCAAATTCTTTGGTCTTTCTCAGTTTACTCTTTTATGCATTCTGCCTTCCTTCAACAAAAAATATATCAAGAACACTGGGACAAATAAAATTGCTTGTCCTTGAAAATAAAAGCAACATGAGTTTCAGTCTGGGAATGGGGTTTGTCTCTGGGTTCTAAGAGCTAGATACACATTAATTTACTAGTACTGGGACCAAATGGGTTGAAAATCCTTGTTTTCCCACCAGATGGGTTATTTTAAAATATCACAAAACTTCGGAGGTTATTTACATTACAAATGTGCTGCTTCACACACATCAAGAATTGAGTACCATGTTTTGACAGTAACTCCTTTATGAAATTATATGTTGCACAAGTGGAGTAAAATTCAAGTCAGTCTCAAGGGAGCAGACTTATGAATCTGGATGAGGTCACACCTCTTTAAAGATGCAGTTTGATAATCCGACATCAAAACAAAGAAATTCTGTTAATCCTCTCACAAAAGTGCAAATTGCTAATCAGATCCCTGGGCTGGGATGGCAGCTTGGTAAACAATGAGCTTGGCAGAAGAGCAACTTTGGGCGGATAGATAGCTGAGAAGCTTGGGATACCAACTTTGCCCCTATGTTAGCCCAGTTGGGCCTGTTGTTTCGAAACAATTACATATGTCAATGGAGGTGGTTCTTGCAGTTATTGTGTTCTTGTGCTTTTCTCCTTCTATGTTAATGATGATGCAAATCAATCCTGTGTTTCATTTCACTTCACTGGTGTATAGGCTACTGTGCCCCTATATTCTTTTCACTTCGATGAATGTGTCTTTTGAATTTTCATTACACATTCCTCTACAAACCCGGAGGGTTCTCTTTCCTTCCCATAAATAGGGTAGTGGTATTTGAAGAAGGAAGAATAAATCCTAACCCAATTGAAAAAAGAATCGTCTTCTGGATGGTGTAAGAAGAGTTAGGACTTTTTTTTTTTTTTTTGGTAGGTGATGATTTGAGGCAGCTTAAGAGAAAAAAAAACTAAACTGGGATTTATTAGGTAAAGGAATACAAACAAAGCAAATAACCAAAGAGGGAGGAAGGACAGGCGTGTAGATGGGCCTCAGGGACACTTGGAACCAGAGAATCACAATTTGTCAGGGCTTGATCCCTCACTCTTGCCTCAGTGTTACTCTCAATGTTGGTTTTATTGTCTCTTGCAGTAATAGAGATTCTTTACACAGTAGAAACTGTCACTACTGTCTGCACTGGAATTTTATAGCTTACTGCTTTCTCCATTCTACTTAAATGCAATATCTCAGGGAAGGACTCTGATTGGCTCAGCTTGGGTCACGAAATCAACCACATGTGTATAACCCACGAAATCAACCACATGTGTATAACCCACGAAATCAACCACATGTGTATAACCTCATCTTGTCAAAGCGTAGAAGCCATTTGCTGTTTGTTATCCTCTTCAGACATATTGAATTATGTCCCCAGCCTGAAAAATTCTAAAACACGGCGATTATGTTAGTATGTAGAATTATTTTGCATATTGCAGCACCAGTCTTTCAACCCATACTCTAGTTGACCCTCTTGGCGTTTCCAACTTTCAGTCAAACATGACTAAGAATTCATTTGAAAGTGAGAAATGTAACTTCTTCATTTTAAAAAGGGCTTTCAATCCCACTTTGATGAATGGCGTCTGGGGTCTTAAAAGCTAGCGAGTGGCCATCTAAGATGCATCAATTGGTCCCAACCCACCTGGAGTAAAAGAGAATGAAGAACACCAAAGTCACAAGGAAAGTATTAGCCCACGAGATAGAAAGGGCCACATAAACCAGAGACTTCACCAACTTGAGACCAGAAGAACTAGATGTTACCCGACTACTACCAATGACTGCCCTGATAGGGAACACAACAGAGAGTCCCTGACGAAGCAGGAGAAAAGTGAGGTGCAGAACTCAAATTCTAGTAAAAAGACCAGACTTGGTGGTTTGTTTGAGACTGGCAGAACCCCGGAAGACATGGCCCCTGGACTCTCTGTCAGCCCAGAACTGAAACCATTCCTGAGGCCAACTCTTCAGACAAATATTAGACTGGACTGTTAAACATAAAATGATACTTGTGAAGAGTGTGCTTCTTAACTCAAGTAGTTACATGAAACTAAATGGGCAGCTCCTGTCCAGAGGCAAGATGCGAAGGCAGAGAGGATCAGGAGCTGGTTGAATGGACACGGGAAATCTGGGACGGAAAGGAGGAGTGTGCTGTCACAGTATAGGGAGAGCAACTAGGGTCACATAACAGCGTATGTATAAATTTTTGTATGAAAGACTAACTTGAATTGTAAACTTTCACTTAAAGCACAACAATAAAAAAAATATATAATACAAAAATAAAAGGGGCTTTCATTAAGAGAGTGCAATATTTTGAATACTTCTAGCTAGTTGCCTGTCCCCTAGTAAGAGTGGGTTTGTAAATCATTTGAGTGCAGTGTGTGTGTTGGGAAGGAGCAAAAATTGTCATTTTGATTGTGGAGTCATATTCCAGTAGGTGAAAGTGGGGTGCTTTTGCTGCAGTGTGGTGTGGGCTGCAATGGCATGTTGGTTTTCAGTCAGAAGAGTGATATGGAACACGACACATCTACATCTGCAAGAGGAGAATCACGTCAGACATAGAGGCTTAGGGCAGAGGATGCCCGGATGGGCCCACACTACCCACAGCCAAATTTTTCTGAATAAGAGCACTGTCTTTTTAAAAGCAGTAGGGGGCAAGGATTGAGGGAGTGCTCACAGCGGTAAGTATAACACAGCTGTGCTCTGTTTATGCTTCGGCTACAATAAAAAAGCTATAAAATGTGAGATGTCATAGCTCCACTTTGCTTTATTTATACTATTTCCTCTGAGCTCTGTCACACTGCACATTCATCTGCTAAGTTGCAGCAAGAATGGAGATTAAAATATCACAGCTCAAAATAGGAGTCAAGCGGAAGGAGATTCATCATAGCCCTATTAAAAATATGTAAATATGGGAATGAAGTCATTTTAAAGCTATACAGTGCTCCTCCTTTATGAGTTAAGATTCCTTGAGCAAATGATCGGCAGTGCAAGCAAAGGACACATCTAGAGACTTGTTCTCCATTTCTTCCACCCGTGGAAATCCTTTTCAGATTAAAGACTACTTGAATTGAAAATTATATATGTTTTCCTATAATCACCCCTAAGTTAATAATGGTAGGAAATACGATGCAAAAAAAAAAAAAAGAAAACGGGGATTGAAAGTTATATATTGTTCACTTGGTTAAAATTATCAATATTAATATGTGAAATCTCCCTTTGGACCTCCTCTATTAAAGACATTTGAGAAACTTTAAGAAATATTCCTCGATTGGAAAGTTCGAGGAGGAAACTGAGATTCAGAGACATAATCTGGCTTTCTAAAGTCCAATTACCAATAGTAAAGCTAACCTGGAAGTTAGGACTCTTACCTAAAACTTTGCTGGTAAAATTATTTCTTTTAGCATTTGCTGTATCTGTAGCCCTGACAAAAATTTATTTGACTTTGCTGTCTGTATGGTGAATTCAGAAGAGTAAGGAATAGACTTTTTAGGTGGAAAGTCTGGAATACCTCAAGTGCTGTTAACAAGCCTTTTATGCTCTCCTTTCCTATCCTCCTCAGTGGCTGTTGATCTTTTGACCTCCTTATTTCCCAACGTGCTGGAGTAGTAATGATAGAGATTAACACTAGTTAAGTGCTTACTTGGTACCAGGAATGGTTCTAAGTGCTTTATGCATATTAATTATTTTAATCCTCGCGACAACCACACGAGCTAGGCATTATCATTACATTTTACAGATGTGAAAACAGAGGCACCAGAGCACGCAGCTAGCAAGTGAGAACAGGAATGCAAACAGCGGCAGTCTGGCTTCAGAGTCTGCATTCTTAACCACTATTGCCTTTCAGAAGCATTAGAAAAACACTGTCTTAGTCTTCTAGTGCTGCTATAACAGAAATACCACAAGTGGATGACTTTAACAAAGGGAAATTTATTCTCTCACAGTTCAGTAGGATACAAGTCCAAATTCAGGGCATCAGCTCCAGGGGAAGGCTTTCTCTCTCAGTTCTGGAGGAAGGTCTTTGTGACGCATCAGTCTTCCCTTGGTAGGGAGCATCTCAGCACAGGAACCTCAGGTCCCAAGGACCCACTCTACTCCAGGCACTGCTTTCTTGGCGGTTTGAGGTCCCCATGTGTCTCTGCTCACTTCTCTCTTTTGTATCTCAAAGGACTGACTTAAGACACTGTCTAATCTTGTAGACCTCATCCATATAACTGCTGCTAATCCATTTTATTGCATCGTAGTAATAGAGTTTACAACACATAAGGAAATCACATCAGATTACAAAATGGTACACAATCATACAATACTGTGAATCATGACCCAGCCAAGTTGACAGATACTTTTGGGGGACACAATTCAATCCATGACATGCTAGAAAGAGTACTGAGCTGCAAATGAGGTGACTGTGTGTTCCAGGCCCAGTACTGCCACTACCCTAAAGAAACTAAATTTCCTCAGCTGTAGAATGAAATGTAAAGTGACTATCTCCTTTTCAGTTTCTACTTTTCATGCCTTTATTTACAACTGTCTCATGCAAATAAATTTTTTGAGCACTAGCTTTTTTTTGCATTCCTATTTATCTTTAGTTTCAGAAATGGTTGTAGTAAATATTTCTAATATATAGTGATTCTAGAATTTTTTTTTTTTTTGTCCTGCTATTTCCACTGTGTTTGAGTTGGATTCTTTTGGTTTCAATTAACAGGAAGAGCATAGCTGAAGGCTTTCAAGCTGTGTGACCTTGAGCACATTTCTTAATCTCTCTTGTGCCAGTTTTCTCACCTGTAAAATGGGTATAATAAAAACATCTACCCTATAGGATTGTTGTGAGGAGATAATGCAGGTAAAGCAATTAGCACAGTGCCTGCTACAAAATACAGTAACTACCACAAAATGTCAGTGCTTGCCATTTTGAGTATTATTGATCACCCAGTTTTCATTTAGTTTTCTTTGCCTCTCTCTCTCCTCATGCTCCCAGTTCTCCTGTTGTGATTGGCAAACAATTGAACTTTTTTTTTTTTTTAATGCCTTGATTCATGAATTCAATATTAAGGTATTATCAGAAATAACTATTTGGGGTAGAAATTTTAGAGCAGGTTGGAACCTTAGGAATAGTCTAGGCCAGCCCTTTAGTGTGATTAATATAATACACTGAGAGAGCGAATGACTTGTCCAGGAATGTGCTTCTAGCTGGTAAAATGCAGAGACAGAGCCCACATCCTAACTAGATTTTCCAGTATAACTCTGCTACCTGCAGAGTTGGAGCTCTGGTGGCACAGTGGTTAAGAGCTTGGCTGCCATCCAAAAGGTCAGCAGTTTGAATCCACCAGCCACTCCTTGGAAACCTTAAGGGGCAGCTATGAGTTGGAATCTACTCAATGGCAATGGGTTTAGTTTTTCTTTTACCAACAAAATTATTAGAAAATGTGAAAACTCTTGGATTTTGTAAAAGGAACCACAACACACATCTTGAGGGTTTAAATTAAGCAAGTTGCCATAGTTTCTTCAATTTATTACAATTTAAGATTTGAGATCATGTATCTTTTT